>NC_051134.1:9265930-9865930 GCF_014839805.1 Manduca sexta | reverse complement strand
AAATACTGTTTTGTACCATATTGTGCTCATTAAAGTACTGCGACGTATTGTATTGCACTCCAATTCCGAAACAAAAACAAAACACACCTCACTCTTAATAAAATAATGACCCATATCAAAATTGACAATTTGTAGGAATCAAACAACCAATTTCTGTTAGCGACCTTTTAGTTTTGTACCTTTTTTTTTTATGCGGTTTCATTTTTTACCTGTCTTTAATAAGCTTAATTTTATAGCAACTTCAAAAAAAAAAGATAGCTAGCAAAAATTAGTTTTCCGACGACTACCACAAATCACCTTTACCTCCGAAAGGAGTGTAACAAGAACACTTTTCGCCATGTGTGTTACAACTCTTTTTTTTCGCGGAAAAAATGCATTATCGCTACCACCATTTGGAGGGTGAGTGAAACGGTTATGTTGGTTTCACCGGTCTTACGCCCCAATATCGACACTCGGGAGTCACTCATTCGAGCGAGCATTGAAATGTTCCAACTCTGACACATGATATTAATTCTCATAAATTCATATTTTACTCTATAGAACTGGTTTGTCATATTTTTCAATTAATTACCAATCAATTTAGTTGAAATACCTGTTGATTAGTTGAGGAATCGTTTCTTTACCCGTCCAGAAACTTCTATATAAGTACTTGATCGTCTCGCTCTAACACCGCACGTAATCGATTTATGATTGAATTCGGCGCTTCTCAGTAAAAGGAGTTTAAAACCAACTTCACGACGTCGTTTCCGAACTTGTCAATTTCGATTCAAATTACAGGGTTATGGAGTCGTAATTGCATTTTGAACTTTCAGGTGATGGAATTGTGGTGTTTATTTATGGGTATTCTAGCGGGAGGCCGACTGCCGCGACAGGAGTAGATTGGATTTCAATTCTAAGGCATTCACATTAGACTTTTTCATTATCTTTCTTTTTTAATCTTTATCTTAACTTTAAGATTTCTTTATCTTAACTTAAGGAGCTTGGTCGTAATTTTACAACCATGCTTGGTTGATGATTTCGTTTTAGATTTGACTTTCATTATCAATATTTAAAAATGTCCGTTGATGTTGCACGAATATATTTGTTATAGGAACGTGAATGATCCATTCATTTATTAAAACAAAAAAATCTAAGTGCACTCAGTTTACATGTATAAATCCCGAAAAGGTAGGTAAAAACTGAGCTGTCTAGTTAAACAACCGCTTCCGGCATAATATCGTTGGTTTTCCAATTAAACCAGGGCACTGAATAGCAGACCGCTAATGACTCTTTTGGCAGGCACGTATCCAAGTGGCAATGGGGGAATTATCTCCCTGCCTGAGAGTTTTATACGGATAAATGTGAATGATTTCGTAAGATATGTGACTCCCGTGTACTTGATCGGGAGTTAAGTGTTGTTTAAATAACGTATCAACTGACGAGACAATTATATTCCCGCCTCCCTAATCGACATAACTATGGCTGTCTTTTCATTTTGATAGAATTTGGTACAGAAACAGTATGAAACACTGGGACGAGGTTACTTTTATCTTTAGGCCCCTAAGGAAGTACAAAGGCTATTTTTATCCTAGAAAATATATAACAGTACTTTTATCCCAGAAAACCTCTTTTGCCTAACTCGACGTAATTCTAGATCCGTGCCTGCCTTTACATGGAGCGTACACTCGAGCCTAATAAAAGTTAATTAAAACTATAAAGTACTATAATTGCCAGTTTTGCTGGTGTTAATTAGGCAAAGCACTTAATCCCTATTAATAAATTCGTGTGTTTGACCATTCGTGACACAACTGTGTATATACGGTTTGTATTACGGTTACTGTGTATTACGGTTCTATGGATATTTATTTACATTTTGTACACATATATAGGCGGACTTAATGCCATGGGCATTCTCTCCCAGTCGACCTTGGGGTGGTGTAGAGGATGGAAACACACATAATAAGAATATTAATAAAACAAACTTATGACATAAATATAATAAATATGGATATTCGTCTGGGTTGCAGTAGGAGGTGTGCATTTCTGATGCTAAGCGGGAGCTGTATTCTCTATGACAATGTATACTTGTAACGCGGTTGTGTTAACCTTCGTGAAAGTACCGGGGATTGGTATTCTGTATGCCAATTTCTATTATCTTAAACGCAACGTGGTGCGTTACGTTATAACGTACTGACAAAATAACGTGTGGCGTAGAGGATGAAGCCCAAGAAATGTTCAAACATTGTTTCAACTAAGAAATTGGAAACAATATGACTAATGACCAGCTGCATAAATTTTAAAAGATTTTGTTATTCGTCAGACTTCTAAAATAATGTTTTGATGAAGTTAGATTTTATAATATCATACAATACACAATGTAGAAAGCAAAATTGGCAGTATTTGATTTTTCTGACTGCATCGGTGGCGTAGTTGCAACGCGTACGCGGTACGAGTATGACTTCCGCGCTGGGATTTGGGTTCGAATCCCCGATCGTGTATCCATCTTAACAATTACTCAGTCACGGTGTGACCCCTTGTTTCTCGAAAAGCACGTAAAATCCTTGGTACTGCTACTAATCTCTCCCCGGTCATGCCGAATAGCCGTCTCACCCGACTATGAGAGTGAAGCCTGAAGGAACAAAGAATGTACCTGTGTGTTGCGCACACTTGTACACTGCAATATGTCCTGCGTACTTGGCTGAACTTCGTTGAGATTGACCGCTATGGCCTATATTTGATTAAGAGGGAATCAATCAATAATCATAGTTCATATTGTTCAAACCATACACCAACTTGCAATTTTTGTTTCTTAAGCACAATGGAGAAGGTATTTTCAGTCTTACAATAACCAGAATCGAAATATTTACTGATCCCAAAAACATTTTGCTTTTGTGCTGAATTCACGCTTTACATAGGCATTCTCGTTCATTCTTCCATTCATCATTCATTTGTTTGTTTACATTATCTTCAAATTCAATTGAAAAATTAATTACCCACTTCACGATGTTTTCCGAGGAGAAACAAAAAATCTTCACAGACAATAGTTTTTTATTTCCATTCAAATCCCCGAGAGTTTATGCTAATTGCACGAACTTCCCGCCTGAAGCCAACGTCAGTGTAATTAAGCTAAGTTATAATGAAAGCCAACCGTTAGCTGAATCCACAAAAACGATACTGTTAATTGAAATGAGTTTTTATTTCTATATTAATATGAGTTTAAGTAATTTGCCCAGGTTTTTTTGCTTTTGTTACATTCACAAGTATATTCATACTGTCGCATTTGTAATAATAATAATAATACCAGTCCCGTATTATATACTGTCCCACTGTTGGGCACGGGCTTCCTCTACTACTGAGAGGGAATAGGCCATAGTCCACCACGCTGGCCCAGTGCGGATTGGTAGACTACACACATTCTCAAAATTCCTATAGACAGTTTCTCGGGTAGGTATGCAGGTTTCCTCGCGATGTTTTCCTTCACCGTTAAAGCAAGCGATAATTCACAAAGAATACTCACATCATTTTAGAAACGCCAGAGGTGTGTGCCCTTGGGATTTGAACCTGCGGACATTCGGCTGGGCTGCCTTTTCCACACCCAACTAGACTATTGCCGCATCTTCTATAAGACTTCAATAAATATAAATAAACACTGAGGTGTTTTATGATAATTAATTGAATTTCATGAAAATCTGAATCTATAAGTACCTCATTTAAATTAGATTAGCTTTATATTCAGCTCCATTTAAATTATTTACAAATTCTTTAGAAATTATATTTGAATGCATACAAAACTGTATGGGCTATTATACTAATGACGAGAAGAGATTTTATCCATTTTTCTGCAGCATTCAGCCATTAATTCCAGTTAAATAGACACGTCCATTGTGAGTGGAGATGCATTCAAACACCGCCGCATTGCGATTCGTTGGTTTAATGCGATTATAGGTGAAATTCGGCGCTCCTGTATAATACAGGCCGGTATAACTATTAGGACTTTTAAACTCGTTGATTAACAATCCAGCTGCGAATCGAGATGTAGCAATCAGTATAAGTTTTAATTTGAGCCACAAATAAATAATTTCCAAAAATATATGTAAAATTCCATTAAACGGTTTCCGAGTTTACCTCTAAACATTCATAAACTTTTGTATTAAATCAATAGAATATATTGATTGTTAAGGTTATAGCTTAAGGTCCATTTTCATACATTTTGTTTCACCTTTAATCTGGGTATTAATTTCGTCATATTAATCAAATTTTAAAGGCCGAAATATCCATGCATATGAATTATTTTTACGTTTTTCTTTCAACTGCGAGAACTAATCACTAACTAGACGTGAATTTAAATTCTTTTCTTGCCAATACTTGTTTAGTTACCCAGATTAAAGGTGAAACAAAATGTATGAAAAATGGACCTTAAGCTATAACCTTAAACAGAAACATTCAATTGTAAAGACAAAACAATTGAAATCGACATCTCTTCACGTTAAGTGATATCGTGTTTAATTATTCCCAGCCATTGACATATTCCATCTTCTTAGTTATTAGTCATTCCCATTGTTCGCAGTAAATTGCTTTCAAATAGTGCTTCCGAATCGTCGGTCTAATACGATTACATGCTGCAATCGAATTGTGAATCCGGCACGTGATTGCGATTGTAGCCATATTGTAATGTCATTTCAGATAATGTTATTAATTGTAATTCTTACGTGCTAGGTTTCTGGATAGACAAAACAATATCGATTGTACTTAGAAAAACACAATAATCCTAATACCACGTAAATACTAATAAAAACACAAAAACAACAACACTTGTAGTTACCACTCTTGATCGCGTCATAAACAAGACTGACTCGCGGCGGCCGCGCGCGCTCGTTTTATACCCGGCCGTATGTACCATCGATGTCTGTGGAACATTCTCGAAGGTCCGAAAAGGTCAACTCTCTAGTAAAATTTAGGTCCGTTATCGTGTTTCCACGACATTTCGGAAACATCGAGATCCTTCGAGAACGTTCCATCACAGAACGTTCCATATTGGGGTAGGCGCTATTATTGGCTAGTGACAATGGGTGTAACAGTATTATATCATATGCAAATGTTTGTGAAAATGTTTACATCTTTATTAAAAGTAAATACATCAACTGCTGAACGGATTTGAATGTTTGGCATATGGTTAGACAAGCCTAGGGATAATAAATTTTAGGCTTTTTATCCTGATAATTTGCTCTCGTGGTAAATAATGAAATTTATTAATATTTTTTAATAGATGGCGCTGGTCTCGTAAACGTGACGTATGAATTGCTTTAGAAGAATTTTAGTAACATGCTTATAAACTTGGCGAATCCGTGAGCAAGCGTAGTAAATCAATTAACATATCTTTTTGTTTCATTATCCCTCATCTCATTTCATCTAAACAAAAATATAGGTATAACGCTTTTCTACCTTCTTAGGGGGCAGAAAAATTATAATATAATTAATTTCGTTTGTTATCTTTGTTTCCATGTAATGGAGAGGTTATTGACAATATGATACTGAGGATTAAACTGTAATTTTCCTCAACCTGGAAGCAAACCCTTAACAATAGCCAGACATTGTCGTTTTTTTTGGTTTGATTTACTCATTAAGAAGAAAGCAAAGGCTCTCAGCCATACAGCCTAGCCAGACATTGTCTTCGCAATACGTCACTGAGAATAAAATTATTATATTCACAATACCAAATCAAAACTAAAAAAAAGTCTCAATTAAAACCTCAAAAACAATCAAAAGCGGGCAATTAAAACAATACGCAGAAGACCTAGCGACTGCTCATTTGGGAGCATCCGGGAGCGACAAATGGCGCGCTTTGGGGTGAATGTCAAAGTTGAAACGTTTGCAATTACTGACGTCAAATGTATAGGTCAGTTATTTTAGGGATTATTTTTATAACGCAAACGAGCAAAGACTTGATATTAGAATAGCAAACTCAATGACACAGCTAAATTAATATGTCGAGAACGTTTTTATTAATCTCAATGTCAGTGTAAAAGTTAGGTACTTTGAAATAACAATCATGCAGAACCAGTCGAAATGTCAAATTGCTAATATAAAGGGGGCCCGTTATTTGTCATTTGTCAATCGGTGTCGTTTAATATCTAAAAACGTGCAAAACTGTAATATATTTACACCATTTGGTGATTCCAATTCCAATTATAAAACTGAATGACGGGAAAAGCTAAAATGTCTGTCAGAAAACAATACGGCCGTCATGAACCATACCAGCACCATGCTAAACTTAAAATACAAAGGACTGCAACGTATTGGCCTTCGACACCCTCATCATCAGCCCGTTGCAGTCCACTGCTGGACATAGGTCTCTCCCAAAGTACGCCACAGAGCCTGGTCTTTTGCTTTATATATCCAGTCGCTGCCGGCCTTATGTAAATCGTCCCGCCATCTGGCCAGAGGGCACCCCACGCTACGTTTGCCAAGACGCGGTCTCCACTTTAGAACACGCTTACTCCAGCGGTTATCAGTTCTGCGACATATGTGGTTAGCCCATTGTCACTTATTTGTCACTACTGCTCGTTACCCTAAGATATATTAATATGTATTATTTAAAAAAATTGAAGCTTTATAAAACGATCCTATAAGATGTCAAAACGGAATATTAATAACATTCAAGATTACATTTAAAAATAAATTTGTTATCATTTTTCACACTACATTGTGCCCAAACTCTGTTCAGTCTATTTGTAATAATTTTACAAAATCAATTATAATAATTGACATCCAAATATGCTTCGAATTGACGAGGTAAACGAAAGTTGTGCGCAAGATGTCAAAAGTGATTCGTTTATTAAATCAATGAGGGTGAGGCTGATTCTATCAAATATGTCGGCGCGATGTTCGCGATCAAACGGTAATAGAATTCTGTTGGGAACATACGAAGCGGAATTGTAGACGGGCACGCGTAGGTACTCAACTTAACCACCTGTTCTGGGAGTGAAAGGGACTGAATTAAAACTCATCGTTTTTTACGGATACTATAAGGCATTGCATTTATCACTTGTGTCAAGAAAAGTAACTATTTAGAAGAGACGTTGTTGCTCTTCAAAATCGCTTTAATTAAACTGCTGTCTTTTTTTTTATGACCGCGAAGTTGCTTCTGCATTCTATCCAAATTCGTTCCTTTATCGTTCCAAAATATAAACTCACAATCACTTTAAATAATTCTTGGTCAATTATCCAAAAATGTTCACAAAACGCAGCAGACTCGTGTACAATTTCCTTCCGTATGTTTCCATCATTGCTATCCACTGCGGAATTTGTGGGATACGCGTTATGAGCTCTCTATCGCTTTGTGGCCGGAGTGCTGATAATACCGTAGAGATGGCACGCGACTGGCACGCCAAATATTTTGCCAGAGCTGTGTTGTGGTTGTCTTCGCTAATTTCTACAAGATTTTGGCGTACTTGATAGACATATCTTTGGTATTAAATGTAAATTGCAATTTCAAGAAAAATAAATGAGGTTTGTGTTGCGATGCTATTGACTGGCTTGTTGACGTAATTTTGTTGAGTGCATGGTATGACTATCGCTATGAGGTCTCGGGTCGAGCAATAATATTGGATTTTTCTAGTCAGTATCAATTCTGCATCCAATTTATAACAGATATAAAAGAACCTGATTTTTAAAGTACCTATGTATATCTAAATAAAATATTCATTATTCAAATATATGTATGCTTACATTTTGTGACGCTGGATGCATAATATGAATGAGTCCCTTCATCCAAATTTCGGAAACGGTAGTCATTTTAATGGGCATCAGCCAGGTAAGCAAGAGATATAGCGCGCTAATGTGTGCGCAATACGCAGGTGCACTCTCTGTTCCTTCACTCTTATAGTACAGTGATACAGCAATCCGACATGACCGGAGAAAGATCAGTCTTAGAACTTAGCTTTACGTGCTTTCCGAGGCACGGGGATATCACACCGCTAATGTTCTGTGTCAGAGCTGCAACTGAGTAATTTTTAAGATGGAAAAACCCAGTCACTATTGTTTTTGGTATAATCATTGGTGAAGCTAGGATTTTTTTGTAGGTGGGCAGCTAGCCAGAGCTCCCCCCCACCCCTTCAGCACCGTTTATGGACATAATATATACCTAAGGTAGGTTTAGACATTAATTGTACCCTTTGTTCGTTTGTGTATACCTTCCCTTAACAAGGAAAATTCATTCAAAACAAAGCATTTGTCATTTACACTGCTCTCTTAGGTTTCCGAATGTCTCCTAATTTAAGTGTTTCACCAAAACAGTTCCATTTGTCTTTAATTAATTGAAGATTTTCTGGCAGCAGAGGACGTTTAGTGCCCCATTTAAGATAATTAATTAGTGTATTATGTTCGTTTCCCCTACTACATAGGTACCTTTATGTATAATGATCGATATTTCCCCTCTTCCCTTTTAAATATTTGGTAACGAATCTTTTTAAAACACGCTTTATTAGCCTTTGTATCTGTATTGTTATACTACTTGTGCACTGGCCCTGTATTACAAGGTTCAAATAAATGTTGACAGTTACAGTATTAAATACTTAATGTAGATGGTATTTATCTGATTGCTATTTATTTAAAATATATTGAATTTTGTATTTAGTCGCCTTATACATTTATGTGACGAGTCGCATCTACTCAGAAGTTTTGAAACAGACCATTAGAATATAATTTTATGATACCATAAGCATTACATAGTGATCGTTATTCCCCAACGTCTCAATATTCAATAAATAGTATTGAAATATTCATTTTAGATTCTACATTTGTAATTTTGCACAACTTTCGTTTAAAATATAATAAATACTCCGCACGTTCTATTAAATTCAACACGACTATTCTCCAAAGCACCTCTTGTCAAACATTACCCGTACCTAAGTCACATTACGAGTAGTCGCGACGCGTTCCAATAAAACTTGAGCGGTGCCATGTGGTAGAAAGTACAGCGGCTAGGCATAATATATGTTGCTTCATCCAGATTATTTCTTTTAGATTAAAATGGTTACAAGGCTACAAGCTGCCACAACTCGATGCAGTGCGACATTTGACTGGTTTACTATAACAAGATTCTATGTTAAATTTAATGTGCAAATTGAATTTATGTAACATAACTAGACATAGACACGCAAAAATGATCGAGCCCACAAAATAACACTTTTGAAATAGTGAAGATTGAAGTTTAAATCGTATTTTTGCTCATTGATATTCTATATTATATTTTGTTAATAAAAAGTTGAGACTAAAATGTTTTTAGTAATGAAAAATATAGACCTAATAGACTAGAGCTAATTTAGCACACTGGACTCATTTTCGACCATACTGTGGATTGGATCCTTTTTGCGTTTCTACGTCCAATTCTAAGTAGTTTTCGGTGAAAAATTCGAATAATCCCGAAATATAAAGAGGTAACCATGAATAAATCAGATTCTAGTTTATTTCATCGATAACGTTTAACTGATGATTGAGAATCCTTCACTTATTAGTAATAACCACGAAGTAAAGGTTCCTATTAACGTTTGGTTAAACTTAGCAAACTTTGCCGGCACGAACTTGCCCCAACTATATCTTAAGTAAACCGATTAGGGGCCACAAATTAACGTTCTGGTTCTCTGGCGGTCAGAGTCTACACTGTGGTAATTTCTACTCCTTTCGTGGACAAACTTTGTCGAATGGCGTATTGGTGTAACCCAATCTTTAAGATTGGATTGTGGTTTTATTTGTAACTAGCTTTTGCTCGCGGCTCCGCCCGCGCTATAAAGTTTTTCAGGCTAAAGATTTCCGTTATAAAAATAGTAGTTTCCCGGGAGCCTATGTTCTTCCCAGGGTCTCAAACTGTCTCCATACCAAATTTCATCTTAATACGTTAGGTAGTTTTTGAGTTTAACACGTTAAGGCAGACAGATGCAGCGGGGAGCTTTGTTATATTATTTAGAACTTTTTAAGTGAAACAATCCCGTCATACATCATTGTTGCATAAATTTAACCGTTTACGCAGCGCAGGCAACGGAAGCTCTCAAAACTCATAATTTTCCCCGTTTTTGCAACATGTTTCATTACTGCTCCGCTCCTATTGGTCATAGCGTGATGATATATAGCTTATAGCGGTCCACAAATAAAGGGCTATCCAATACAAAACGAATTTTTTTAGTTGAAACCGGTAGTTTCTGAGATTAGCCATTACTGCTCCGCTCCTATTGGTCATAGCGTGATGATATATAACTTTGAGCACTCCACAAACAAAGGACTATTCAACACAAAAATATTTTTTCAGTTCGAATCGGTAGTTCCTGAGATTAGCCATTACTGCTCCGCTCCTATTGAATATAGCGTGATGATATATAGCCTATAGCTCTCCACGAATAAAGGGCTATCCAACGCAAAAAAGAATTTTTCAGTTTGGACCGGTAGTTCCTGAGATTAGCCATTACTGCCCCGCTCCTATTGGGTATAGCGTGATGATATATAGCCTATAGCACTCCACGAATAAAGGGCTATCCAACGCAAAAAGAATTTTTCAGTTTGTACCGGTAGTTCCTGAGATTAGCCATTACTGCCCCGCTCCTATTGGGTATAGCGTGATGATATATAGCCTATAGCACTCCACGAACAAAGGGCTATCC
This sequence comes from Manduca sexta, assembly GCF_014839805.1. NCBI lineage: Eukaryota > Metazoa > Arthropoda > Insecta > Lepidoptera > Sphingidae > Manduca > Manduca sexta. Next base: position 9,855,299 of record NC_051134.1, on the reverse strand, counting down.
AACGCAAAAAGAATTTTTCAGTTTGGACCGGTAGTTCCTGAGATTAGCCATTACTGCCCCGCTCCTATTGGGTATAGCGTGATGATATATAGCCTATAGCACTCCACGAATAAAGGGCTATCCAACGCAAAAAGAATTTTTCAGTTTGTACCGGTAGTTCCTGAGATTAGCCATTACTGCCCCGCTCCTATTGGGTATAGCGTGATGATATATAGCCTATAGCACTCCACGAACAAAGGGCTATCCAACGCAAAAAGAATTTTTCAATTTGGACCGGTAGTTCCTGAGATTAGCGCGTTCAAACAAACAAACAAACAAACAAACAAACAAACAAACAAACTCTTCAGCTTTATATAATAGTATAGATGTAAACTTTGCCTTTCATAAGTCATAGTTCATAATTATGTTGCTACTAATATTTAGAGTAAATTTTGGAACGATGTTTCTTGGTGAATGCAAAATTATCTTAGTGGGGTTTGAGTTAAATTTGGCACGAAAAAGACCAAGCCCTGAATTAATATAAAGGCTACTCTTGGGACGGTAAAATATGGCAGAAGGAAAGATGTAATAGATGTGGGGTAATCAGCTTTTGTCAGTCAACATTCTATTGGACCTCACTCCACTTTCCATCAGATGCAGTGGGGACACTATGATGTGCACGTATAAAAAAAGCAAAGCAAGTTTTTAATAATTTTGTAATCATGAAATAATGTTACAAATAACAAAATTTGTTTTTTATTTTCATGAACATATATTTGTCATTAGCGTGTCTTATTTATACTAGAATAAATAGATTTAAATTTATCTAAACATACAGTCTTAATTACAAAAAATTCGCAGCTATGCTTAGTTAAAACAAATTTACTCAATCCGCTATAAGTCAAAACCCGCCATCTTCCCTCTTAATAAGGTTTAAAAGAACCGGTGATGTTTTTGACAGCTATTTAAGCAATTATTAATCACCTCTTAACGCTAAAACAAGATTATAAGTAAAACTGATATTGATCAAACAACCCTCTTAACGTCTGAAGTTATTTTTCTAAAAGAAGTGCTACAAATGGTTCATCCATTAGTGTAAATGAACGGTTATCTACAGCGAATTAGGACCTTTCCTAGCTAACTGGGGCTAATATATTAGCTAAAGCCCTGTAATTTGCGAGGAACGAGTGGTTCAGATGGAGGAGAAAGATGTAAGGTGGGGATTCCAATTACAAATTACCTGGGTATTTCCTGAATTTGAAAATTTATAGTATAAAGGCTGACTGCCTCGGTGGGTTAGTTGTCCTGTATGCGCGGTACGACAGCGCTCTGAGGTCCTGGGTTTGCATCCCGGGTCGGGTATAGTGATATTGGGGTTTTTCTGCTCAGTATCAGCCCGGAGTCTGGAATTTGTGCCCGATATGGCGATAGGCTCGCCCCCTATCACATCATGGGACGGAACACACTAGGTGAAAAGTAAGTGCCCTGCTTGCACCGCTGCATACCCTACGGGAATATATGCGTGATATGTGTTCGAAAATTTTAAAAAGGGACTCAGGATCTTTAATGTCAATATTATTAATGAGTTAGATAACGCGTGATAATAAAGGATGGTATCATACAATAATACTTTAGTTCCATTATGGTACCCACAGTCATAGTAAAATACTATAACACTAAAAATACCTACTGTTCAAAGGCTACGCACGCATGTTACTGTCTTTGTAGTAATACCGCACTAAGTCTGGCTTTAGAAATATCAAACAATTGTAATATGATTTTATGATACTATGGTTTTTCGTATGTTAAATGTTTCCAGTTGCTGTTAAGAGACCGTTCAAGTATTACGTAACGCAATTTAGGGGGAAGGGGGCTCTTGTAAAACGTTACGATGCGTTACAGGCGCGGGAGAGGTCCCGTACAAAGCGCTATGTAACATTGATTTTTTTTATTTAACCCATTTACCAGCGGAATGTTTGCCGGCAAACATGACAGTTACATGACAGCTACATGACATTACGTGTGTCACGGGAATATAACCTTATTATATACTACATAATAAGGTTATTTTTCCGTGACATGCGTAATGTGAAAAAAATTGTCACTTTAGAGTTACGTAACTTTGAAGGGAGGGCGGGAGCATACAAGAAAACGTTACGGCGCGTTACATGCGGGGGTGGGGCGTTCAAAAATCTTCAAAAATTGCGTTACATAATTAAGTATTACTTGAACGGCCCCTAACCAAGATATTGATATCACCGTGTAGAGTTGACTGTGTATTTGATGTAATGTATGGGAGTCGCAACTCTAGCTATAATGAAACTCCAAAGATGGCACTGTATATATTGTATATTTCAAAACTCCAGAGTACGTTTAATACACAGAGGCGTACTTAGATGGTAATAGTAACAAATCGTAAGACGTACTAATTAAACAAAGACGCGCGTTGCTTTTATACGGGAGGTATGGTGTGACACAGCGTTCTCGCACAACTACGCACGTGCACTTACATAGCTGCGCAAGTGTGTGTGTCCCAACACCATTCCCCCCTTTTACAAAAAAAAAAATTAACGCTACGCATAAAAACAATTTTATAAAAAAGAAGTAACTACACATAAGTACAATAAAAACAATATGTGACGAGTACAAGTTCATCGCTGACTAATAATAACGCTAGACACTGGACACTGATGCTGTTGTTGAACATTGCGATAAGTTCGACGCGTCAACAGGATACAGCTCGAATTACGCGTAGCTGTCTGCAGGTGGCGAGGTGTTTGCTTTCGTTGCAGCGCTTGATACCTCTTTTCTTAACCACTTTTTAACTTTGCGTCGACATTGTAACCACGCTGTAGTAACTAACACGATGACTAGCAGTGATGCTATGACGATCAATGTTATGTTAAATTGATTAACTTGCGTTTCAACTGCGCTATTCTGGGCTATAACTACTTCTTCTTTGCTATAAGTTTTGCCCATTGTTACGATTATTCGTAAAGTGTGGATTGTCCGCGAGGTCTATAACGTATGAAGTTATAGCGCTATAAATGCTTCTTATACCTTATGACAATGTCCAAGTAAGCAAATAAAATGTTACAAATAATTTAAAATCTAGGTCATCGTTACGCAGTTTGTTCGCGATGGGTAACATTTGACAAAGCAATTTGTTTTAAAATTATTCAAAGTTATAACGTTAATATTATAAAAGACATAAAATGTGTACAAAAACTGTCCATCGCGAACGCTTGCTGATCGAGCAGAAACATGAGCAGGCATGTACTCGACTCGATACCGTGCGTTGTTTACGATCTGATGCAATAGTAATGATTCGAAGAATTGTTTTGCACATGATAAATTTTGTAAAATATAAACACTGTGTATATGAACAAAAAGAAAAAAAAAATATTATGTAAGAATAAAGTAAAAATATGTAAAAAATGTATATGCTTATATATAATGTGAGTCCTAATGAATCCATAAATCTTACAGGAATATTGATCACTCGACCACTTCTAGTAATATGTTGTTTCCTGTTTCCGGAGGTTGTGCCAAAAAATTGATGTTATAACTTCCTTGGGCATGTGTCGTCGCTCACCTTCTGCGGTTCTAAGGTGGCTTCAATCCGGATGAACCAGGCGCGAGGTTCATCTACCCAGAAGTCAGGAATACGCGCCTGAACGGATACTCCCAGTAGATCCGTTTCTTGAGTCTGTGTATTTGGAGCTTTGGTTGCCATCTTGAAGATCACGTTGGGTGAATCACGTCTTGTGTATCGCGTCGGATGAATCACGTTTTGTGTATCGCTTCGGATGAATCACGTCTTGTGTATCGCGTCGGATGAATCACGTCGGATGGATCACGTCGGATGGATCACGTCGGATGGATCACGTCGGATGGATCACGTCGGATGGATCACGTCGGATGGATCACGTCGGGTCACCAATGAAGAGTTGGATGTGTATTTGATGTAATGTATGGGAGTCGCAACTCTAGCTATAATGAAACTCCAAAGATGGCACTGTATATATTGTATATTTCAAAACTCCAGAGTACGTTTAATACACAGAGGCGTACTTAGATGGTAATAGTAACAAATCGTAAGACGTACTAATTAAACAAAGACGCGCGTTGCTTTTATACGGGAGGTATGGTGTGACACAGCGTTCTCGCACAACTACGCACGTGCACTTACATAGCTGCGCAAGTGTGTGTGTCCCAACAACCGTAATGTCCTTAAAAATACATTTACTTTCTTAAAATAATAGGGAGTTTGGAAAATAAAAGGCAGTCAGGCTCTGAAACTTCAGAGCGCTTGTCGGAGAAAATTGAGTGGAAATTGACATCTCACCCTTCTGTCCCGGGGAAATATACAATCCCCAAACGATAGAACGAACACTTGACTACCTTCATACATGTATCCTTCACTTAATTATATTCATAGGTTCATATTGTTCAGACCATACTCTGAGTTGCAAATCTTGTTTCGTTGGCATAATGGAGAAGTTATTTTTAATATCACAACTAGAACTGAAGTATTTACAGATCCTACAACAATAAATATTAGTACAGTTGGCGCTTCACGTAGGTACGGCTCCCCACAGTGGCGGCTCTAAAGGACGCGAGGCCTCCGACGGAGCAAAATGGGTATAGGAATTTGTTATCTATACCTAGTATATTAAACATATTGTTTTTGGTACTTACCTCTATGTTTGTCTTTAAATTAAAAAAAATACTGTTAGCCCTTCCGGCGACCGGCAAGTCACACAATGTGATAGTGTTAAGCAATATAGAAATAAAGTAGTACAGTAAGCAAGTACTAAAGTTTCATTTCTAATAAAGGGTTTTAACTTTTTTATCCGTAAGATCATGAAAAAGGTCCTCCAAGGCATTGCGCGAGACTCCTGCAAGCGCGAAGCCCCGGGTGGTTGGACGGTTTGCCTCTCCTTAAAGGCGCGTCTGGCTCCCCACCCACTACACCACGGAGCTGTAACGTTTTTCGAAATATATATAGTTGATTTCTTTCACCTCGCTGATTATTGTCTGTTGCACATATAACTGCAACTATTAATATAATACGAGAAATCAAATTATTTATATTATCTATGTTGAAACAACAGTGAATAGTTGAATCGGTTAATAAAAGGGCAGTAAATTTTAAATAAATGTTTTTTATAAAACTCTATGAAAGGGAAAAAATACATAATTACCAGAAATCAATTAGACTCTACATCACACGACGATAGAATCGTATATGTTCTTCTTCAATATATAATCATAGCGCCATCTCTAGTTGAATACGAGAACTATATTATAACTCACAATCTAATGTTTTGTATCTCATAAGCTATTGTTGTAGATAAACGAAACTAGCGACATCTTACAAATTTTATCGGACACTTCATAAGTTATAGGTGTTCTTAATTTAAATTAATAATTATTTTAGTGTTAAGTACTTTGAGTTGTTGCATTAAGTTTTTTACAAGACGAAACCAAAAATACAAGATAATAGATAAGTACTTATTATTAGAGCGGTATATGAGTCACCATATTAGCCAAAACGCCTCTACAATCACTATTAAACGAAATAATGTATGGGAATGACATATCATTCCCATGTAAATGTTTATTTAATAACGTATACGATTGAAGAAAAGCGTTTTCGATATGACCACAGATGGTGATGATATGATATAGTTAAAACATAGTGATATTGTAAAGTAGCACTGCTAAGAGGCGGCTGATGGGGACGTCACGTCGATCTTGCTACTGAATAAAAAAAAAACAGAAGCATTGAAACCCATACTTCCATGCTTTGATTCATTTTATCGCAAACTTGTATTTATAACTTAAAAAATAGATGGCGTCCAATAATTTCTCCGTTTTATCATAAAACTTAATTTATGCCGAAATTGAAGTAGCAAAGCAATGGCAATGAAACATTTTATCACAGAACGGGAAATGCAATTTAGTGTCCAGAATTAGCCTATTTAATGTATTCTTATATTTTATTTATCTGATACTGGATCCAAAAGAAACTAAATAAAAATATATTTTATTGCAATCACGCCAAATTTTATTAGAAAAAAATAATATTGGAATATTTGTGACAAAATATGTTCAGAGGGGTCCTGATCCAGGAATAAAACGAAAACAACTCAATTGTGTTCATAATACACTTTATTTTCACAAAATCGAGAACATCAACAAATCTCTTAAAAATTACTATAACGAAAGACCAAGTGTCGACAGCGGCGCGCGGCTGCTCTATCTTTATATGTACAAAGTTAAGCTCTTTGGCCCGTACAAAAAAACATGTACACAAAATAAAACAATTCAAAAACATATTTATAAAATAAAACTGCGAACCCAAGACGTAATAACATGATTTAAAATTATCAATAAAATTCCAACAGCGAAATTGTTTTAAATAAAAGACGTTTATTACAAAATTATACAAAATAATGTTTACGAGTGCGCGATGGTTTCTCTGTGCATTACATGTATAGTGTCGTGTCGAATACTGACGTTGGTAAAATCTTTTTATTTTTACAAATTAGTCAAAAATGATAACTACAAGACGGAAAGTTGGGACGCATTCGCTACTCGATTTTTTTTTTCATACCAGGCACAGTAAGTAGACTACACTGCCAGACTGAAAGTACTGTCTACATAAAAACATCCACAAATAACAATTAATATAAATCAAAATACGGTTCTGGATATCGGACTGATATTATCGATATATCTAAATATTATGAATTTGAAAACGGCCTACTCTACTATTCGACTCAAAAATATAAAAACTGCAGATTTCCTGCTTCATACAAAATTAGTAGCGAATGCGTCAAACACTAAAATACCACATTAGTCCACGAAGTGTAGGTACGAGCGTGATGTTGACCGTCCTTTTGCAAACATTCAATATATACAAAAACATACTTTACACTTACATCTTAAGGTAAACGTTTCTTTGACAACATATTCGTCAAAAGTTAATATTTTCATGTCAAAATATTATTAGAAAAGCTGTAAAAGCAGTCCCAGTGCCGCAATAAGAGTCAGCGCAGACGGAAAACAAATCGAAAGCAATTAAAACAGACTTGTATAATCTTCCATACATGGCTGATATTGCTCTAACGAGAAAAATTGCAAGCAATATTGTGATACGAGATTTGAAAATAGAATCTCGCACCACAATATTGTTACGCTAATATCAACCATGCTTAAAAGCACTTTAAATTGAATTTAAGTTGTTATTGAATTCAGTCTCTGCTGCCGTTTCCCGTCAGCGTTGTAGATATATGAAACAAAAACATAAACGAAGTCATATATGAAAATAAATTCGAGATTCTTATCTACAATAAAATTGCGTCTTATGCATTTGTAATATGGATAAATATTCAACGGACGGTCAACCGAAACTAGGCGAGTGTAAGCGACAAGTTCATCTTTAAAGATCCAAACTAAATGCACGAAAAAATTACTAAGTAATTTTTATCCTACATATTTCATACGGTTACCGCTGACGGACATAGCGATGGCGAGGAGACTCTACACCGTAATTAAAACTCAACCTTATACTCTCACAAACAGCTCATATAACTACGTGCTTTTAGAGCTACGTTGTTTTGCCAAAATAATTTCTGCTGTAAAAAAATAAGGTTCAGTTTCTATTGTAAAACGCCTCTTCACCGCCACTCTCTATCCCTCAGCCCTAACCCATAATCTAATAGATGCGTATGAAGTACCATATTACATACTTTTGGAAACGTCCCGCCATAGGCCGGGAGACTAAAAATCTCGAAATCCCGGCCCACGGCGGGCCCTAGAAGCATAAACTACCTAAAGTAGGCACAGAAGGGTTCAGTACATTTGGCTTATTACGGGAAATCCTTAGGTATCACATCAACTATTATAAATCCCCGGACGAACAGTGGAATGTTAACACCTTGATTCCGCAACTAAATAACAGGTGGCGCTGTAGCGAATTACGTCTGTCCACAGATTATATTACTGAAAATATAATCTGTGGACATTTAGTCATAGAATCGAGGGTAGACGCCGCCCGGGAGTGAGGGTAAAGCGATAACAGTTACCATTAATTAACCTAATACATTACCCTACAAAATAATATTGAGCTGAGATCTCGCACCTAACAATAATTTATGAATACCTATTAAAATTTATCCACTTATATATTACGTATTCAAAATCCTGAACGACATGACGTAACTTTTTACATTTAGTGTCGGACTTTGATATGAAATAAACTGTACAAACTGACATGAATAAAATTAATTAAATATTTAATACACCATTGAATGTATGAAAAAAATATTCATAAAATGTTCCAGTAATGTTTCCTTGGTTATTCGCCCGAATATTTACGGTTAATTTTACTACTAAAATGTATGAAAAGATTAATTTTGCGAATACTCATGTCACATAACAAGATCTTTTATAATAGCTGCCAAAATATTATATTTTGTAAAATACAATTTCATGTAGATGTCGATCCAAAGGTAACATCTCACAACAATCTAAATAAACGCGATGGAAATGTTCCTTTTCCAAAATTCAATACAAAAAGATCAAAATGATACTCTGGCATCAATTTAGTATGTCACTTGAAATTTGAAATATAAGGGCGAATAACTATTATTAGTGTTTTATACAACTGCAATGCTTTTCTCAGGGAACATATCTACAAATACACATTGAAAACACTAAAATGAAAATATTTGACCTATAACACCAAGTGAAACAATTCAAAAATCATTTATCAATAAATTTTCTCTAATATTTAATTAACGTTTAAATTGACAGACACAATTTAGCTAATAAATTGAAAAAATGTATGCATTATAATATTAATATTTGAATTATTCATTTATCGTAACCGCTAACAAACGTCAGTCGTGTATAAATAAAGTCGTATGGTTTAAAATTATAAAATTCATTCATATGTACATATTGAGAGAGCACATTATTGACTTCCACAAATGAACAGTCGAATATTTTTACTGCTGCTATAAGAAAAAAATATTCACTAAAGCTATTCGTGAGTAGAGACCGTATACGTTTTTGCATGAGTTCACAAAAAAGTATGCAATGTTTGTTTCATTATATTAATGCATGTTTCCATTAATATGAATATAATGCTACAGTAACGCTACTGTTCAAAATAACCATAAGTTTTGCAATTAACGTTAATAATAAAACTGCAACTATATACATAGCGATGCTATTAGCGAATTGTACTTATTTTAAATGGCTCCATATATTACATTATAAAGTACTGCTGCATTTTGACTCCTCTTAACTTTGAATAGCTACATGCTATTTATTTAAGTAAATAATGAAATTAAGTACACAATATCCAAGTAATATGTGGCCATATTAAGAAAGGTGTAAGGGCGTCTTTTGGACCCCAAGCCAGTTCCACATGTTGGTGGTACACCCTACCAACAAACATCTCAGGAAATAGCAGCCTACAAACCCACTTTGCACCAATAGTGGATTAAGGCCTCGCCATAAAGAAGGGGAGGTCTTAACCCAATGCGAGTTACGAAGGCTAGTTAAAGTTAACAGTACATATGAATAAATTCTCTCTCGGTATACAGCTTAATACGCAAATTCGTATTCTATCTCCATTCACTCTAGTCATTTAAGATACAGATTCACAATGCTTCATATTTGAAGCTTAATTCAGACTATGCTACAACATAGCATATATAAATCAAATGTAGCACAACAAAATCGCTTGGTATCTGTTTTCATAGACAACCTTACAGCTATGTTACTTTCTATATGTTATATGCTGTAGCATAGTCTGAATGCACATTAACACTTGGTAACACTGGTACACAACACTTTACACTATGCTTCCACACTTGCCGTTTAACGATAGATTGGGGCCCAGCGATGGCCGGCCGAGGGTTCCGTACGATGTGCTGTCATAACCATTCATGTACTGATTATTTTGCAATCCGATAAGTAGTTCGACTAGCGCGTTGCACGCGTTCTGCGCGTTGAGTAATTCAAAGATGATGCAGTTGCATTCCGGCTCGGGGTTCTTCAGGGAGCTCTTTGTGCTGGAGGAGCTGGAATTGGTGCTGGAGCTGGTGGCGGAGGCGGGCGGGTCCGGGTGCAGCGGGCACACGATCTGCAGCCCCCGCGCCCGCTGCGGCGCCACGCCTGACAAGTGGTTAGCGGCTGCGCGGGCGTAGAACACGCATGAATGGCCGTCGTTATCTGGATAGTTCGGGTTGCCATTGTGCTGGAAGTTGATTAACTTTCGTTAATTATTTTTGATGGAATAAAATAAGTCATGCTGTTTTGTTTTTGTTTATAGTGTAAATAGGCTACCTTTGTATATTGGAGTCACATTGTAGAGAATTCACCTACAGTTTTTTGTACAGCAATTGAGATATCTAGAAGCCTATTTTTTTTAATCTTTTAACGCTGGCCGTATATAATATGAATTCAGAATTCTTTTGAAATTGTTTAAAATTAAAGGTAGAGAAAGCCATTATTGGGTTATGAAATAAAATAAAATAATGTGGATGGCCGAGCTTGCGTTTCTGAGTATAAAGTGTTGGTTACCCATATGAGTAGCTGCGCGGCGGCGAGGTGTCCGGCGGCGGCGGCGGCGCGCAGGGCGAGCGCGCGCTCGACGGGCGCGGGCGCGCGCGGCAGCAGCGCGGCGAGCACGCGCGCGAGCGCCGGCGCCTGCCCGCGCGTGGCGGCCGCGCGCAGCACCTCGCTCGACGTGCTGCCCGCGCTCGCGCCCAGGAACAACCGCCGCTCGTACTTCAGGCGGATCCATCTGCAGAATACAATATGTATTATAGGTACACTTTCTACTAGAGGGTTGACTTGAATGAAAAGTTTAGTAATTTTATTTTACAATATGCTGAAATAATTCACTACGCCGACCCACATTGGAGTGGAAGAGGGATAAAAGAAAAAATCCTAGTATCATTCATAATAATTTAACAGTATTTTTTTCTATTACCCTAGGAATTCTACAGCTATCCCCTTAGTAACAAATAATGGTTATTTAATAATTCATCAAATTATTATGCACACTTACCGCTCCTTCTCCTCCCTGCTGGAGGTGGCTATTGGCTTGACGTGGCCGCGCGTGTCCGCCTCCCATATCGAGTTGGCGAGCGTGTTGCCCAACGACACCATCACGCTCACGTGGCTCAACCTAACACAAATAATGCATACACGTTACAAATTATACGAAATTCGAAATTATAATTTTTAGCATTTAAATTAAATCTATATATATTTTTTTTTACTGGTTAAATATCCTCCCCAACCCTCACTATCTATTGAGAGATTAGATCCTTGAGTGGCTGATTACTTTAGCACCAAATCGTAAAACCCAGTTAGTATACCTATCATTGTGGATACCAGATTTTTTTTAGTAAATATGTTATACCCATATATAAATAACACTTATAGGAACTTATTCGTTATGTACATAATATGTATTGAGTACTCACGGCCACTCGTCCAAGTCCAAAGAGCGCACGCGCGATATGTGCGAGCCGAGGTTCCTGTGTATTCCGGAGCACTCGATGCAGATCAGAATGCCCAGGTTCAAACTCGCCCAGTCAGGGTCTGAAATTTTACATTGGGTTCATAAATATTTCTAACAATAAAAAAAAATACAGATGAATTGAGGACCTCCTCTTTTTTTGAAGTCGGTTAAAAATATAACATTATAGTTAGATATAATCTATTTGGTTTCATCTACACTTAAATTCTTATTTCTTGCAAACGGTATACAAGGCCATTGCCGAAAATGAGGATAATGAAATTGACTGCCTTCAATTTCATTATCCGAGGAAGTATATAACATTATTTAAATTTCATTAAAACTACTTTATTCTATAGAAATATGTGTATACTCGTGCAGTATCGCCTTGCCTCTATAGAACTATACTCATGAGTATTTACCTTAAATTTAAAACTATTTGCGGCCTCATCGCGGTTTTTATATTATTATTTTCTGCAGAGTATTTACCTGCGGCTCCACAGTCGCAGCACTTGTCGTTCCCGTAGACTCGCCGGATGTAGTAGGTGGCGCGCACGTCGCCCGTGGAGTTGGCGCCGGTGGGCGCGGGCTGGCGGGACGTCTGCAAACACATACATGAAGAATATATTGTACTGTCGGCAAACAAACATTGTAATTAATGTTAGCAAAATTGATATTAAGTTTATTGCTGTCGCCTCCTTTTAGTGTTTACTAAACATCGTACCTTCTGAAAAGTAATAAATGATTTTTTTTTAAACAGATCCATGCTATAGCTATTATTTATATATAGGCGCTACCGTAACGTTCACCATCAGACGGTCGATTTCCTCGTCTCCTTATTATAAAATACATTCGTGATTGTGCTAATCATGTAGGATATATAAGAAGTAGCAGAATCAACATCTTCATTACGATTATAACATTGCTTCTATGGTTTGAGCAAATATCAAGCAACCGATTGTGTCTAGTCTCCATGTCGTATAAAGCAACAATGTATTGCAATGTAGTCTCACCCGTCCCTGCAGCGAGGCGAGTATCTGCGCCTCGACGGCGGCGACCCAGGCGTCGCGCTCGGCGGCGGCGGCGGCGGCTCCCCCCGCGCCCGCCGCGCCCGCGCCCGCGCCCGCCGCGCCCGCGCCGCCCGCGCACACCTCCCAGCGCCAGCGCTTGCCTTCCAGGCTCACGATCGTGAACTCGCACGACGAACCGTAGTCGCCTTCTGTACCAAAACAGTATATTAAACATTGTTTCTTATTTAACTAGATATGTCAACAATATTGTCATCGATCAAGCGGTGAAAAAAAAAACAAAATAACTGAAGGAAAAGATATGGATATCTAAGATTACACAAATTAGCTCCACAAACCACCTATAATGGGGTTGTCAAACTCACATCACTCATAATCAACTCTATCACACATAAAAAAGAACAAATTATGCAAAATCCTACCTTCATCCCCATCTTTCTTCACCCCGCTACTCTTCATCCGTCGATGCCGTTTCTTGACGTGCGGCGTGTCCTTGTCCCCGTTGGCGCTGACTTCCGCCTCGGAGGCGAGCGACTGTCGGCTCGACGCCGGCTCTTTCATGGCCTCGAACGCGGACAGCAACGCCTTATCGGTCGCTCGGGTCGGCTTGTCTTTATAGCCTGTAAGAAAATATGTGGTATTCATTTTAGCAAATTGAATTGAAAAAAAAATTCGATGTCAAAAGCATAACTTCATTGAAGAAAACCTCAAATACTAGCAGAGTCAATACAATGTCGACACTCTAATGATAAAATAATTGTAAATATAATGTTAGTTGTTACTATAGCAGTTTAAAAACATTATGATCTAATTTCAGGGTAGATAAAAAATTTACACCCATTGTGATAAACATTTACGCCATCTGTAAATTGGCAGTCTACATTGTTGACCTAAGAAAATAGATGGCGCTATTACAAATATCTTTGTACATTCAAACCATTTAGTCCAAAGAAAGATACCCACATTTTTTTTTATTGTAGAGAAGAAAAACTACCGAATAGTTCATCATATGTAAGTAATCACGGACCATCAATATGCCGGCTTATGAGGTAGAAAGTCCATAATACGCCTAAACTATGGTTTCTCACACTCACCAATTGAGAGTCCCCCGATGCTGTCGTGTATGTCGAGGCTGGTGTATCCATTGTATCCTGGTACGGTGGTGATGATCGACTTGGAGCCGCGCGGCTTCTGTCCAGGCACCTTCACCGTCACATACTGGAGGGATATCTCCTTGCCGTTCACGTCCTCCATGTAGTCCTGTGGAAAAGAAATTGTGAGTTGAAAACTGTGAATAGTCAAACAATTTAGCACCAGCTTGACATTGACGTATTTAAAATTTATCAATCTATTTTCATTACTAGAATGTCTAATGGTTATTGTAAGGAAGACATTGTGCCAAACTTTGAAGAACCTTCAAATCAAAATCGATACTTACATGTAAACTGGGATGGTAAGTCAACCTGCCGTCATCACACAGCGTGACGTACTTCTTCTTCCACTCCTTGTTCAGAGCTTTGCTGCTCTTTTTGTACAAATAGCCCTGTTTTAAGGGTATCGCCCTTCCAGACCCCAGCTCTCCATTCTTCAGCCTATCATCACCTTTCTTCGAAGGTGTAAATAGATTGGAACGTCTCCTGGACTTCCTGGACGTGGTGGGGGTAGAAGACGGCGTTGGGAGATCCTTGCAATCCTTAGCCGGCTGCAAGTTGTCCAAGCACTGTGGGGCTGTAAATTTTACGTTGTTGTTCTCCGTTGCTATGGAAACCAGGCCTGATGACGACCCGTGGCTGCCGAGCGAGTTTCCCCATCGCGAGGACGTGTCCGATCCGTTGGTGCTGTGGATCTCGACCACGTGGGTTGACGATATGCCGCTGCTGTTGGAAGAGGCGTCGAACGACGAAGCGCCTCTGTGGAGATGGTGGGATGATGCTGAAAGGGTGTGGTGGCCACGGGGCAAAGAATCCTGGAAAGAAATTTTGTTGTGGTAAGTAGAAATAAATCCAAGCATAGCAAACTTCTGAAACCATATTATTTATGTTGTGGATGTTAAAAGTTAAGTAGGACTTCAGATTACCAAAATTACCACACACCAAAAAAGAATTCATCTTGCATAGTGTATATAACTTCTTAAGTTGCATAACACGTATTTGAACTTAACGAAATTGTAATAAAATAAACAAACATTTTGCCCTACTTCCAATAGTTCAGTGCAATTCTATGTTAAATCATTGTATCAATGTACCAAAATAAATAAATACAAAATGCCCAGCAGTTCATTCGATCTACACCATCGTGCAGTTTTTAGTTTGCTTTTAATTAATGAAAGAGATTGGCAACTCCACAGACAATCGGGTCATCGCAGCGCTAAAAATCAGTTTATCGCAAATGGGGTCACTTCCTACGAAGGGCCTGGCCGGACATGTCCGTATTTAGGGCACGCTAGTGGCGCATAATTCAATGTATCAACACAAATGAATGCAATTGACGTGATGTATATGTATTTAGCCAAATTGTACGAAGGCAGAATTCATTGTTGTGTGTGCTAGACTTTGATGCAAAAAAAAACTTTTCTTTCTTTCTTGTTTTAATGATAGTTACTTGATAATATGTGTGATCATTGATCTTGAACAATGCTGTCTATAAGTCCGGTGAATCAGTGGGATTCGTTAGACTCACTGTATTTTGGACCTTATGACACAAAAGCAAATCTTTTAACCGGGCATGTTAATTTTTTGCGCCAATTCCGCCCTAGTCTTTGGTAGTAATAGTAGTAATGCCAGACAGTTAAGTCGGATCTGGGGGTTGAATATTATCATAAACAATACTTTTTTATCAGCACGGTATATTTATCAAACCGCCTCCCCAATTCAACATCCGGGATGATGTATCAAAACTCTATCTAGTACTGGCCTATATTACATAAAGAACTCGTGTGCTAAATTCATGTCTCTGAAGTCTAGAGGCTTCTGTTAAGGCCCTTTATCTGCTTTTGCTATTAATTTATTAATGTCTTCGGCAGCATTAGTCTTGTAAATTTTTGCCTGTAAACTCAGTCGGCGCGTTAATTTTTAAACATCAGCCAACGAAACTTCGTAAAGTTTGACAAGGATCAAAATGAATGTAGATGACAGGTAGGTAAATAGGTACGAATTCTATGATAATGTAGAACAATACTAATTTCGTATTCGTAATTGAATTTTGGTTTTCGTTACACGACGCGGATGTTTCCATGGATGTAACATGCCTGCAAATGCAATGAAATTCATGCACACAAATTATTATCTACTGTATCTAACAATGTCAAATATTAATATTATCTAACCGGGTTTCGTTGTTTTACTTATATCTATAAGATAACTAACGATACAATGAGACTTTAAATGTAACAAATAAAATGGTATTTTTGATTTTCCATCACATTTACCATACTCAAATGCATCTTCGTTCAGGTCTACTACCGAATATGTTATTATGAACTCTGTCCACTTGCAGAACATTTCATTTTCATTTGAATCCTGCCATGGTTCTAGCTCGGCACATATTAGCCAGCTCACGTGCGCTCTCGACAGTACAGTCAACTTTACCTTACGCAACGAGATATCTGCTAACACTGACGATAGATTAGATAACGTTGTCAATATCATGCACTCATTAAGATTGTCTATGAATTCACCTAATTTTGATAGCATCATACAATTCTCGCGAATCGATCTCGCTATTACGATAAGGGCGATAGTGAATATTTTTGGGGCATTTTCGATGCTCTGACTCCTGGCACTCTGACACCTCTGACTTTTCCAAATAATTATATGTGTATTCTTTGTGAATTATCGCTTGCTTTAACGGTGAAGGAAAACATCGTGAGGAAACCTGCACATCTGAGAAGTTCTCTATAGGAATTTCGAAGGCGTGTGAAGTCAACCAATCCGCACTAGGCCAGCGTGGTGGCCTAAGGCCTAATCCCTCTCAGTAGTAGAGGAGGCCCATGCTCAGCAGTGGGTAAGTATATAATACAGGGCTGATATTATTATGACCAAGACTGATTAAAATTATAATAAAAAAGTTAGATTATTTGAGTCACTGAGAGATTTTAGAGAATATTAAACAGAGTAAATTGGGTCTTCCAACAAACACTAAACTAACCAATATCGAGATTGAATTCCATTTACCAAAGGGCCACAATATTAAATTTCAAATCACAAAGTTGGCCGGGGGCGATGTATTACATCACAAAAGAACAACGTAAAAAGAACTAAATATAAAAAAACACAAATTGTTTAATACATTATGGATATACATTGTTCAATCAAAATAATCCTTTGATATCCTAAAAAAAATACCAGGCCGATATGCAATTTGTTATCGGATATGTGTGCGCATTTAATAGGCAATGAACGTAATATCGAAAAATATGGTAATATCACGTATACTCATGGTCGATTCCTATATTTCTATAAAAGATCTCTTACTTAGTCATTCTTAAATGTCAGGGTAAATCAAAATGAACTTGCATTACTTATAACAAATTAATTCGACATGGACTTTGAACTATAAATATCCGTTCCTATTTCTGATTTCATGATCATCATCATCAGCCGCAGGTTGTCCACAGCTGGACATGGGCCTCCCCCAAAGAGGTCCAAATAGATCTTTTGGAAGAGGCCCGTATCCAGAGACCTGTTGCGACTTCTATTAGGTCATCTGTCCACCTCGTGGGTGATTCCTGATTTAGTTATTAATATACTTAATTTAAAAAAAAAAATACTAGGAATAGATAACCGAAGGATAAACAAGATAATAATTTTCACGTTTCTTTCGAATCACATCAATTAATCCATTTTATTAAGATAGCGATAATAGGAATGTTTTTTATTGTCGATAAATAAATATATCTGGCGCCCGTGGTAATTTGTCATTAACTTATAAATAAGGCAATTTTGGCCCAAGATTCGTAAATTATTTATATAGTGTCTGTTATCGAATTTATTTTGAATGCCCGAATATGACGCAATCAAGCATCTAAGCGTGGGATTGGAACTGTAATCTATACAACATTATAAAACAAAATCCTCTTTTCTGTCAGTCTGTATGTTATCGATTTCCTCAAAATCTACTGAAGGGATTTTTATGAAATTTGGTATGGAGATAGTTTAAGATCCTGAGAAGGTTATAGGCCATTTTCTATCCTAGAAAAATATATTCTGGAATTTTTATTCTGAAAATCTCCACGTAGGCGAAGCCTCGAACAAGAGCTAGTATGACATATTATTTTAAATCATAAAAGCATCAACTGTTAAACCAGTTGAAGTTTCGAACAAATTGAAACATTCTTCGCTCATGTCGATACTCCTTTTGGTTTCCTTTAATAGTAGCCAAACCTACTCGAGCGACACTTTCGGATTTCTCTGCGGATATTACGATTACTACCTAGGAGTAATTAAATAATATAAATACGAACTAACACGAACAAGAACACTGAATACGTAACATTCTAACGGACAAATAAAGCTACCACAACTTTTTTTTTTAAGTAAATTTGATTTTCGTATTTAACTTCACATGGTTTTATAGAGGCAGTAGACTATAAAATGAAATGAATGAAAATGATTATTTTAGATACATATTTAACATTCGATATAATATAAAAAATCTTTGAGTGCCATTTATTCATGTGGAAAAAGTAAAACAAAACTACTCTTATTACTTATCTCGGTATTATAACATTTCTATGGTATTTTTTCTTTCTGAGATATATACAAACAATTACACATTATATTGAAACTTAATAAATCGCATTGAAACAAAATTGCGGTGTTTTAATATGCTTCGAAACATTCTGACACATATTACTAAAATAGTTTCAGTAATTAGGATTATTGTATTTTCACTTAACAAACATTAATAAAATAAAAAATCTGCCGTAAAAATAATGTCGTAAAAATATACTCCATGATTCGAACAGGCGATGTCACGAGAGGTCACAATTTATCACAAAGTTTGCGATAATATTTATCACTTATTACTCAGAACTGTTATTTAATTTCTCTTTCAAGTTCAAAACATACATTATAATTAATTTAGATTTATTAGAGTGTCGGTAAAACTGAATATTTATTATTAACAAGATATATAAAAGTTTCAATATTTATTGTTAGCAAGATATTATAAGCCCAGTATACACTGACTAACAGAATTATCTGCACATTGTTAGACAAATTAATATGTTTAGCAATATAGCTTGTTTATTTCTGATATGGACAATCTCATCAGTTTACAAGGAAGTCCCTGAGTTAAGTTAAGTTAGCTCTCTTGTGTATGTGCTTTGTTGTGTTCAGGAAAGAGCCTTTAAACAGGGAATTTTTTATTGAAAACCAAAATCCCACCATACATGATAAGTTTTATTACAATATTTATTAATATTGACAACTTAAGTCTATAAATCAAGTCAAATGACTACTATGCCATAATCACATTAGAATAATTTTCCAACAGCTGCGATTTGCCAAACAAACAAAGATATGTTTACATTGTTTAACTGTTTTCCACTAGTGTCAGAGTAACAAACTGGTTACAAACGTAAGAAGCAATAACTCTGGTTACATTGCAGCGAAGGCATGTTCGGCTCAAGTTACAAATTAATTATGAACAGATTATAGGAGAAATCAACCATTTAATTAGACTACACAATAATAATTGGCCAATGATGAACGTAATTGTGGATGTTTCTCCTAACAATTGATTCCAATTTATTTTAGTATCAGAAATAGGTGTTTTACTGGATCTTTATTTGCAGAATATTGTGACGTGTTAAAAAAATATTTGGTGAATAATTTTAAAAATCAGAAATAAATTTTTTGCAAATCTTCATTTGCAGAATATTGCGCAGTGTTCAAAAAACTTTAATTAATTTAATTTGGTGAAAAAATTAGAAATTGTTTCATGAATTTTATATCTTATACAAATTAAATGAAGCTAGAATGTACAAACATTGATATATAAAAAAAAAAGTAAATTCCAAATTCAAGTTTTGTTTTGATGCTTATAATTAGGAATACAAATTTGGGTGTACCTTCTATATTTAGAATGTGTTGTGCCACACACTGGGAACTAGAATTTTGAACTTTAAGTAGGTCAGTAATGTGGACTCTTTGTTTCATGTTCATGGTTTGCCAAATATAACAAGTTAAGATTGCTGAATAAAATTTACAATATCTAATTTAATAAATTGCATAAAAAAAATTGTGAACAGACTAAGAGGTCTCATTATTTATATTCTAGATCCAGCTAAGAAAAAGTTCCACTGAAGTAAATTAAAACATTTTCTCTGGACTTATCATCAGAAACACCTACCTACAGCAAATTTGTTGGAAATTGGAATTTAATGAAAATATGCAAGTACTTAACTGCATATTATATGCATGTATGAGCCAGGACAGTTTCTAATGTGCTTCTAGGACATCTTGCCATTTAGGACAAATCCTGACCAACAAAAATAAAAGGCAGTTGTGTTAAATTTAAAAAGACAGCATAACTTTTTGTACTTGTGTAAATTTATATAAATATGTATTATTTTAATAAGTGATTGCCAAACTATTTTTGTTTCTGGTCTTATTTAGCTATTCCAAAAACAATATTCTATTTTTAAATGTTTTCTTTTTTTGAAATCTGAATGTGAGAAACTTGGCAATCACCAAGGTTCTCTATGAATATTTAGAAATGCCATTATTTGTTCTCTTTCTAAATTCATTGGTGGTACAGTTTTTGTGTTTTCACTCAATGTTGTGCAACAGATAGTTGACACAATGCCAAAGGCCAAACAATTTATAATTCCACCACATTTCTATAAATTCTGCCCAAGGTTACTTTACTTTTATCATTCTATTGCTATTACTGAAATGGTAGCAGGCATTCTGTACTTAAAATAGCAATGGTTGCTTTTATGTTAATACTAAATAAGTAAGTACTTATAGTAAGTAAACATACAATTTTTAGAAATGATGATTTAAGACATGAATAATAATATTATGTAAAGCTTTCTGTGGGTTGCGATTGTTAATATTATTATTATCTTATTTTATTCACAAATTTTAAAATATACAAAATAAAATGTGTTTATTTAACGTCTAGCGTAAATTTTTCGTTACATTTCCGTCCTAAGCACTCATTAAAAGAAATGAAACATTTCCTCATTTGCACTTAACATGGAAATGATGAAACATACCTTGCATAGAAATGTGGAATGATTGTGGCTCGGGGAGTTGGCCAGGGGCTGCGGAGTCACCGGCCTCGAACCCCCAGACAGACACTGGGAGGAAGCCGACAGCCGCGTCCCGACGATCTTCTGACACGCTGCAATAAACACCACGTTACAACATAAACACCACACTGCTTTCACAACAACAATAAAAAACAAACAACATTATCTTCTAAACTAGTTATAAATTCACGCACATTCAAATTTAGCCGATTTCCTACGATCGCGTTCTTCGGCTCTCTGTATGTTGTAACACGAACTTCTCCGTCTCAAACTCGATATAGGAGACAGGTTTGATTTAAATATGAGCGTCCTCTCCATAGTTCCATTCAGACTCGCGTGTTTGAAACCAACGAAAACACTTCCGACGACGCTCGCCAAAAAAATATAAACAACGCGCGAACCGAATGAACGAGAACGAAAGAAGCGACCGCGCGGTTGGGGGCCGGTGTTGCCACTGCACGCCACTAAATTCCCCGCGGGGCGAAACTAGTTCCGAACTACTCCAGTCGCATCACGCCGCAAAAACACGCTAGACACCAATAAAAATACGTTCTTGTTACGTAACGTATTCCAACTCTCTATAAATGTAGATGTCGGCCTAATGAATTGCTTGAGCTAATGAAACCAAATCATATACTAATCGATCTTATGGATTTATTATTTCTCAATATCAACGATCGATTACGTTTATCAGATAATGCTTATGAACTTTGAAATGATTATAGCTTTTCAAGTAAACAATATTAGGTATTTACCGGCTTAATTTGTTTGTCGCTTAGTCATATTATTTCCGTTTTAAAGGACCGGAAAAAAAAAACAACGTCGGCGTCGAACATGTGCAGAATGCAGATGTGTACTTCTATGTGTGCGTTTCTACTATACTTATATTTATTAATTACCCGGCACTATGTTTTATTTTCAAACATCACATTGGAATTCGCGCAATGATCTCACTTTCTATTGGTACTAAAATGATATTGATCGTTGAATACGTTGTGTTTGAAACAGCCAGAGCCTGTCGTAGATAACACAAAAAACAATTTATGCTAATCAGAAACGGTAACAACATTCTTATATCGGATATTTTTTGTACAAAAAACGATAGAAATGACATCACCTAGAGACCGAAACGTGCGTGCCGAATAAAATAAGTTACACTTACCGTCTTGGAAGACCCGCTCCACGTTGAGTCCGTAAGTGGCACACGTCTCGTAGTAGGAGCACCTTCGCAACTCATTGGACAGCTTGCGAGCACGGTTGTCGTCCACTACACGTGGGCTACTTTCACTTATGGAATCTGGAAGAGCGACCGATCGTTCACTATCGATCTTAAATAGGAAACAATCTACGCGCCATGTGTGTGTCTGTTATGTAAATAGTGTGTTTTATAAGTTACTAGTAGGGAAAATGTCGTAACGTATACATAAGAAGGGACAAGTACCAAGATGTCATAGAATTGTAAGAGTACTTTCTAATACGCAATAAAGTTATATTATCTATTAGCTAAAAGTAGATGCCATAAATAACAAAATGCCTAAGAATTATGAAAATTAGCCATAAAAATAATGGTTGGAATATCAGGGAGATTTAAAAATAAAGCTGCCAGCCTATCAGTTTTGTACGATATTCTATTTCATTCAGACTTCACGTCCTCTAATCAAGCTTTTTACAAAAGACCTGAAACGGATTTCATTATACGAAATTTTGAATCAAATTAATCGTGTCTGCTGAACAAGTGAATCCCTTAATGCGACAGAGGTTACCGCACGAATCAAATTTACGTACGAAAGCCAATGGTCATTACAATTTCGAATCCGCTAGGTTTCACCTCGCGTGCCTAGACACACCACTTTTTCCAAATTTCTTTTCACATTGTAAACACTTAAGCAGCCGCGTTATATTCACAGTGCGCGTTGAGTTTTACCGCTTCTGTTAATATTCTGGACGGCGGAACGGCACAGTTCGCGAACATAGCAAAGGTTCGTTAAACAGTCAATAGTCGATATAATTGGATCGAATGCCGGATGGGGAACATCACGTTTAGTGGTTGTATCTACAGGACTGTTTCTTGGAATTGCTTGCGAAGCCGTTCTCAATTTAGCATTCGATGCTGGATATCTATGAGACTGTGGGCTTACAATATTATGATGCTATGTTAATTTATATTTTCTTCTTGTTGAAGGAGCTAGGATAGAAATAAAAAAAAAAATGCAATTTATTTTTATATAAATTGTAACTAACTTCCACTGCTATACACAAAAACATATGATAATATGTAGATGACGTCTATGGATTCTCCTAAAACGACGTACAGGAAGCAATATTCCACCATGGTTATCAGACATATATCGATAGGTTTGATAACAGTGGTTTTACCGACTATATCTTTTAAATCTCTAGGTGTCAGAACGCCACGCAATTCACATTTTAATCGTCGTCCCATGATATCAAACGTTTCAGCAAATAAACAGTCATATCTCGCCAATGACATTCATCGAAAACGAAACGCGATAACAACCTTGGAGATATTACAATTCGGATTTATCGACAATTCAGATGTTATAATATCGCGTGTAATAATAAGGAAGTTTAAAAATAGTAGAGCAGGTTTCAGCAGACATTGATCGTATAATAATGTAAAAAAAAATCACGTTTACACGACACACAATGCAGCTGTGATGATAAAATATACAAACATGTATAAAAAAAAAAAAAAACAGAAGTAATAGTGTGTCTACAATTATAACGTCCAAGTAGTTGATGAGCCTTCAATGGAATTATCAAAAAAAATTCTAATAATCTATGACATCCTGGTAATAGCTACTGTAAAACCTATGTAAAAAATGTAATACTTTAGACCCTATCAGTCCTAAACAACGAGCTCACCTTGCGTGCCGACCAATATGATTGGTATCTCGGCCGAGTTCCTATAGTGGGACATCTTATTAAAATAGTTGGACACTGTGTTGTAGCTGATCTCGTTCTCTAGGCTGAACACGAAGATTACCGCGTCCACCCACGCCGTGAACTGCAACAAAGGAGACGAGTGGTTATTTAATAGTTTATGCATTTTTTTTAAAATAACTAATGTAAAGTTATCTTTAGGCTCAATAACTTATTTTGTCTACAGCATCAACGAAATGAATTAATCTTGGTAAAACCATTCAATTAATGGTGTGAAGTCAGAAGTGGCCACTTTATGTTTCGCAAAGACAGTATGATGGGCGAAGGGCCCAACACGAATTACTCCTCGCAGCGGCTATATTTCTTGCGTTATTGAGGATGTTTATGGAAATTGGCCATACTATATGATTAGCCAATTATCAGCCATTTGATAAAAAAAAACGATAGAAATCATGGAGGAGCAATGACTTGAACGTTGATAGTTAATATTTCAATCACTCGTATAACATTGTGATTTTTATTTTCTTCGCTTCAACACTTGTCATTAAAACTAGAATTTAATGTATCACATCTCATAAATTAAAAATTATAATCGGTCCAATTGAGTGGCATTTAAAAATTAATGTGTGTTAAAATTCAACTAACATTAATTGGATTTATATAAAATACGTTTAAAGCTTATAAAACTTCCATATCAATTCCTAATTCACAATATCGTCACCTTTTTTTTCTTTCCTTTTCTCTTACAGACAAAAACAAAATATTTATATTTAGCTTCATAGACGCACTAAAAGCAACGTAACTAGCGTATAAAATATTATTTTATGTAATCCCCGACGTTACGTCGTGTCGTCTAACCCCTTCACAACGAAATTACTTATGAAGGTAGAAAAATAACCGAACCAGAATGCGGATTCGACGGTTTAGAAGGTTCAGTACGTATAAGGAGTATGAGTATGATTATTTTCCGATTTCCCACAACCGTCAAAATTGTTATTTCAAATGTGAATCCACAAAAGTATTTTTGGTAAAACAGTCATAATACGCACAGACAGCAATCAAAACGCGGCAGTACCATCAACAAGGGTTTGACAAACTGTTTATACAACCCTAAAAAAATCCACTATATAGCGGACACCCGCGGGGCCCCATAATAATTACATGGGGGGTAATTCCACGCATTTGTAGGGGTTTTCGTGGCGGAAGGGTTGTTGTGCGCGCAAATTTAATGTCACCGATGTGAGGTGGTGGTGATGAAATGATTACATAATATTAAGCTATTTCAACATTGACCGTAGGGTCCGCCCTTCATCACCCCATATAAAATATTTTGGGTGTAGATTATCTAGATAATGGAATAATTGCACATTTTTTATTATAAGGGTAGTATTTCATCAGTCATCACTTCACAATGCAATGTGTTAACTCTTTGCAAGCTAATCGTGATAATTGAATAATGACTGAAAGAAAATTTGGCAGTTTGAATTCATCGCACGATATTTTCGACATGCATAGTTAGACAAAGAGATTCCTATTATAAAATACGCAGAATTCTTAAGTATAATCCACCAGGATCATTCCGATACTACTTTCTTAACTCAGTAATACTTAACCACGCAACGTATTAAAGTTGTAAAACCATCTACCACACTCCATTTGCCATTGTTCTAAATTCCCAGTGGACGGTCGCATCGAGGACTCTTCTAAGATTTAAAACATAGCTACTTGAAGTCCCAAAGTGGCTTGTCGAGGAGCAACCACTACTCCTTAGGGAAACGCTGGAGTGCACGCGATGAAAAGTTTGCTAAGACAACGTCCCCGAGCGATGTTCTCATCGACATTGTGAAAAAGTATTCTAAAAAAGACAAGATTTAAAGTATATAAAATGGTAGATTTCTGTCAATAATAATATAATTGAAGTAAGTGTTTTGAATGATTATTTGTCATTGCTTAATATTAGGAAACTTAGCAATTGGAGTCTTGCGTATTGTTTTTTCATTGCGTCATATTTTTAAATGTTACAACTTTTAATTCATTGGACAGAGAAATCCCAAACTATTAAATCCCCAATCTGTTCATTTAAGGTTTTCTTATAATGTGTTGATATGTATTTGGTAGGTACTTCTATGGAATCTTGTGAAGAACTATCGACCACCACCAAAATATAAATAAAATAACAGTTAAAGCATTAAGGTCTTAGTAAAATAGGTACCAATTTGTCTTTTCTCACTTTATCTTGTATTTTACAACCTACCATTGTAACAATAAACTGATAACTTTATAAAAAGGAGAATAATTATAAGTGGCAACACTATGCCTGATGTCAAAGAGAATATCCACCATTCAGAAACATTCTACAAGGTATTTATTTTTCATTTTTATTTAGCGATAACGTAAAAATGTAATAAATAAAGATAGCCCGTCAGTGCGACATCCGACAGGCTTGTATCGTGTATTTATCATGAACAGACATGCACAAAGTGTATGACTAACTCAGCTTCCACTTGAATGAAGATGCGTGCGTAGGAGGGTTAACTCCCCTCCCCAGCCCTCCCATACCCCCTACCTCGTCAACAATCGAGGGCTGCTATCCGGGCGTCGTCGCTACGTGACTTTGACAACGAAGGAAAATACTTTAGAAAAACCGTGGGCTTTTCCGAAGCATCGGACGTTGTCTCTCGTACTGGGCTATTTATATCAACTTGAATTTTTAACGCGCACGGTGGGGTTGGTGCGGTGACGAGTGGAGGGTTGCGAGTTCAAATCCCTTAGTTATAATGGGTGTTCATTGAAATTAACAACTTTGAAGTTTCTTGTTAATTTTGTACCTTACAAAAGGAACTACGGAAAGCCATGACTTTGAACGCTCAGACCGTAAATATTTGCGGATTATAGACAAAATTGTCAGGTTACAAGTAATTAGCAAATCTAAGTATTATTACACGAATGATACCGCTTAATACATTTATAATGTATATCAGTGTGTCGCTAGCATCTTGTTTTAGTCTTCTAAAAAT
This sequence comes from Manduca sexta, assembly GCF_014839805.1. Lineage (NCBI taxonomy): Eukaryota > Metazoa > Arthropoda > Insecta > Lepidoptera > Sphingidae > Manduca > Manduca sexta. The sequence goes on along the minus strand of NC_051134.1, from coordinate 9,828,560 downwards.
ACGTTAAGTAATAGTAATTATAATATTATTCAATACGACTTATTGTATCTAGTTTTCGTGTTTGCCCAATTTTGTAAAAATCAATATCTAGATTGGCCTGTATCAACTTCAGAAACCAAAAATTGTTGACCGAAGTGTATAAATTAGCAATAGTTTATTACACGTTTATTTAACGTCGCCATAGCGTACTCCGCGACAAATTTTACGATGTGCTATTACGAACGTAAAATTCCGTCATAATATTCGAAGCGGAAATGTTGCTGTCAAAGTGAGAATCAGGGACAATATTAAAAACGTCTGAACTCATTTTGTAATTGCATAATAGGGCTGCATTGTTTCATCCGTGGTCACATATAATTATGAATATAATCACACTGGAGAATTGCGAGCGAATTCACAGCGAGGCAAAGGTGTTCCGCGCTCACACTGTGACACTCCAATTACGATTAAATGCAATGGGGTCACATTACCGTGCATTCATACAAAAAATCTAACGCCGCATCCCAAATTAAATCCCATTTCAACCGACTTCTAAAAAAGAAGGACGATCTCAAATCGTATGTTTGTATTTTGGTTCACTGAAAGAATCACATGAACAATTGTTCGACTTAGATATATCGTAGTATGCATCTCCCTATTAACACACAACAGCTTGCTATTAGTCCAACGAGGCATCTCTTGACGGTCGCAATAATTATTCCAGCCTGCTTAATCGCTTCATTACACTTCGAGAGCCCAATATCGCAGAGAGAAGGGAACGAGTCAACCTACAAGCTTTTCCTCTGTTTAATGATGTGGCAAATGTTTTTATTTGTGACTCAACAATTTTTCTTTTTGAAAGTATTTAGTATACGACAGTTAATGTATATACCACAATTTTGACATGGTGGTGAGCGACATTATAAAACTTGTTATCCTATGATGGTATGATCAGCTCAGTGTAGAGCCATGCAGTACTTAGTAAATTAAAGTTCCGTGTGATATGATTACATTTTATGACCAATACCGGCGCTTGCCAACAGTTGTAGCACTATAGATGAATAAAATTTTCGCAATACCAAAAAGAGTAGAGGCAAAGAGGGCCAGCAAATAACATCGGCCATGATGATCATCAGAGATCTTAGACATATAAGACATTCGCTGATTTCATACAGCACTCGCAACATAGATACCGGTTCGATACTCGAAAGTTTATTAATAAAAACTCGTGTTAGGAAAAATCATTTTATTACAATGTCGTAACAGCTCTTGAATATTAATGGCTTATTTGTTATTATGTCGGGTTGTGGCGCAGTTGTTTATGTTGTGCGATCGGAAACTGGACTGACGTGGTTTAGAATATAGAAGAGTCAACATAGCAAGAGATAGATTATACTGCATCGATATATATTATGTACTACATACTAGATTTGGCATTCCGAACATTCACTGTGATCAACTGAATTTTACTGCAATCCATTCAAACTGGCTAGTATGGTGTCAATATTGACAGCTTGTGATTCTGTACGGAGTGGCGCTCATAATATAGGAACTCGAGTCTAAGTGTAACCCTGGACGTGAATAAAAAATGTTAGTCAAATACGTAAAATTATTTGTTATTCAAGAGAATGAATTGGTTATACTTAACAGTGACGTTTTGGTTTCCATTTCAGTTCAAATTTTGAACAAATAGTTTATATGGACATTCGTGTCCATAGAATATACGTCAATGTTAGTATAATAAGCTTATTCGTAAGGCAGTTAGTGATCGAATTTAAAAATTATCTTAAAAATACTATAAGATATCAAATAGAGCAGTTACTGGCGACCTGCGTGATATTTTTCCGGAATAAAAGTCCCACTGTATTTTAGCAGAATAAAAAGAGCCCTATAATAATTAATGTCAAATCAAGGCGTTGTCTATTGTAACCTTCTTCTTCTTCAAGTGCCTCTTCATTGTTGAAGTTTGCCGTTAAATATTTCGAAAATATTAAATTATGTTATTGTTACATAAATTGGGGAAATTTCACAGTTCATTGTTCAGCCAAGTATAACTTAAACATTCAATTCGATCCTTAACAAACTTTAGTATTTAATAGCAGTAAGATTATGGGCCACAATGCTCGCCGTGGTTCAAGGCCCATGGCCCATTATACCACTATCCGAACACGGTCGGTCGCGGGTTAATCGCGTGACACGATCCCGGTAAAAATCCATCATACGTTCCGTGACTATGCGAAGGTTGTGGAATGTATGATGGATTTTAATGGCGCGTGAAATTTTTCTTTTAGTTCCGCGCACTAGATTATAGATGGCGCTGTTATGGTATTTTAAGAGCCGTGTGTGTTCTAGTACCGTAATTTGAGAAAAAAATATTTTTATTGTGCGTTAACTAATGGAGGGTGAAAAAAATCGAGCCCACCAGGAGAATTGTAAATGGGCAAACTTTAAGGGCGAGAATTGGGGAAGGGCGAGGAATTTATTGAGCCTCCGGTAATCTTAATGGCCTTTCAGAACGCAACAGCAGAGCTGTTATTTTGCGCCAGTTTCCTGAGTCGCTGTGGTCACACTGAAGAGAAAAGTCTAATGCCATTAATTGTCGCTAAAATCGAGACTTGGTTTAAGTATAGACATAACATACAGCAAAATTGGGAAACGGTTTTTGAAATTTGATTTAGGTTCATCACAGTTTTTGCGCCTTATACAGCCTTCAATGAGCGTTACTTGACATTTATCTCAGTGTTATCAGATAGTTTTACCTCCACGGTTTCGGCGCGTCGAGGCGTTACATATTGATGCTGAAGCCAAAACCGTTTACAGAGTAGCTCCACTTACAAAACTTTGAACCTTTGTATCACTACACGTAAAAACTGAAGACCATTCATCTATCCATCATTAATCCTTTCACGCGTTCTTGCCCACTTCGAAACGCTCTTTAAAGCATGACTCTTTTATTTTATGGCCATCTTCAAACCGATTCTTTTTTTTTATCAAAACTGAGAATTTTCAACAAACAAGAATTAAATCTCGAAGCTCGAAAAAATGTCGCGTTGGATACTATACAGTAATTACCCCCTTAAACTTATCAATGTTATACGGTGTTACATATAAAGTAATAAATTAGTATACTCAATTCAAATCCTAGTTTGGATGAGTACCTGCTTAGTCGATTCTTATTTAAAAATTTTGCTTTGTCCATCGAGATTTCTGCAGGACGCACACACGAAAAGAGCGAGACAGCGCATTCACGCATGCGCAGTAGGTGTGTCGAGCGAAACGACACACCCAGAGAGGGACGGACAATGCGCCCGCGCACGTGTGTGTGACTGTTTTTTAGTAGTGCGTTATACAGCGATCTCACGACCGAGATAGTGAAGTGACAGGGTAGAAACTTTACGTAGATATAGTTTTTGCTTTTGCCTACCCCATGCCGTAAACATGGGTATTGTATATAAGTTCATATCAAAGTAAATAGCGTTTTTAAGGCCTTTTGTGCGTCGTCTGTAGACAAATTTCTTGTGTTTTGTTATTGTAACTTTTTCGTATCGCACATAGGCGTATTATTTTTATGTATAGTTATAGGTAATTGATTTATCTATAAAACCGTGTAAATTTCACAGAGGGGACTCCAGAGGTCCAACTTTTATTTATAAAATAGTGATAGCTAGGAAGTGAAAATGAGGCTGCAAAAAGGCTCTATTTTTGGCGGCTCTCCTACGGGATAGCCGGGTTATATATAAGCGAATGCAATTTTGGCATTCGGCAGTTCGAGTTCCAGCAAGTTCAGTTCGAGTCAAGAAAAGGAAGAAAACAAGAAGCCCTGAAGTGTTCCAGCCAGGAAAAAACAGTGCAAGAAAAGGAGAGAGCGACGTGCATGCTGCACCGCTCACGCCGCACTGCGAAACGTACGCCGCTACTGTGTGTCCGCCGGATCATTGTATCATTTTACGTGTGAATAGTGAATATACGTTATAAAAACCTCCCGGGCCTTATTAATTGGCATTGCCACTTCCCTCACGCAATCCAGCACTCATTGTGGGGACGGAAAGGCGTCCTGTGCCGATCCTACGCCCCACATTTTGGTCCTTCGAGCCGGATTAACGTGAGCGGGAAGGATGCCGGTTACAAGGTCCACCGGGAGGCGGGCGGAATCAGCGTCTGTTACAGCAACCTCGGCGACAGCGACTTCGGCGACGGCGACGTCCGCTACAGCGACGTCGGCGACCGTCACCGGAACAACTGAAGCAACCGAAGAAACAATCGCCGAGAGCACAGCGACACACACCGCTACGCTTCGGGAAACCGCGCCTTGCACCGCTGCGGAGGAGCGACCTGCCGCCGCAACGGAACAATCGACGCAAGAGCGAGCCCGAAGCAAAGCAGCGTCGTCAACTAAACACGCTTCAAGGGCACGCCGCCTGGCACAGGCCAGGGCTGAACTCACCGCACTGAAAATAGAGCTAGCGGCCGCTAAGCTAGCTGAAATCGAGGCGGAGGATAGCGAGGACGACCTCGAATCCGTCATAACGGAGGCCGGACAAGATTGCCGAGTACATAGCTGGGTTCAAACTAGCCAATTACTCGCGATCGAGAGCCGACCGACCGATGTTGCGACGGGAAAGCAAGCCCCTATACAGTCATCGGACCCAGTGATCGCTGCCGTATCATGGGACAACCCGGCGACTGTACCGGCGGGAGCCAGTGCCGTGCACCCGCCGACGCATCCCGTCACAACGCCCGAAACAAATAATCCGTCCGTTTTATGCCATTTTCAGTGAACCCGACTGCGCAGCCTGAAGTGCCAACGATTGAAGCCGCATCGTGGCAACGAACTCAACAAGCTACGCAGCCGCCGCCTGTAATCGCCGCACGGAGCGACGAACACCGCGCTACGAAGCAACCGCCGCCCGTCGTAGCAGCCTGGCTACGAGACAACTCAGCTTCGCAGCAACCGCAATCAACGCCGAACCCGCAACAAGTGCAAGACGGCGCGTTGGTCGCATCGCGACCGAGGACGGAGTATCAAGAACTCGCGTCCGCCATAACACAAGCTGTGCAAGCCGCACAGCATAGGCAACCTTTAAGGTACACAGAGTTGCCTACGTTCAACGGTGATCATCACGATTGGCTCACATATAGAGCGGCCTACATAGAGTCCATGAGCCACTTCACGACGTTGGAAAACATGTCCCGGCTACGCCGTAGCCTCCGGGGCATCGCCAAGGAAGCAGTACAAGGACTGCTTATAACCAACGCCGACCCGAACACCGTGTTAAAGAGTCTGGAAACGCGCTTTGGGCGCCCGGACTCAATCGCATTAGCCGAAATAGAGCGCCTACGCGCGCTACCCCGTCTTACAGATACGCCGAGAGACATATGCACATTCGCCACGAAGATAGAAAACATCGTGGGCACACTACAAGCGCTCGACTGTGCCTTCTACCTCTACAACCCGGAGGTAACTAAGGCAGTTATGGAGAAGCTAACTCCGACGTTGAAAAGACAGTGGTACGAGTTCGCCGCCGCACAGCATAGAGGTGAGCCCGATTTATTAAAGTTTTGTCGCTTCATAAGAAGAGAAGCCGATTTCTGCAGCCCGTTCGCGACGCCTGAAGTCATTTCGGACAAGGCTTCGCCAGCAAGATTCGGCGGCGGCGAACAACCACGCCGGCAGCGGGTACACACGACTGTGGCAGATAAACGGTCGACATGCAGTGTGTGTAACAAAGAAACGCACTCGATGAGTGACTGCGTTCGCTTCCGCGACGCCGCCATAGACGCGCGGTGGGACATCGCAAAGAAGCACAGACTATGTTTCAGATGTTTGAAATTCAGGAACAAACAACACACATGCAAGCCGAAGAAATGCGACATCAACGGGTGCGAGTATCTACATCACCGCTTGCTGCACTCGGAGCGAAAAATAAGATCACCGACGCACCCGGCGAAGCAGTGAACGAGGCAGTGAACTCAACATGGATGCCACAGATGTCCTTTTTAAAAATAGCCCCAGTGTGCATTTCAGGACCGGCGGGAGTGGCTCGCACTTTCGCCTTACTCGACGACGGATCGACGGTGAGCCTCATCGACGACGAACTCGCTCGAGATATCGGCGCGGAAGGACCGGACGAACCACTCCACATAGCAACGTACGACGGGGAGAGGAAGACACGCAACAATTCTCGGCGCGTCAAGTTTAATATTGAAGGAAGCCGGGGACGACTTCGCATCGAAGCACGCACCGTCGACAATCTCCAGTTGGCGGCGCAGCGCATCCCCGGACGAGGCGATACGGGATTGCGGACACCTGAAGGGCCTACTGTCCGCTAAACGAGCGGAAGAGGCGAAACCCCGAATCCTCATAGGCCAGGATAACTGGCATCTCCTCCTCGCCACGAAAACACGGTCGGGTAGGGAGACATCAACCGGTCGCATCACTCACGCCGCTCGGTTGGGTGATACATGGAAGCCGGACTCGGACTCTGGGACACAGAGTGAATTTCGTCGGTCAAACCACGACCGACGAACGCACAGAGAACTTTTGCGAGATTTTATAACATCCGACAACCTGTTTATAGACCCCCGCAGGCCCAAGAACGACCCCGGCGAGAAGGCGCTCAAGATACTGAACGAACATACGGAGAGATCGTCGGAGGGAAGATATCAGACGGCCCTGTTGTGGAAATCGGACAGCGTGGAATTGCCGAATAACTATGAAAACACGCTGAAAAGGCTGCACAACATAGAAAACAAGTTGGACAAGAATCCCGACCTTAAAGAAAGGTATGAAGAGCACATGGAGGCCCTAGTCAAGAAAGGCTACGCGGAAATAGCGCCACGCGCGTCCCACACCACAAGGACGTGGTACTTGCCGCATTTCGCAGTCGTAAACGCTCTAAAGCCCGACAAATTGCGAGTTGTACACGACGCAGCAGCCAAAACAAAAGGTACGACTTTGAATGAGAATCTATTAACAGGGCCGGATTTGTTACAGCCTCTTCCCGCAGTGTTATTAAGATTCCGGGAACATCCCGTCGCTGTAACAGCGGACATCACGGAGATGTTCATGCAGGTGGGTCTACGCGAGGAAGATCGCGACGCACTGCGCTACCTCTGGCGGGGGAACCGCCGAGATAGCCGGCCGCCAGAGGTGTACCGAATGAAGGTATTAATCTTTGGCGCATCGTGCTCTCCTGCGACGGCGATATACGTCATGAATCGCAACGCGGAGAGACACCGACACACGCATCCTGAGGCTGTCGAGGCGATCAAGAAGAAACACTACATGGACGACTACCTCGACAGCTATGAAGATGAACACAGGGCGATAACAATCGCTACTCAGGTGCGTAACATACACAGAGAAGCTCACTTTGAATTAAGGAAGTGGACGAGTAACTCGCCCGCGGTGTTGAAGGCGCTCGGCGAATCGCCCAATGCAACCGAAGCGGTGGAAATAGAAAGGACTGAACGAGTCCTAGGCCTTATTTGGAGGCCGCAAGAAGACAGGTTGGCGTTCAACCTAGACTTGGCCCGCATACCGTCGAACCTACTGAGGCGAGAAGCACCCACGAAGAGAGAAGCATTGAAAATAGTAATGTCGTTGTTTGATCCCCTAGGGTTGGTGTCGCCGATAACTGTGCGGGCTAAACAGCTATTACAGGAGGTGTGGCGACGCGGCACCGATTGGGACGACCCGATCGACGACGAACTGTCCGCCGCCTGGGTGAACTGGCTCACCCATTTGAAGCAACTCAGCGGCGTAACAGTGCCGCGCTGCTATCCCGGCTACTCCCGAGCGAGAAAACTCCAACTCCACGTGTTCACCGACGCCAGCGAGTCAGCCTACGCGACCGCGCTCTACTGGCGCGCCGAGGACGACGACGGACGAGTCACAGTCACGTTACTGGCGGCCAAGGCAAAGGTAGCTCCACTCAAATTAACCTCCATACCACGGCTTGAACTACAGGCAGCTGTACTCGGCGCACGGATGGCTGCGAGTGTGACACAGGAGCACTCCAGGCAGCCAGAATCCACGACCTACTGGACCGACAGCAAGACAACACTGTGCTGGATCAGAACGGGAGCCAGGTCGTACAAGCCCTACGTAGCGCATCGAATCGCCGCGATAGAAGAACACACACAGGCGAATCAATGGAGATGGGTGCCTACACGCTACAACGTTGCCGACGACGCTACGCGCGACGTTCCCGACAACTTCACGCGGGAACACAGGTGGTTCAACGGACCAGAGTTCCTCCGCGACCCGCCCGAACTATGGCCTGCGGAGGAAACACAGCTGAGCACCGACACGGGTGAGGAAAGAGTGAACACTATTACAGAGCGTCGGGAGAAACAGTACAAGGAAGTCCTGCCCGACGTGAATCGATTCTCAAATTGGAATCGCTACGTTAGAGCTGCCGCCCGCGTACTACAAGCAGTACAACACTTCAAACGACGCGTCAACACGGTCCATTACAAGAGGACCAAGGCGGCCGCAAGCGAGAATCCGGATTGGAGGCGCAACGAAGCCGCGAAAAATGCGGCGAAACGAGTCGTACAAGCACCGGAGGAGCGATTCGTGACGCTCCCAGCCGAGTTGCAAGAAGAGGCCGAGCGCATAATCATAAAGGCGAGTCAGGAGGCCGCCTTCGAGGAAGAACTACGCTCACTCGAAAAGGAAAACCCGTGTCAAAAGAAAGCAGGTTGTACGCTTTGAGTATAACATTTATTAACGAACTCATTTGCCTCGACAGCAGAATTTCAGCCGCCACGGGAGTAAGCGCCGCAACAAAGAACCCTCCGATCGTCGATGGCGAACATCGGGCAACGAAACTGTGGGTAGAACATGTCCACACACAACTCCACCATGCAGGCGTGGAGAGCGTCGTCAATTACTGTCGGCAGTACAAATGGGTCATTCGACTGCGCCCGACGGTCAAGGCGGTGGTCAGGAGCTGCGTCAAAGTGCCGCCAGAGGGCGGCCACTCCACCACAACCGATAACGGGAGACTTGCCTCCCTGCCGACTGGCGCATCATCACCGGCCGTTTACATACACCGGTTTGGACTATTTCGGCCCGCTCACAGTCACCGTGGGCCGGAGTAGTCAAAAAAGGTATGTCGCTCTCTTCACATGCCTAACAGTGCGGGCGGTGCATCTCGAAGTGGTGCACTCCCTGAGTACACAAGGAGCGATCATGGCTCTGCGGCGCATGACAGCACGCCGCGGGAGCCCCGCCGAGATCTGGTCCGACAACGGGACTAACTTCCACGGCGCAGAAAAGGAACTGCGCAACACCCTCCTCGCTGGCGCCGAACAAGAGGCGTCGCGGAGGGCGATTAGATGGCGTTTCATCCCTCCAGGCGCACCATTCATGGGTGGCGCCTGGGAACGGCTCGTGCGGTCGGTCAAGACCGCGCTGACGACGGTGCTTCACGAGCAGAGGCCACATGAAGAGACGCTGTCGACGCTACTCGCCGAGGTGGAGTTCACAGTCAACAGCCGCCCACTGACTCATGTGTCGGTGAACCCCGAAGATCCGGAGGCCCTGACGCCTAACCACTTTCTGTTGGGCTGTCAGGGGCCCACTCCGCTCACACCTAATTTTCCAGCCGAACACGGCTACGGCACACATGCCGACCTTCGAGCGTCGCAGCAGCTGGCCGACGCTTTCTGGACCCGCTGGTTACGAGAGTACCTTCCCGAGCTCCGCAACCGGCGGGAGCCCCGCAACAAGGGACCAGAGCTACACATCGGCGACGTCGTGCGCATCGTGGACGGGACGCTCCCACGAAACACTTGGGTGCGTGGCCGCATCTGTGCTACGCATCCGGGACCTGACGGCGTGACGCGCACAGTGGACGTAGCCACGCGGGGAGGCGTGCTACGACGCCCCGTGAAGAAAATCGTCCTCCTGCACCCTGCGGCACCCGAGCGACGAGGCAGCGGCAACGAAGAGGCGGCGCCGCAATCGGCGGCGAGCACGTCCTGCACGTCTACATAATGTATCGCCCCCTGGACGCTGGGCGATACACGGCGGAAGAATGTGCAGGACGCACACACGAAAAGAGCGAGACAGCGCATTCACGCATGCGCAGTAGGTGTGTCGAGCGAAACGACACACCAGAGAGGGACGGACAATGCGCCCGCGCACGTGTGTGTGACTGTTTTTAGTAGTGCGTTATAAAGCGATCTCACGACCGAGATATTGAAGTGACAGTGTAGAAACTTTACGTAGATATAGTTTTGCTTTTGCCTACCCCATGCCGTAAACATGGGTATTGTATATAAGTTCATATCAAAGTAAATAGCGTTTTAAGGCCTTTGTGCGTCGTCTGTAGACAAATTTCTTGTGTTTTGTTATTGTAACTTTTTCGTATCGCACATAGGCGTATTATTTTTATGTATAGTTATAGGTAATTGATTTATCTATAAAACCGTGTAAATTTCACATAGGGGACTCCAGAGGTCCAACTTTTATTTATAAAATAGTGATAGCTAGGAAGTGAAAATGAGGCTGCAAAAAGGCTCTATTTTTGGCGGCTCTCCTACGGGATAGCCGGGTTATATATAAGCGAATGCAATTTTGGCATTCGGCAGTTCGAGTTCCAGCAAGTTCAGTTCGAGTCAAGAAAAGGAAGAAAACAAGAAGCCCTGAAGTGTTCCAGCCAGGAAAAAACAGTGCAAGAAAAGGAGAGAGCGACGTGCATGCTGCACCGCTCACGCCGCACTGCGAAACGTACGCCGCTACTGTGTGTCCGCCGGATCATTGTATCATTTTACGTGTGAATAGTGAATATACGTTATAAAAACCTCCCGGGCCTTATTAATTGGCATTGCCACTTCCCCTCACGCAATCCAGCACTCATTGTGGGGACGGAAAGGCGTCCTGTGCCGATCCTACGCCCCACAAGATTGTTATATATATTTTCATGCTCTTTGACGGAATTCACATCGGCCGCTTATGTAATAGTAAGTAATAATAAAATATTATAATAACTATTGTACTACGCTATTGTATTGGGTATTACCTGTAAAATAGTTGTATGTGGAAATAAATAAATAAATAAAAAAAAATTTACATACATACACACATAACATCACGCATTTATCCCCGACAGGATATGCAGAAGCGCAACCAGGGCACCCAGTTTGCGCCTAGTGTGTTCCGTCCCATGATGTGATAGGGGGCGAGCCTATCGCCATATACGGGCACACATTCCAGGCCCCGGGCTGATATTGAGCAACAAAACCTAAATATCACTTTGCCCGACCCGGGATTCGAATCCAGGACCTCGGAGCGCTGTCGTACCGCTCATGCAGTACAATTACGCCACCGAGGCAGTCAGAGTATTTAACATAAATTAGAGAAACGGCAAGTCTTGTACTTAGATATAAATGGGTGTAGTTCAAATCCTTCTTGTTCAGCTACTATATGTCCACTTATTGATCTGAGTGGGTAACATTGAAGTCTAAATATAACGTGGCATATTTAGTTTTCGTTAGCTCGTTAATGTTTCATAAAATATATTTTATTTATACATTTGCTCGCTTTCTTGTGTCCGATATGGCGATAGACTCGCTCCCTATCACACCATGGGACGGAATACGCACAACGAGAGGTGAGTGCACCTCTGTCTACTTTTAACTTAGCAGTAAGTACACCAAGCAAAAATTAGACATCAATCAGTACCAACTTTATAACATAGTTACGGAACTAAACGCGTGTCGGTCACGCTCTTTGCCGGCACCATTAATGACCATTACAACTTTTAAATACTTCACGGATACAATTTTACGCTTTAGTAATTCTCAAAATAATGATGATAATCCGGCGAACTTTTAAATAAATAAAAATCCGCCCAACCCGAACACAGGTCACCGACCAGCACTCGCAACAAATAGAAAAATATTTAGTATAAAAATACTACCCTTTTTCATAACGAATATACATTCTGTGAACCGAAAAAAAAACACAACTTTACGCTTTCGCCTTATCTCGAATTACGACTGGCATTGATAAAAATAAATCTTCGCAACTCACCGATGCATAGTTATTCGAACAAAAAACAACACTCAAAACAATAACTCAATAGATTTCGGTCACTAAAAACGTTTTTGTGTTATAATATGTGACAACAAAAATGGTTAAATCAGTTTTCAACCCGCGCAAGATCTGTGCTCGCTGGGCGGCACGCGGTTGGCAACTGGGCGGGCGGCACGGTTAGGGCGGCGAAGCCTTCGGATCTTGCATCCCTCCCGCACCCGTCACGAAGGTCGCGCTAGAGCGTGAGGGGGTGATGCACGGATGCAATCCCGATGCAATGTCCACGGGAATATACGCGTAAAAGGTTCGCTATTTTCGTGTCGTCGCGTCGGCAACGGCGTGCAACGCTATAAGTATTAAAAATGATAAATTGAGTTTATATACGTTTTTAAAATAGCTATTTACGGTGTCGAATTTTAGCAATATATTTTGGTTTGGAAAGCTGTAAATTGTACCGTGATATTTTATATTTTAGAATCCTAAATAAATGTATTTTGATAAATGTACCTATGTAATCTACTTTGTGTTTGTTTCAAAACAAAATACCGTCCCTTACATGGATGTATAATAAACAAAAAATGTTAACCTCAAAAGTATACTTATAAATTTCCACGTCTATACAAAACTAATCTAAAGTTTTCACTACAATAACAGCATGAAGAGCGTGTACGCAATATTCAGAATATCTAGACCTTCACGCAAACACATTCGTATACAAAACACTATTACAAAACATGCCACGTTATCAGAATCCAACAAAGCAAGTTACTTTACAAAAAAATACTCATTTTTATCAAGCGGATTGTTCGTTGCAACCCTGCTCGTTTCCGGCCACATCGAAGTATACAGCGGTGTTTCACATGACGCGGTTTTGCATTGTACACTGTTCCGAGTGATTCTGCATCGCGTATAGCTGGCATTGACGACATTACGTCTGTTTTAGGCAGGCTTTGAGCGACATTACATCTGTTTTAGGTTTCAGAAATCGTTTTTAAGCAAGAGATAGTGTTTTGTACGGCATTCAGTGTTCAAGGTCGGTCGTACTTCACTGGTTATTGAGTGATATCAATTAATTTTAAACAATTGGGTATGTTAACTCTTTTAAATTAAGATGCAATATTTAAATTGAATAACAAAAATAGAAATAACTGGAAATAAACTTGTCGACATTTAATTTTAATAATAGAAAAGCTCCCTATCTAATTAGCACGAACAATTGGATCTTAATCCGATAATACATTATTTTTCCTAATTTATACACAACAGAATACCGAGCCGACTACATCACTCAAACGATTGCGCGTCTAGCATAAATAGCGACGTCATTTAGTACTCAAAATTAAACAAAATAAAACATTACTTATATTACTACCTTTTGATCGCGGCTCCGGTCGTGTGAAAAAGTTTTTCCAGAATAAAAGTACCCTATAGCACTAAAAAGAATTATACCTTTCTATTAGTGAAAAAATATCAATTCGTTTTAGTAGTTCCTGAAATTAGCGCATTTAAACAAACAAACTCTTCAATATTATATATTTGTATATATACTTATCTACTCTTCAATTCAACACGTTGAAAGAATCGAGTTTTCATTTTGTAAAGTGTCATCCTAACATAACGACATATAACTTTGAAACTAAACTAATTTCAGTTTCTTGTGTAGCGATCAAACTTGGCTTGTACACTTGCAGATTATAATTTTGTTTTAAAACATTTTCACCATCGTGCTGTTACGTTTCATTTTAGACATTTTTTATACGCACACACTCATGCCTTTTATTTCCGAAGGGATAGGTAGAGTCGAAACTGGTGCAGTCTCTCCTAAGTGTGTATTCCGTTCCATGTGACAATGGGGAAATCTACCGCCATATCCGGGACAAATTCCAGACTTCGGGGCTAATACTGAGTAGGAAAACGCAAATCACTTTTCCTGTCCCGGGGATCGAAACCTAGACCTCAGCACTGCAATCTGGCAGTAATAAAACTACACGGCCACCGTGGCTCTCGCACCCCTTTTATAGTATTCAAAAAAATGTTTTTTTTTTCTATTATATGGATACAAGCACTGACAAAAAAAAAGTTTAACAACTCATGCGAAATTTGTTTCTTTTACATTCATGTCATTTAACGCAAGGAAGAAAAACATTATGACAGTAAAAAACATTTAAAATGTTTTTTTTTATAACATTAATAAAATACATTATTACACTTCTAAAATGTCAAAATATTTTCTTAAAATAAATAGAATTCCACACATTCTTTTTTTTTAATATCTACTCGTAAAATAATCCATTTCTAACTTAGGTATATTCACAAAGTCGCCGCGTGAAGTGAGACTTCAACCCGCTTACAGCGCAATTATGACGTCACGGCCCCTTACGTTAAACAACCTTTGCCGCCTTGATAGTTGAAAGGGATTATGTTCTCTATTATATTTATATAACATCTATTAAATTACATATATCTATGGAGGCTTAAAGTAGAATTAAATACGGATCAAATTCCAACGACTCATGATAAATCCTTGGTATGTTAGCTGCTTAAATTTTGACATGCCTAAGTGGATGTTAACTGACGTTCAAACATCTCAGGACTCATTTTGGAATTTTCAAGAGCTTTAAAGACAGGTTAATGTTCCCGGGGACCAGCTTCATCGCCATTGATGATCTAGGCGAGGGATGACGAACCTTAAAAGATTAACGTGCCATTATTTATAAAAATAATATGACCTGTAACTAGGGCTGCCATCATCTAAATTGCCGACGCCGGATAAACACGGCAAAAATCCCGGATATTTGGGCGAAATATGGGTTTTTCCTCGGACAGTTCTGAAAAAATATTTTTGCAACTAAAATAAAAACATCGTTTTATTTTTTTAAAAACGCCTGTCGTACGGCCCCCGGAGGCCTTTCAAACTAGAACAAATCCGGGGAATTCTGGACGGATGGCAGCCCTACCCGTAATGTACCATCCAGGACTCTATCCGAGTGCACCTTTTTAACGATTTTTTTATAACCCAACTATGTTTTTGTTTGGCATATTTTGTCGCGTGCATTGGTGAACCATCTTTTTTAACCTAGTCTTACAGAAATTGCAAGGGCGATGTTGCCTCCTAGTAACTATCTATGCGAACTGATTTACATTTAAAATTAAAATCACGCTAACATTTCCGCATGTATTTTCCCCGTCACACAGCCTTCCGTAGTATATAGCGTCTGTCGCCTCCCGATGTGCGTCGCCACATTGTGAACAAGAACAATGGCCGACATGTCATTGTGTGCAATAAAACAATGTGAGACCGAAAATATCGTGTCATTGATATCTGCCCGTATTAGAGGAACGGTATTGACGTCATTAAGTATATTAATGATTTGTGACGTCAATGTTTGTTAAACAGATTCATTTAATTAATAGTAATAGTTATGGAAAGAACACCATTCTATATGAGGGTGCAAAGGTGTACAATAAATTAACGAATAATGTGAAAGACAGTGAAAGTGTAAATACTTTTAAAAATAAACTTAAGCTACACATTGTCGCGATGAGTAACAGAGACACTAATATTCCCACTTTAAGTTATAAATTTATGTATCTCATTGTAAGTGATATGTGTTATATTTCTATGAGAATAAAGCTCTTTAAAGTTTATTTGGTGATGTCTCGGAGACGATTGTCAAATTGGACGACCAAAATTAGTTTGAGTTAGCAAATAAATTGCATAAACTAACTAAAATTAGGTAACAAAAATGACGCATGCACTTGTTGCATCTCTGTCTCCTAAGGAATAAAGCGTAAAGCTACCTATATATATATATATATATATATATATATATATATATATATATATATATATATATATATATATATATTCGCCAGCTCACTGTTACAAATATGTTAATTTTTAATTATGTTGCAAAAATTTAATTTAAAAAAAATCATGTTCGTCAAAATATGAACACTATAATACATGTTTCCCCTTATTTATCTATATTGGTTATTGAACATTTTCACAGAAAATTACATAGAATAGTATGATATACATAATTTAATTTGCAGATCAAATATAACATAGGCACATGTAATAAGTAAGCGATATACATTCTATCTACAGTCTTCAGTTGTTCGCAAATGATCTCCAATTTCAATATATTTTTCAATTTTCGTAAACAACATCTAATTAAAGAATCCACTCAGATATCTTTCAATAATTAAACCCACGCAACCTTTAATTGCGAAACACAGAACGTTGCACTCGCGGCTCGCACAAAAACCCTAACCCTCTCAACAGATGGTCTCAAGGGCTTCGAGGTCTCGCAGTTTGGGGGTGAACGCACCATCTGGAGTCAGGATTGTGGGGATCAATGACTGGATCATGCAAAAAAATATTACACTTTTGTTTTTAGGGTTTCTTCCGGGAGCTCGACGAATTCTTTTCCTTTTATACCTCTTTTATCTTCTTGAGGCTAAGTCACAAATTATTCAGTATTTTGATAGATGGTTCAGAATATAATACATTAACGTTAAGCTGTTGGCAGTACAACGTTACATTTCAAATAGCCTGTAGAATACTATCCACTGTAAATATAATAATTATTGTCAATTTTTAATACCTAACAAACACAAACACTTATTCACACTTTTGTGTCCAAAGTATTAATCAATAAACAGAGGTATTAATACTACATCCGTTCACTGAAGTGAAAACCATCCAACGATACGATTGACGGTAAATCAATCGTAATAACTAACAGCAAACGACTTCTAAGCAAAAGAAACCGGTCAACGCACCAGAATTACAAAATCCCCAATGCTCCCAAGGGTCCGACGACTCGCTGGTCGCGGGTGAACGGTCCGGGACCTTGGACCGAGCGTGTCCGAAGACCACGCGGTTGAACAACCCTGGACCGACGCAAGGTCGAGAGATATCCAAATGCTAACTCATTTTGGAGTCGGGGCGTGTTTAAGGTAAATAGGTTTTCTTTTTTATGCATAGATAATTGAATTAGACTATTTTTTTGAATGACTAGATTTATACTGAAGATATTGAAGATTATATTTTTTACTGAAGATGTTTTTGGAAGGTAAGTCATAAGTAAGGAATAATTTTACATCTTTTATGATTCGTACTAAATCTGAATGTCTTTATTTAGACAGAAATCATACAAATTCATTGCCCGATCTAATAATCGAATCCAGGATTCATTGGCTTCATCGACCTAGTTCACTTCCACTGTACCGATAAGGCAAATGAGGATCAATGACCGAATGAATGAATCCGATTAGTTATTACAATAGGCGCTGTAACGCGCTCTCCAAAGTGCCACGGTGTCACTATGTTTCCATTACAAAAGGTCACTGAAAGGGTCAAACGTAATATTTGCACCACTCCTACTACAATGACCTTCAAGGTGGTGTGAGCAGGCGTGCTGAAAAGCGAAAGGTCGTTGGTTCAATACCAGACGAAAGAGAATTCGTTGTTTTTAAAATGATTGACGGATAAAAACAATAGAGCTTTTAGAGCTTCAAGTTCAGTGGCTTCTAAGTAATCAATATTACTCCATGTTGGGCTGAAGTATCTATTAGAACTAATTTAAGATTGGGCTACCTATGAATATGATAAAGAAGGGCATCGTCAAACATTTTACTGGTGGTAGGACATAGTTTATATCTGCCCAGATAGCGACCTCCGTACACAAGGTGATAAAATCCGTCCTACAGGCCGGCATAATTGTGTCGACTGCCGAGGGGTAATCATCTTTCGTCAGTCGACATTCTATTGGACCCCACTCCACTTACCAAGTGCATTAAGGTCAATTTGCCGTGCACCTATAAAAAAGGACACAATTCGAGACTCTGAAAAAATAACAACACAAACAGCATCAGTTTCAGCCACAATAAATTCAATCGACCAAACCGATCGATTTGTAACCACATCACTAAACAAGGCAATACGACGAAACTAAAACGCAAATTCGTCACATCCCAGCAAACGTTTAGGGTAGGGCTGCCATCCGTTAGGAGTTCCCCGGATTTGTCCTAGTTTGAAGGGCGTACGGGGGACATACGGCAGGGGTTTTTAAAAAGACATTATTGTTGTCAGGGGAAATCATAATAGATAGATATGGATAATCTTAGTTAAAAATTCATTCATAATAACCCGCATGTCGCTGGATGCAGGCCACTTCCAACAGGTCGACGTGGAGATCCTTGGGGGAGGCCTATGTTCAGCAGTGGACTTCCTGTGGCTGTGATGATGATGATGATGATGATGAACCCGCATGTATAAATGAATAAAAATAAAAAGGATGTTTTTATTGCAAAAAATAATTTTTCAGAGGTGTCCTGGGAAAAAACCCATATTTCGCCCAAATGTCCGGGATTGTTGTCGTGTTTATCCGGCGTCGACAATTCAGGTGATGGCAGCCCTAGGAAGTGAAATCGCAAGGAAGCAATAAACGGTCCATATACACGTTCAGCAGTTCTCAGTTCGTCGTGTCCGACGCGATCGGATCGAGTTGCAGATCGTAGCAGATTACAGAGAATAGCCGACGCGTGTCCGTTTGAGGTTTTATTCTAATATTATGTTGAGGGAATATATTTTTTGTATTTATTTTAACTTGACATTACTAATATATGAAGCTGAAGAGTTTCTTTGTTTGAACGCGTAAATCTCAGGAACTATTAAGCCGATTTTTTTTCTCTAGTCGGAAGCTATATTACTCCCGAGTGCTTGCTATGGGCTACTTTTATCTCGCAAAACTCGTAAAACTTTTTCACGCGGGCGGAACCGCAGGTAAAAGCTAATCGTTTATACAAATTTTTATCTCACAGATAGACGGTAAAATTTGTATTTTGGGAAAGGTCTTTCACGGAGAATTATCAAGGCTCAAGCAAAATCTAATATAATTCTTGTAATGCTCCTTTGAATCTTATAATCTCGTCTGATACAAATATCCATTACCAGTTTCCAGAATTATATGCGCAAGTCCATGAATTGACTGTCAACTGATAAGTGGCAGCCATTTGAGACCGACTTTAATTAGCATGAAATAAAGTCCATTTTTGTTAATATTTTTTTAAAATCCCGACAATACATGGAATTGTGCATAATACACATGCTGGCCGACTTCAAACTACAAACTTGTCTCAGCTCACAACATTCACGCCCCACACGATTCGCAACACGTAACATTATCAAATAGTTCACTCACTCGTGTGCAGTTTGTACAGAGGAAAGGACAATTACGCTGTTAATTGAACGTGCACACGTGGGCAGCACTATCCTAGGAAATGGACGTTTACTATAAGGATGTTAAATTGTCCTCATTTGGGACATTCGTCAGCGCGCAATGCGGATGCGGGAATTCCGCATCTTGCATACCATTATGATGTGTGAAACAAAGAATAGTGACTCTTAGTAGGATATATTTAATATCCGCCGGTATAGCGACCACCGTACACAAGGTGTTAAAACCTGCCATAGTGGTTCACGTAAGTGTGTCGCATTCCAGGATCAGCCTGTGTATATCTGGTTCCAATAGGCCGGCATAATTGTGTCGACTGTCGAGGGGTAATCATCTCTCATCAGTCGACATTCTATTGGATCCCACTCTTTACCATCAGGTGCAGTGTGGTCACTGTGCTGTACTCGTATAAAAAAACGTGGGAGGTTACTTCAAACTGCATAAGGATGCATACCTCTATGGTTAAGACAACAAGGAAGGACATTGCACGTGGTGGTAAACACAAAATAGCAGTTTAAAAAATAGTCACCGGATGAAAAGATTGCATGTCGTGGCAGTCACTAGATCTTGACTGGTCTTCGGAACTCTAGTTCGAACGAGCCAGGTAAATCTATTTTTGGAATAAATAAAACATTTGCCAATTAAACTAATTAACGGTGATGGAAAACATCGTGAGGAAACCTTATGCAGGTTTCCTCACGATGTTTTCCAGGAGTTTTCCTGAGAGGTTCTCTATAGGCATTTTGAGGGTGCGTGCAGTCTACCAATCCGCACTAAGTCAGCGTGGTGGACTAAGGCCTGTGCTAAGCAGTGAGACAGTATACTCCAGGGCTGATATTTATATAAGCCGATCCAAAATCCGAACAGAACGAAAACTTATGGATCACAAATGAGTTTAAAAATACATTTCTATTACTTGAACTTGCGTTAATACATAACTGGCCACAATATCAGGATACTATGACATGAAACAAACATTTCGACAAGGTTCCGGTGAATTATCATATCAGGCCAATGTACACGAACAGTGCGCGTGAAATGATAAAGTATCCTGTTGCATCAATCTTACTATTCTTCACTTCAATAGAACATTGTATGCCTCATCCAATATGCATGAGCCTTGCATTTTCTATACAAGTGGCCGACGAGACAGTCCCTCGCCTGATGGTAAGCACTACGAATGCCCGTAAACCAACACAATCCTCATTTGAATTACAAAATACTGCTAGTCAAGTGACTGCGCTCGTCATCTTGAGACGTTGAATGTTGTTTTAGAATGAAATTCTTTCACATAGGAACATAATTTTATTTGCAAACTGCTACGTAGCAATAACGAGACAAAATAAAAATATCTAAGTGCATCCAAATAGTTGGACGCAATCTAAGATCGTCCTCCGAAAAGATGAACGACAATATTATTTAAAAGTGGTGTAATAATGTATGGCCGAAACCGAAGAACGAATATAGTTACTTTATCATTAAAACGACACTGATGGCCATCATCACAATTCATTCAATTTAAAATGCATAATAATACTGCAATAACATTATCAGAATTACATTAATATTACAGTAATAATGAAAAACTTGCAAATAAGGAATGTCGTTTCATTTATTTGAAAGCACCTGCCGAAATGTCAAGACAGGTGCATTTAAATTTGAAGGACGGAGTCACAAATTATCATTAACAATATTAAAGAAGGAACGACAAAAAATTCCGCCGTGTTACATATCAGTCAACTTGTCAACAAATCAAATCAAAACCATTCACTCAGTGTTGTCAGCTAAGAAAAACAAACTCCCCCGACGCGCGTAAATCAGGGGAAATATGTAGACATAAACACAACTTTCTTTTATTTTTATTATTCACTTTATAAAGTGGCCTCGTAAAGTACGTTCCGACGGTGCATAGGCGCGCACAATTTGTGGGACTTTTGTTATATTTCGAATACTAAGAACTGGTTTTAGTGAGGGCACAATAGCGGGGTGCGTTCAGAACAAAGAACGCCCGTGTGTGAGTTAGTTACAGTTTTTTTTTTTTATTTGGAGAGAGCCGCGTCGTGCGCATATCGATATTGGTGGAAGTGGCTAATTAAGGATAATTATTATCGATTGACGTCGACTCGAACCCCCCTTCCGTAATGATGTGAGGAAGTCTGCATATTGGAGTGGGCTGATAGGATATGTAGATACAAAGGGAGGTATTAGTTATTCATTAATGTACCGGATATGGACGATTAAACGTATTCATAATAGTCGCCCACAAGGGTAATTAAAATAATTGTACACGCTGATGACTTTTTGTACTTTATATTTGGTTAATTGAAACATATTTTTTTCACATTCACTTTTCAGGTTATAATAATTATTTAGAACAACTATTTAGAATTTGATCAACATAAAAAAAAAACAATAAATATATTCTTAAGTAAAATAAAATCATTGTTCCTGACACCCCAGATATCAATTTAAATTAATCGAAAATAAATTTATCAACATAATAAAACCTAACATAAATTATCGACATCTTAACCACAGCAATCCCTAACCAAAAACATGAATAGGGCAGAGAATAATGGCCGGGCAGGTAACTCGATACAGCACGACCCTCGCGTCTCCGGCATTGTTTACGGCACATGATACCTGCGACACCGTACACTGATGCCGCAAGTCCACAACAATAAGGAGGAAATGCTCTCTCTTACGCGCACTGATTTATCGGTGTAAAGTGGTTTAATTGGATGTTAGAGAAGCTTAGAGTATGTGGGAGTTGAAAGGGGTTTTTGTCTGAAATATACTGTTCTAGTATGGTTTTATTAATACTGTCATTTTAAATAATCTACACTAAAATTTAAACGAGGAAATATAGTGTGCCCTATTCCGTCTACGCGGGCATATCCGTGTTTTTCCAATAACGGGCTTTGTATTATAGTATAGCTTTGGTAGCCATATAGGTAAGAGAGTTAAAAAATCCTCTATTTATTTATAAGGCCATCGAAGTTGTCCTACGATTAGAGCGCCAGTAATTGCAAAAAGTCGGATTCGCCCCCGTAGACGGAATTGGGCCCCTAACATATTTATCAATTGAAAATTTCCCTATTTTTTATTAATAACATCCTTTAACTAGTAGAATAATAAATAAATAATCCCTAAGATAGCGGATATAATTTATCTTGGATTGGTTACCATTTCCGCAAAAACATTCGTGGATTCTTTTAATATTCTACTCCATTTAGGGGACCATTATAATGCACGATGTGCACCTCGTCACGATGAACTTGTACTTTTGGAAATATGTAGTCGTGCACTTATTCGAGATGAAATGCAAAAAATAGCGAATTTTGTGGGTATTTTATAATATCTTTCACTAAATTTAATACTATAATGTCAAATACTGACAATAAATTCGTTTTAAACAGTTTTATTGCTATTCGAACGGCAATAAAATATACGCGTTGGAAAGATATAAAATGCTATGCTAAACAAGTTATTTATATTTATGTATTTTTGAGGATTTCTTATTGTTAATATATTGATAAGGTCACGGCCCACGGGTGCGAGTCAAAGATCATAATATTTATAATTTCTAGTTTTCTTGTATCTATATTGCTTTGTCATCATAGTAACAACTAAAAGATTTCCTATTACGAACACTTACTGACAGTAAAGGAAGCCATTTTGAAGTCTTAGGAATATTCTGGCCATAATTCAACAAAATATATTTTAAACATTTTATGAATTCCTGTATTAGCTAACTTTATTTACCTAATTGTTATGTCAATATTCAGTCAAATTTCTACTAGGTCAATTATTTGTATGGAGATCATAGCACCATTAAAGTATAAAGCCAGAACGACGTCAAACCATTAATTAATCTCACTTTAAAATCTGGTACAGCTTAAAAAAGGCAATATCGCTAATTTTTTAAATCTCTCACAAATTGAGTCGCTGCTAGACGATTTATTACTTGTGAGTGTGATAAATGGTTCTCCTCTTAGATGAGCGCCAAACGTGCTGAAACTAAATCTAGAACGAGTATTTTATATAAATTAATCTTTTAGCGCGTTTGTTAGCTCTCAGTTCAATAAAACCTTTGAGTATTCTTGATGTGTCGTGCGCCTTTGAATGAATCTCATCTTGATTTATGATATGGTAATGATTTCTTATGTTTAGGCGAATATTATGACATTAAAATAAAACAATTTTGCGAATTTTATAGCGGTTTTATTGTTACCATCGCTAAAAATATAAAGTTTTCCAAAAATCGGTGAAAAAATTACATATAATACAAAACCGCGATAAAATCGGCAAAATTGTTTTATTTTATAATATGGTATAAAAAAAAATTCTTAATATAATATGTAAGAGTAAAAATAAACTTAAGCAGCGATACATTATAGTGAAAAAAAAAAGGAACGAACGAATATTGTTACGGAGAGACTTTTTATTATACTTGGAGGGTAAAGTGACCCCACTGAACCTGATTTTAAGGGGAATTGGGTCCAATAGAACGACGACTGACGAGAGATGATTACTCCTCGGCAGTCACAGACACAATTATGCCGGCCTGTTGGAACCGGATATACACAGACTGATCTCGGAACGCGACACACTTACGTGGGCAACTATGGCGGGTTTTAACACCTTGTGCACGGTGATCGCTATCCAGGCGGATATAAGATATATCCTACCACCTGCAAACTAAACAACAGCAGTCAACTTACCCGAACAATATTCACTCCAATTTATGATATTACCAAGATTGTTAGTCAAACATTGGTCAAACAATAACAAAGCTCTGCACATTCAAACAAAACTTGAAGATTGTTATGGGGATCCCTTGTTCCTAATTAAATTGTCTGCAAACGACTTCCCTGCGTACTTAATATGTTTAAATTATATTTGCGACCCTAATTTAATGGATATAAAGTCCACAGACCTCGGTTTGCAGAACGAAAATCGTGTTTTATAAAAGATGTTTTCAATTTCATTATGCCAATAGAGTTAGAAATGCTAATGTATGCATATCGACCTTTATTATGAGAGAGGGTTCAAAAGGCCGACCAAAATTTATTATTAATTTTTAATTACGGTTAGGAATAGCAAAGATTGGCTGTAAGTAAAAAGAATTATTATTTTGAAGTGGCAACATTTTTATATTCAGAAGGAAGGAACGAATGATTCCTTTTTATTTCTTATTTATAATGAAAACTGAATGTTAAGTTTATTTCATTATCGATTTTAATAATAATTTCGCTTTGTAGTTGATCCGTTTACAAGTGTCAAACAAAGAAATTTACAAATTATAATTTTATTCGTAGGTACCCATGATCAGCTACATAAAGTCCACCACTAAACGTAAATGTAACAAAAGCATCAGTATTAAAGAAGATATTTTATTTCCGTACTTTAACACCTTGTAACCTAAATATTCCATCGGAAATTACCTTGGATTAAGCCATGTTGATTAATACAACCGGTTTTATTTTATTTATTATGTTTACCAGTAGACTTATAACTATAATGTAAACCCACATTAGGAAAACTCAACATGCATATAATTGAATCTAAAAGTGGCTTAAGTGCAGCAAATTAATCACAATATATTATATTATTTGGGATTTTAATGTATTGTAAAAATTTTCTTTGTTCAGTAAATGATACAGCCGCAGCGTAAACAAGCTAAAACCTGAGGCAGTCTTGAATCTGTATGGCCATGTAATCAAATAGGTGCAATGTCAAAGAAGTCGATTTTCTAATGTATGTTACTATATTTATTATTAGATTCCCTCCTAACCGAATTTCGACCACGGTGGCCATTCTGAACGGAGATCATCCAGGTACGCAGGAGATATTATAGCGCGCAAGTGTGTGCGCAATACACAGGTGCACTCTCTGTTCCTTCACTCTCATTGTTTGGTGAAACGGTAATCCGACATGACCGGAGAGAGATCAGGCGCAGGGCAAACTGCTTTCACGTGCTTTCCGAGGCACAAGGATATTACACCACCAATTTCTCGACTCCGAGCTGCGTTTCAGTAATTTTTAAGATGGAAAAACCCAGTCACATTTATTTTTGGCACAACCCGGGACTCGAACCCAGGACCTCAGCGCGGTAGTCGTACTCGTACCGTGTACGCATTACAACAACGCCATTAAGGCAGTCAAATTAATTTAGAACAAGCCGCAAACTACTATAAAACAATAATAACATAAAATACATCTTGAATGAAGCCATGAAGTCGGTCGAGTGCTTCGAAATGAACTCTCAATGACATTTGCAAAGTTGAGGCCATTACTGCAACTGCAGTGAAACTTTTCAACGATATCATTTTGGAAATTCAAACTATAAGCATTGAGTTCATTGTCACTACTAGTTTTGCTCGCATTTTCGCCTGCGAAAGACTTTTCTCTAATTAAAAAATCACATCAATTTTCCATGATAAAATGTCCTTGAAATATCTTAATCTAGAATTTAGTTTAAATCTTGTACAAAATTAGGTCCATATACCTATTTAGCAATAATTCCCAACCTAACCTAAACAATACCATATACCTTCGCCAAATACAGTGTCAACGAACAACTTTGCGTCTATCGACGGTCCGTAAAACTATGCCGGCCTTTTTGAGTCTTTTTGTACGTAAATCAAACATGAAGTTTTCTTTCGTTTTCGTTTGATTTTCCTACGTATGCCATAATAAAATTTTCACATCCCATCGCGCGGGAGTTCCTCAGCCACGGTTACTGGCAATAAACATGGCCGCCAGAGGGGAGACATGTATAAATTAGATAACATTAAATATATTGCACGGCGATTTCGCGAATATACTGCGATCGAGAAACTTTTCTCTGAATTATAGACAGACAGACAATTTGAGTCTACGCATGTGACGAATAAGGTGATTGGTAATCTGTTATCCCAGTAATTTGTTAGGGTTTCCTTTTCAGAAATGAGAATTGATTTGTACTTGACTCTTAAAGACGAGTGTATAAAAATCAACGTTATAGCCGAGTTAAATTCAATTATGATTTTTATGTTTACGCGAATGTTAAACATTGAAATAAAACATTTACGGATTTTATTGCGGTTATTTATATTATTATTTTCTTCTTAGTCAACAGCTAAAATAAAAATTGTATAATTGTAAAAAGTAGGTAGATTGTAACTTTGACTTGCGGATGACCAATACTTCAGTCCATGACCATGAAGGCTGCAAAGTCTTCGAAATGTCGGGAGAAAATTATAATACAAAAAACCGCGATTAAATCTGTAAATAGTTTTAGATTCAATTATAAAACTAACAAAAACATTATTTAGTGTCATCCAAGAAATAAATTATAAGCTGATTGATTATAAAAGTGAAACCATTGAACTATATGAAAATATTCTGTCACATTGAGATGCAAATTGTATTACGAAATCACAAGATACTTTCGCTCTTATAACCGAAAAAATATTTATGGATTACACACAATGGACTCGAACCCGTTGTCGCTTCACAGCTGGCTCCTGTCAAACGTCAACTCAATAAACATACAACCAAATTAAACCCGAATAGGGTTATGCAAACATTTACTTCTTAGCCGGGAACCTGAAATTGTGCTGGGTATACTCGTATGGTAGTGGGCGCGACTCATATACCATGGGACTTAAGTTTTGTGAATTGTAGATATGACATGGCTGTCTACCCCTGCAAAGACAAAAAATGCGTGGTGCTATGTATAAACTTGATTAATAATATAATATCAACCCTGTATTATATACTGTCCCACTGTTGGGCACGGGCCTCCTCCACTACTGAGCGGGAATAGGCCTTAGACCACCACGCTGGCCTAGTGCGGGTTGGTAGACTTCGCACACCCTCGAAAATTTCTAATAGAGAATTTCTCAAGTATGCAGGTTTCCTCATGATGTTTTCCTTCACTGTTAAGCAATAATTCACAAAGAATACACACATACTTACTTTTTTAGAAAAGTCAGAGGTGTGTGTCCTTGGGATTTGAACCTGCGGACATTCGTCTCGGCAGTCCGTTCCATAACCAACTAGGCCATCGCCGTACATATAAACCTGAATGCTTTTAAGAGTATTTAAGTATTCAAAACATTTTAAAAACGATTCCAATACTCATTCGCTCACCATACAGTCCGAATCTATTCCATCTCCAAATGTTTGACCTCTCGGATGAGCAAGTTTGCAAGTCAGCAACGTGACCCCAGAGTGCAACGCACTCTCAATGTGAACTAACGGTCTTCGGTTCGAGTCTCGGTCGTTATAGTTTGAGTAATCGATTTTAGTTTTGTTTCTGAGTCGGCAGAGTAGTACATTCAGTGTAGTTTTTGTTCACATAAAAAGTATTATTTTATAGAACACTTTGATTCTTAAAATATTTAGAAATACACGAGCCTATTGCCAAATAAGTTTTACAAAATATGACTTATAGTTGATCTATCTAGGAATTGAATCCATAACCTCACGATTTAGAACCCACGTAAACCAAGCCAGTAGACCAATGAAGCTATTAAAACCGGTTCAAACCAGCATAATAGACGTCCAAACAAATTCCCGTATGTTCATACAAAAACAACTTTATTTCAGTAAACAGAGTCCCCATAAAACGTATCCCGGGTCCCGTTTATGCACAGGTGTCGCCTCTCCGGAACACCGCCGTCGGAATTTACGAACGCCTTTATCAGTTCCCGGGGGATATTCGGGACGCGGGCGTCGCGAGCGGTTACTGTGGCAAATTGGATCGACTTCGGTGTGCACTTGAATTAATTGGTGATGCCGAATGGCTGGGACGAGGGGAGATTGGGGGTGTTGAGAAAGATTTTGGATAATATAAAAATAATGGGATTATCCTATTAAGAAGTAATCAGCAAACACAAGCAAATGTCTCGGCTTGGTGAGCGTGGAACGTCAAATTTAATATAACACCCATATTTTATAGTCATATATATGTATTAATAATTTGAATATTCGAATCATGAAAATTACCAGTTTTAACATTAAGAATTATTCCCAACTCCCCTAATCACAAAAGACAAAAAAAAACATGTTTAAACAAAAGAATAAGGAAACAACGAAGGATTTTCATTGCGAAATCGTTGTAGGGTAGATGCCGCGAGTTTCACCACCCTACAATGTCTGCACTTGCACTTTAAAGTTTGAACACGCCGCTTCCGCACTATCGAGACGGCTACTCAACTTTTTAATTCCTTTACAAACACTGAGTTTGCTTGTTTGTCATCGCTCTGTAAACAGGGCATTGCGGTAGGTAAAGATTAATTTATCATTAGGCTTTGGTGTATTAAAGATTTTGATACAGGTTCTGAAGATCACATAATTTTTTTTACTATCAGGCATAAATTATATAGTCCAATCAAGATAAATCATATTCAATGGAGTACTGGAGTAATGGGTACTGTTGGAGTTCGTCACTTATAATGAAAAGCATGCAATAAAATAGCACAGCGCTTTCCTATATTTCCCTTCGTTAATCGAAATAAAAAAAAACATTGGTAGCTTCAATACGCTACTAATTGATGGAGTGGTAGCAAGGCAGTTAATTATCTTTTCACGCATTGTTTTCATACTCAAATTACGTC
Source organism: Manduca sexta (assembly GCF_014839805.1). NCBI lineage: Eukaryota > Metazoa > Arthropoda > Insecta > Lepidoptera > Sphingidae > Manduca > Manduca sexta. Next base: position 9,799,680 of record NC_051134.1, on the reverse strand, counting down.
ATAAATATCATCATAATCAATACAATAAATTCCACCACAGGGTAAACCCACCGACAATCGCCACTCGACAGTAACCCCATACCAAACACAGACATACACACATTCCCATAATTACAATGCAAACTCTTTGTGTAGGTAAAACCGGCTGGCTGGCGCCACACGCAACGCACCACCCTCAACACCGACTACATATCCTGTCCACACCGTACACCTTCACCCTACACGCTGTATAGTACCCGATCAATCATTCGCTCTTTCATTCACTCGCTCGGTGATCCGTGAAACTAAATGCACGTCGCCCGCCGACCTCGCATTGGGGTTGTTATGATTGTTCGGAATCGCATTTGTCATTTCGCATCATGTTTGAATTTGGAATATGAAGGTTTAATGTAATGGGGTTTTATTGATGTAGGATATATCATGGCTGTACTCGTTAGGTACGTAGAGAGAGAAAAAGTGAGCGAGAAAGTAGAGTATTTATTAGAAAGCAATTAAAAAAGGTTTTTTTTAAATATAAATATAAGTAAGTTGGTAATCTGACGGGTTATTACAAATCAAAAATTCCTAGTCACTAGAGAAATCACAAGTGCAGTACTCAATTTTCAAAGGGAAATAATGTTGGGTAAAGAATGGACATAACATAAATTTCGTCAAACTCCTTACATATAGACATACTAACACCTTTGAAAATAGTCAATGTTAACACTTCACAAACTCGTATAATATGTGTCGCTTCAGATAATGGAGTGATCGCACGTAACATATTCCGAGGGCGACTCTATCGTTCGACAATGAATGCTGAAAGGTCACGCATATTATTATGCACGTTGTCGCCGGCGCGTCGGCTACTTTGATTCTTGCAAGCTAAAAAGGTTTTTTTAGATAATCAGATCACTTTTATTCGTGGAGAGGAAGGCAGAGATGTAGGTAGGCATTATTTCTCTGGCTTATCGTGACCCGATCGCAATATCAAGGACGCATTCTAGACACGGAGAATATTTTTTTTTATTGTTTTAAATGACGAGACGAGCTTGCCGTTCGCCGGATTGTTAGCGATACGACCGCCCATAAACAGTAGAAAAACCATCCAACACCTTGAATCGCAAATATCGTTTGATATTCCACTGCACTGGCCATCCTGAGACATGAGATGTTAAGTCCTATTAAGTATATCCAGTAGTTACTGGCTACAATGCCTTTCAAACCGGAGCACAACAGTGACAACATACTGCTGCTTGGCGGCAGTAATAGACATTGCGGTGGTACCTACCCAGGCGGGCTCTCACATATAAGAGACCTACCACCAATAAAATATGTTCTTGGAATCAAAACTCGCAAAGTTTTTATTGCTTAATGGGCATTTAATTAGTTTCACTTACCACATTTTCTGCACATCCTAACATCCTACTCTCCTACTAATCCTACTAATTAAGTAAGTGAAGGAAAACTTTTCGGTAGCCCAATTGCGAGTTAATAGTTAAGCAGTTGAGGTAAACTCAATAACTTTGAATAAAGGCTCAATGGAGCGATTTCAACGAAATCTAGTAATGTTCACGAAACGTGTTTGAATTAGTTCTAAGTGATATCCAATCATGGCCATGCCTAATCAAGATTAATAAATATTATTTTATTAAATTTTACTTGCAAAAGGTTAAATTGCTGGCGTTTCAATCTGACTTTATCGTGCCTACTTAACACAAAAAATAATTGATTGCTAGAAAAAAAAAATATTTTACCGCCAAAATAAAGCAATGTCATTCTTATCTTACAAAATGGCTGCTGAATTTACGTTGGCGCCGAACAGTCGGCACGCGGGCCTTTTCCCTCGGGGCTGGCGAATGATACACTACATTTCGACGCGTATACAATTTTTAAAAAAAGAATCGTACTGCTAGTTATGTAAAATTGGCGCCAAAATAAAGCACTTTCTTTGTTATCAAACAAGTTCGAAATGGGGGTAAGTCGTTGGCGCCATGCAGTCGGCACGCGGGTGTTTTCCCTGAGGGTGGGCAGAGTGATGTAATGGTTATCAACTACGAGGGTCCGGTGCGCAATCCTCAACTTAGTATTTAGTGTAGAATACTATCCAAAATAAGACTTTACGGCCAAGCAGAAAATAGGTTGGCCTGGTATATTGGTACCACTGCATCAAGATACCCCGAGACCTTCCCGTATGTGATGATGAAGGCCACTGCGGGTATTGGTTGGTATGCCGATGGAGGGGTAAAGACTCGGCCCAATGCTCCCCCGATGATGCTATACTCCCGATTGTCGACATTAGGCCGTAAGACCGGTGAAAACATAACCGTTCTACTCACCCCCCAATGGAGATAAAGGTAAGGAGTTTTTTCCGCGAAAAAACAATGGTCCTACCGCATGTTTAATTACATTTTCTGTTTATTTTCTTGAATAATTAAATGACGAGACGAGCGAGCCGCTTGCCTAGTGATAAGCGACTCGACTGACAGTCAATTAACAGTTACACCACCAAATCTTTCAATTCCAAAACGCTACACATTTTTAATTGACCTTCTAACTGATGCACCTACTCTCCGCCGTGCGTATTCCGTTCCATGATGTAATAGAGGCCGAGACTATCTCCATATTGGATACAAATTCCAGAGGCTGATACTGAGTGGAAACCTAATATCACTTTCCCCGATCCGGGGTTTGGTCCAGATCTTGGCACTATAGTAATACCGTAATATATCTACGCCGTGGCAGTGAAACCATGGAAAAGCATATACTAATATTTAAATACACTCTTGATTAAAATCAATAAGCACAAGTTCTACAAGGCCCGACAACAACCAATTAGTACAGAACACGTTCGTTATCCAATATAAACATTTCATTCATCAACAATTCCAATCTGTAACATCGGAAATTCTTCATTAACATAGAGAGCTACAAACTATCGCTACCTACTCGTACTTTGGTGGAATTCAATGAAGTTTTTCCAACCCCGGTGGCGATTAACGAGGGGTTCTAATTTGATCGAGCGTTTCTTTCATTCCGCCATTTTGCGCGACGTTGGAAATACCCGCGGCAGTCGGGCGCTCTTTGTTTACTAATAATTAGTTGGATTTAGTTTGAAAATTTTATGAGATCGAGTAGTCGATAAATTGTTTATTGAGTGAGAGTAATCAAATTAATAAAGTATTTTAATAGTATTTTGCTGGATGGAACTTTTAAAATATTTACTAAACCTATTTGGTATCTAGTTAGGTTGGTCGCTTGAATGCAGTCTGATAAGGTAGTAAGTACATTGCTAGATATATTAACTAAATAATAGAGTGTATTTGAAGGACATTGAAGCCCAGTATAATTATTTGGCATTAATACATTTTAACTTATGTCTTAGATTGAATGCAATCCTGTATCTATATTGTTACTTTCATCATCAGCCGCAGGGTGTCCACTGCTGAACATGGGCCTTCCCCAAAGTTTTGCAGATCGACCTACCGGTAGCGGTCCGCATCCAGCGACCTCCTGCAACTTTTATGAGGTCATCTGTCCACCTCGTAGGTGGACTTCTGACGATGCGCGAGCCAGTTCGTTACTATACAAACCCCTAATCTTTGATGTCTTATCCTCTCCTAGTGACCGTCCTGAGCCGAGATTCGTAACCCTCTAGCGGGTTGCCCTCAGCATGGTCACTTAAATTCCAAGGATTGCGAGTGCCTAAGCCGAAAGTCCAGTGTGTTTGTTAAGCCGATCCTTGTCAGGCTAACAAACGTGTCATATAAAAAATATAAAAGAACAAAAGTCATATAAAAAAAAAAACTATACAAATAAAATCTGTACTTAAAATCAAAAACAAAGAAAGATGATGAAATCGTGTCAGACATAATCCTTTTGATAATAATTATCAATTTACAACACCAAGCATTTAGGTACAGACCACTCCAAATTTAATCCGAAATAAACAATATTACTTCAGTATAAACACTATAAATTTCCATATTTTATATCATGAGCCATAAAACAACCGTTAAATGCAACGTAACCCACTGGAGAGCTATGCAGCGCGGCGTGCAGGATGGCTCGCAGGACGCGCGGAACTAGGTCGCTTAGGGATGGGGTAGTTTATACCGGGAAGCAAAATTTTGTCGATATAAATAAGTCGATAGGAGCATGAGAAGTAATTACATCTTTAAACAGACGGATAAACAATTGTCCTTATTATTCAATAATTGTTATGTAATCTAACTATATCACCTGTCCTTCCTTTCCTCCGCCTGCCCTAGTTTCACTTCAGTCTAGGGTCAGGGTAACATACTTAAGGCGGCGCTCCGAGCAAAACGGCGCTAAGCGAATTTTTAGAAAATATCTATTGGAAATTTAAATACATATAGAAAAAAATTAAACATAATATTTTTACAATATGGTATCGTTACTTTGGTTGTTTAATATTTTTATAATGCATATATAGTTTCATTAATTTAATAATGAAAATGCCACTAAAATTGTTATTTCCGTGCATTTACTCCTAAAGTACACATCATATTTATTTCCAACGAATACTATTAGATAGACAATTTAATAAGAACATTTTGATAGTTTAAAATATTTAAAAAGACCAACTTTTTTACAACAATTATTAGTCAATCTTTGCAAATTCCCGCACGTTATTCGTGCGTATTAAATGTTTTGAAAGGATGCTCACGGCCGTTTGCTCAGAGGACGATATTAAATATATTTATGACTATCTATAACTTCAATAAAGCAATTACAGGTATCTATAGATAACTTCATATAAAGTAAATAACTGATTATCTTTATTACAGCCTTTAAGTGACTCATCACATCCGTAAATCTATAGAGATATAAAATGATCGATAAAAACAACTCAATATCTAAAACGAACATCGAAAAAATTAGTCATGCTGAAAAAGGTAGCCTCTCAAATATAAAAAGCGTTATTTAAGTGTGCATTTAAAACTCCATTTTTCATCTCGATTTGCGAAAAGTATCGATGGCGGATCGCATCCCTAGCTCGGCAATTACCGACCGGGAGCGCGCACAATGCCGTCCGTCCTGCCTGCAGGCTGCAGGACATGTTCACTGCACACATTTTCCGAACGTTTTCATTAACGGCTCTGCACGCGTCGCCTGCATGCCTCTGAAATATTCTTTTGAAGCGTCATTTGAGGGTTAATTTAGGTTTTTTTTGGCGAAATAATTGAATTCATACTCGAAATGTGTTTTTAAAAAATATGGTAAATGTTTTTGGAGGTTTTAAATGAGATACGCAGTTCAATGTTTGTTTTATTTATACAAACCCGACAGAGATGAAAGATTTATAGGTAAAAAGAAGGGATGATTGTTAAATTATTGAATGAACTAGACATTTTTTTTAAATCATAAGTCATGAAAGATATCAGATTATTAAGAACACTATTTATTCAGATTTACAATATTTCCAAAGTAGAGGAGTTTTGCAGCGCTTAAATTAATTGTTCTCCGATTAACGCGGGACAAAATCCAAACAGAAAACGTTACTTATGAATGCCCAAATGACCAACCAAAGAGATCATTTCCCAACACTATCACACCAAGTCAACTCAAACACCTAACAATACAAAACCAACCGCATCCTTGTACAGCGAAAACAGGGCAGTGTTATTAGCGAAACTGTCCACACCCTCAGTTAGAATAATAAAAGTACCCTTTTAAGAATCATTAGAAAAAAAAACCACATCCTTGTAAAGAACTAATAAAAAAAACTTCAACCTTCCGGACGTGCTCTCCCATTTCGCGGACGCACGAGCGCTCGCGCAGGAAATGGGTCGGCGGGCGCAATCCCGGCTCCCGGCGCTTGCCGGTGCAAGATTTTCAATTAAAATCCGGGACGGGATGAGCCGCTCGCGAGTTGCTTTTGATTCCGCGCGAGGGATTAGAGACATTTAGCGAACGAGGGAACGGTTTACGGCTGGTTTGTTAGAGTGGGAATAAAAACGCGCCAGGCGAATGGTTTAAGGAAAATTAACATTATAGTATTTTTAAAACGGAAGGATTGGGAATAGTTAAACAAGGGCTTTTTGTGGAGCCACGCGGGGGCACCCAGTGCTCCCAAAAGAAATTTCGATAATATTGAAAAAATTGGCATTAAAAAGTACGGGAAGGAAGGGTACAAAAAATTGTAGACTTTCTTTTGGGAATTAGCGTGTCTACAAAAATGTCCTCAGTAAAACTAACAGGATTTAAGTTGCCAACAAGAAAGCTTTATAAAAGGAGAGTCAATTTAGATGGCAACCTTGGTCCAACCCTTTCTGATACTGCAGAAAATACGGGCTTATATCGTTACCTTTGATAATTCAATAAAAAAAAAACATTATTCATAAAAGTAAATTATTTACTCTAATTAATTGATCTATTAGTCACTTTATTTATATGTAGAAATATCAAGTCTAAGGGCCGTAAAAGTCGCTCTCAAATTTAAGTAAATATAAAACTTGAGCTATTATTCGAACGCCCGTCATTAGCTGAGTTTGCGCCGAAGTAATCAAAACTCAGCTATCAAAACCCTTCTTATATTGTGACTTAAGACTTTATTTGAGATATTGATATCTGCTCATTAATTAGCGTCGTTCTTAAGATGCTATCTCTAACTTGAGAGCATCACAACGATTATCGATATCAGCGATTATTGATATCGCGATTGAGAGCGTAACTGAGTTTCATCTACGAATATGAGCCTTAAAGACATGCACTAAATACACTACACGTGTATCCCGTACAAATCCGTATAGCGCGTTTATTTTTGTACGCGGCTCGTACGAGTGACCCAATCGGGCATCTCAATTAGTTATCAAATTGACGAGGCGATGTTTCGGCGACGACCCTATGCGGGACTAGAGGGACCATGGGTTATGGGATATTTTATAGGAAGTGTTTTTGGTTGAGGATTTTTTTTGTATTTCTTATAAAATATCATAGTGTTCTCAAACCACAATATTTTGTCAAAAACATTCAAATAACTCGCTGGAACTAATCAAACGCATTATGGTAAGAGCCTAACAACTAATATCATTAAATTACTATATTTCACTTAGAATTTCATCATAATGGCTACAAAATTCATACACGTGTCCTATATTCAAGACACAACATGGCGAATCGATATCTAATCTGAACATGAACCATCCAATGCAATCCGCTCCAAGCCCGGTTTCAGAGGACAATTGCAATGTCGACCACAGCTTGATTGTCACTGGACGCACAATTTCAAAGGACTATTATATATGTAGGTACAATGAACTATAGTCATGCATATTATATAGATTTTCCATTTTAATCTCATTAAGTCTAGCATTAATAATGAATGAGAGCGTTATTCATTTTAAAAGAGAAAGAAATTTACACACTCACTCACGCCTTTCATCCGCGACGGGGTAGACAGAGGCGTAACTGGTGATTCGAGATGTGATAGGAGTCTATCGCAATATAGGGTAAAATTTCAGATTCCGGGCTAACATTGAGATAAAATCTCAAAATCATTATATATGACCCGGGGGTCGAACCCCAGACCGCAGTACTACAGTCGAACTGTAATATAAACAACTCCACCGGGACAGTCATTTTTAAATACTCCACTTATTTCGTAGTTTCTTATAGGCCATTTTTAATGATAACACCAGGATATTTTTAATAGCTTTGTTTTTTATTTTCACTACTATTTGTTCTCTTTGATTTTACAGATAAGTCTCATACAACTGTATTTTTACTTGATGTACTTAGTAATTTTTTTTCAATATTATTTACAAAACAGAAAATCTTCTCGTATACCACAGCTTTTTGTCCCTACAGCCCGCACGTCACGCGCCTCTATTTTTGGGACAGTTTATATCGAGACAATGGTTCCGCGGGACGCGGCTCGATCCCAGCTAATGTGGTGACGTCACGGGCCCGACCTCGCCGCTAGGGTTCACACCCGTACGGTAGATATAAAGTGTGGCGGTACAATTAGTTTACACACGCCATCTCATTAGCATCAATGGAACTACGAGAAAGCCTATGTGGTATTGACACAATTGTAGTGATTTATCGCATAGCAATCACGCAAGATGGCGATAAACGATCCTGGATTACGGTTACAGAATTTGAACGACGCGTTGCATATATACCACCACCGAATAGGAACCAACGGAGGGGCCGCAACATCTGCCTGACTGGAAATCTTTCCCTTCCTTGGAGGAACGTAACCATCTGTTCCTCTATAGCGGTGTCAACCTATATACCGCTAATGAAGTAATAATTTGTAAAAAAATATTAGCTATTTTTAATGTGGATGAAACATGTTAATCTCAATGAACAACCGTTATAGCTGCGAAACGGATATTAATCTCAGCGAAGCAAGGGCGTTTTAGTGTCGCACGTTGCTAGGTTATTGAAAAAAAAATCCTCATTTAAAATCGTCTCCATTTTCCTACCTCAGTAGAAAATAATTATAGAATAGAAGAATAACGATAGAAACTTATTTCTACATCTTTTAAAAAATAGTAGCAGCCCTACACGACACGGGGCGCGGGCCGGCCCCGGGTCACTAATACGATTGGAAAGCGTACAGATAAGAAAGGCTTAAGTTCTGCGAGTTCAATTAATTGGAATAATGGTCACATTAGCCTGCAGTAAGCCTTACTGCCAGGAGTATGCTGTTCCCCTAGTAACTTAGAATTGATTTTTTTACTTGTCTACGGTTGTGAGTGATTTGAATTGGTCTAGACCATTGATTCCCAAAGTAGTTCGGGGGACTCTTGACGGGCGTGACCAAAAAAGGAGCGTCCAGAATTTGTCAGAGGAGGTCCATGATTTTTTTTGTTTTGATTAAGTACTAAAATGTTGCCTTGACTTCATCTATCAATCTAGGCAGATAATATTGATAGGGGTCGCAATAGGCACGGTGACCCCAACATAGAAAGGAGTCTATGAGAAAAAAAGTTTGGGAATCTCTGGTCTAGACTTTAGTATTAGACTTAAAATGTGAACTTTGAGTTGAAGAACTATTAAAGTGCACTAAGTCTATCCCTTGGAGACAACGGGATGACAGCATTTATGTTTACATGTATTTGTGATTGTGACACTATATATTTTATTTTTATTTCCTTAGGAAGCAAACGAATGAATGGTCCGCCTGATGTTAAGCAGCATCCGTCGCCCTTGGGCTTTACAATGCCAGACGCACGGCCAAGCCGTTGTCCACAATCTACTCTAAAGTCTTTTACTGGTTCATAGGCGTACTTAGGAGAGAAAGGGTGGAGTTTGTAGACACTACAAGACTAAAAAATAAAATATATTATTTTCCATTATAGCCTTTAATTTCGGGCAGATACCCCCTAACGAATATATTAATTAACTCTACACAATATACATGAATAATTAACTGGCTAACGCCATTAACTGGGTCAATTAAAATTAATTAATTAAAAACTCTCAACGAAATTGCATCAGTGTTCAAATTAAACCCGAGTTCTATTTAACTTCAAATCTTACCAAGCCCGCAAGTAAAACAAACCGAAGTCACTCAGTCCACCACAACTAACAAACTAATTTAAAACTTAATTCCAAATAACGCCTGAAGGGGGCGCCGGGAACAATTCGACCCGGCACTGGAGAGCAGTGCGGCAATTAAACAGTGAATCTTATGTAAAATGGTATATAGTTTAAAATAAATTAATTAGTGTGTTCATATTGCAGAAAAAAATAGTGCTCATTATATTTTTTTAATTTTATTTTGTTAATCATTGTGCAATTATCTTACAATTAATATAAGTACTATTATACACACGCGAACATTGGCTCAGTTTCATGAAATTTTAAATTTATACTTTTTTCTGCTTGCAACACTATCTTATGAATACTTTAGGAAAATTGCATGCTTTGATACCCACCGATTTAAGAATTGCGATGTGCGATCGTAAATTCTTACATATTATAAAACAAAGCCTCTCGCCGTGTCTATCCTAGCGCGATAAACTAAAAGTACCAAACGGTTTCAATTAAAGGCATGGGGATAGTTTGAGACCCTGGGTCGGACATAGGCTACTTTTAAATATATACCGGAACTTTTAACATGAAAACCACATGCACGTGGGAGAAGTCGCGAGGAAAAACTAGTACATATCAGGTATAAGGAATTTCGTGATGTTGAGTATAGGGTTATAAAAATATATCCGGAAAGTTTACCCCGGAAAACCTCATTCACGTGGGCGAAGTCGCGAGGAGAAGCTAGTACTTACTAGGTACAAGAAATTTCGAAATGTTGAGTATAGGCTTATAAAAATATACCGGAAAATTTACCCCGGAAAACCTCATTCACGTGGACGACGTCGCGAGAAGCTAGTACATACTAATTACGAGAAATTTCGTGATGTTGAGTATATCGTATTGTTAAAGGGCGATGCTGATTCCATTGTGATGCAGGCTATACCAACGTGCCTGTGTCGGCTCGTGTCGGCGTTTAATTAACCGGGGGGCGTCCACGTTCGATTCTCGACGCTCTGCTCTGACGCTAAATAGCTTTCGGATTAGTTTCGGCCGTGCGCCCGACGTTGGCATTATCGAAATGTTTGGCGTTTCTGAATGGTGTATTGTTTTGGGTAGTATGTAAGATCCGAATTGTGTTCAAAGTAGACGTGGCTGCTCGAGCTCCGCGAAAGATGTTTGGTTGTGTAGAAATCTCACTGTGTTACTTTTGCCTTTTATATTTCTGGATAGAAAGTAACTTATCTAATAAAATAATAATATATAATAATAGCTGCCCTGTTTTATATACTTGCCCACTGCTGAGCACGGGCCTCCTCTACTACTGAGAGGGATTAGGCCTTAAGTCCACCACGCTGGCCTAGTGCGGATTGGTAGACTTCACACACCCTCAAACTTTGTATAAAGAACTTCTCAGATATGCAGGTGCCCTCACAATGTTTTCCTTCACCGTTCAAGCATACATGTAATATATGATTTTAAAAGTCAGAGGTGTGTGCCCTTGTTTTTTGAACGTGCGGACATTCGTCTCGGCAGTCAGTTTCACAACCAACTAATTTATTATAGCTTTTAAACCTCTCTATTAAAATATGTCAATTCAGATCATGATTTATCAGTGTGCCAAATTTCATTCAAGACCGTACAGCGGTTTTCGCATTTACTTTTGTTGGCAACACCGAAAAAAGAAGGACACGGAACGAGTTGAAGTTAGCGCGATTGTTGGCGTCTGACGGCCATAGAAGATTATTATGAGAAAAAAAGCGGACTCCTATTTTTAAATGGAGATACTTTCTACGAAACGTTTCGCTTGGGAAATCTTTGCCCTAATTATTGTAGTTCCACACGTAGCACCAACTCCTGTCGTGTGTTTTGTTGATGTACACTTCTAACAAATAATCAAGCATCTTGAAAATGTATCGCATTTATTCATTTTTTATTATTCTAGAACACAAATTGGCTACATTCGTACTTCGCCCTGATGATTGTAACGTGTTCTTTGAATGCGATGTCGACCGGTAAGAATCATTGCAATCTCCCACTATTGCAGTGGAAATATCCTGCCGCTTTCACAAACCCCTTTCCTCCACAAACATCAGGCAAAGTATGCAAAATTCTTTGAACAATGTGTTCATTTTATTTCATTATCTTATTAAGTCCATCAATCATACATAAATGAATAACATATAATGACTATGACCATTTATCATGAAGTGAATTAATACCCTTAGGCCTACCTCCAACCACATAGAAAAACAAAACTCTACCCTTATAAAATTATCTCAACCATTTGTTACATACTTGTAAATCCTTAGAAACCGCAATAGCTCGTTGAGTACAAGAAGGCACGAACATAAAACATTACCGACGGCTTTAAATAACGTAAAACGTCTGTTAACCGACAAATTCCCCTTTTATAGCGCAAATCGATAGGAGCATCCTGGCGCGCGGTGCGTTTCCGTTGTCGGCCGACATCGTTCGGCAATCCACGACATCGGGAGAGCTTTTGCTTGTGTTATATTATGCTTGTAAAATATATAGTTAATCAGTCTTACTTATAAAAAATTCGCAAAGCTATGCGTAGTTAAAACACCAATTAACTCGATAAGCTGTAAGCTAAAACCCGCAATCTTGCCTCTTAATAAGATTTAAATCAGGAAACCGGTGCTGTTTTTGACAGCTCTTTAAGCAATTCTTAATCACCTCTTAACGCTAAAACAAGTTTATAAGTAAGACTGAATGACACACGTATTTGTTTAAAAAGTTTCATTAATTCTACATAAAGAGACAAGGGATAAGCTTTACTACATATTCACGAATTTAAGTTAATTTAATCTAATCTCAGTAAATTAATTTTTTGTCCTTCAGAAGACGAAGACGAACAAGCCGGTCGCCCGACAATTCTATGAACATGACCGTCTATAGACACTTGCCCTTTGGCCTTGTGTTCCTTACCCTTTTTTTTTTGGTTTCGCGGAGAATGTCTCTTATTACTACCGCCCAGCCTTCGTGGGAGGTGACTGAGCGGTTATGCTGGGGTAACCGTGCCATACGGCCCGGCATTGAGCCGCCCGGATTCCGCCGAACTCCGCGGTGGCCCTCTTCGGCGCATTAGGAACGGCTGCGGGCTTCCTCTGACAGAGTTGTCTAAGTCTTCGTCCTTGTCCACCTCGTTCCACCTTGCGGCCCGTCTCCTATGGGAGGGGGGGGGGGGGTTCTTAGAAGCCCCCGCGCACCGAAGGACGCCCTCGGCGTCTACGGCAGCATGAAGCCAACTACACACTGCCGTCTATCCCGGGGGTCACCACAATGTGCTAAACATGCACAGCCTACACCAGCGGCGAACAGCCCCCTGCTGGCCGCCGGCGACCCCCCCGAATGGCCCCTATTAGTCGCCTTTTACGACAGGCAGGGGATACCGTGGTGGAATTCTCCAAACGCCCCCAGTCCACAGGGCGGTTGTGTTCCTTACCCTGCGATATTAATAAACAATGACGTGATTACGAAATTTTAATAATATTACTCGCTATAACGTATCGTAAGCATCCCTATAGTGGAAACACACATCCGATACTGGGTCAAACGAATTTCGAAACACTTGTGTACTTGTGTACAGACAAGTCATCCCCCTGTCTCCCCTCGCATGTAATTTACGAATGCATGAACATTCGTGTGCAGCTCGCACGCGATGGCTCCATGTCGTGTTCGCTTGTACCGAGACGCTATTGTGAATTATAGAAGAAGTAATGTTAAGACTGCCTCGGTGGCGTAGTTGTACTGCATGCGCGGTACGGCGGCGCTCTGAGGTCCTGGGTTTGAACGCAGAGTCGGGCAAAGTGATATTTGGGTTTTTCTGCTCAGTATCAGCCCGGAGTCTGGAATTTGTGCCTGATATTGCGATAGGCTCGCCCCTATCACATCATGGGACTGAACACACTTGGCGAAAAGTGGGTGCCCTGATTGCGCCTCTGCATACCCCTTCGGGGATTAAATGCGTGATGTTGTTGTTGTTGTGTAATGTTAAGAAATAAAAGGGAACTGAATTATCTTTTTTAAATTTTAAGCATATTCTAAGATGTATATAATGCCGAAACTGATCGCATATTACCCTTATTGGGACCCAGAGTCCTTTTAAAAACATTGCAGAAATGTCACGCTCCATAATGCCAATTTATCGCAGAAATAGACATTGACTATGTGACTTTTTTTTGCTATTGTATCTAGTCAGATTCTCTCATACAAGAGACTGATTCCCAAGTCAATATAATCGTCGAAACCTATATAACTATATCTATCTATGATATATATCGAGTATATAGTAAAAGTATCTTTCCAGATGGATCTCTTAGAATCTTTCTCCATCAGCTCTAAATTCCAATAGACTTAAAAACCTTGTATTTAAGATACAGAATACAAACAAAACTTGTAATAATGACTATAGCTACGGTTAGGACTTAATCTAGATTGCACTCCAAAATTTGTGCCTAAATCATGTACTCAATAATCAATCAATAATATTGCAATAAATTATAATTTATGTGCAAAATCTTACTGTAGCATAAGTAGCACATTCCTGTTCAAAAATGTCATTTCTATGAACATTGTATATCTGTAAAACATCTTTGAATATTTCATCGGTGATTTGATCGATTTCATATTTATATGCCAATTATGGGGGTAGTAATGAGAGTGGGTGGTCCCCCCACCAATGGTTATAATGTACGTTATCCCTTCGCTATGCTATGCTACTTACATATTGTATTGGAATCGTACTGGTTAATTTTTAACAGACTACAAAGTTGATGGAAAATCGATACTCATTTGAAATTTATGAAAACACTCTGGGCTTAGGCGGAGGGTTTTTTTTTTCTGATAATTCGTATACATACATAATATAATGCTTTTATCGTCGAAGAGGTAAACAAACATAAAATCTATAGAAAATCGAAATTTGTTTATGTGAGTCCGAACTCCGAATGCTTTATTTCGGACTTTATTTAAACGCAAAATGAATTTCATCGTGAAATTTTCAAGTTTTGTCACTTTGTTATTTAATTAGTAAAATTAATTCCTGTTCTATTGAAACATTTACCTGCATTTCCGGAGAGCCTCCCTCGTCGCGTATGAGCAGAAGGTAGCTGTGTCCGTCAATAATAACTTCCTTCTTGAAGCGACCGCCTACAACAAACAATTTTTAAGTTTATTGTTTATTTTATTTATTTTTTTAGCACTTCATATACAAAAGTACTTATACAGGCAGACTTTATGCCATAGGCATTCTTTACTAGTCAACCTGAAGGTGGTGCATGATAATTCGGACTCGTTAGAGGCTAACATTCTTGTGACGAAAAGAATTGGCCAAAATAGAGGCAAAGTGGCCACAGAAGATATTTTAAAATGTCTCTCTATTTATGTTAGAGAGCATTTCTTTGTAATAAAATACATATTTGTAATTGGTAAGTACTTGATTTGAGAGGATAAGTAGCATTGTTCCCTCTCACAAGTATCCCAACTCTTGCATCTCCCAGACAATTAGCTATCCACACCCTAAATATCCAATCAATCTCGAAACATACGCTTTAGATAGCTACATCGCAATAATAATATTATACTGATGGAGCTTGTAAACACTGCTAGGCAAATATAATTGTCTAATAACTCGAAGCGTTGTGACTCGTATGCTCAGTGCCCGAGAGGACTCATTGAACGTGTGCAAACAAATGGTTCGAGTCCTCTGTCCTACACACGAATAAAACGTTTGTATGGGCTTTATCAGCGCATTACCCAAGCGGGGTCGGTGAACTAAGCCTTTGTTATCGGCTGATAGCGCCACCTGTTATGAGAGTAGTTTAACTTTAAAGTGACGCCTAGTAGCTCCACAGCAAATTACAATTATAGAGACATCTAGCGGCGAAATGACAAACTTGAATTTAATGCCTCCTGTTGGCTATATTTGAAACTACATTTAAGTTCAGCGACATTTAGTACGCATGACACACCAAGTCATATAATACATCCATTCGACACTAGGTGGCACTATACTCGAATATGAACTTACCTTCAGGGCTTTCCTCTTGCATGTAAGCCCCCGTTAAGTACCGATGCACTAATGCCGATTTACCGCTGTCAGGTGATCCCAGTACACCGACCCGCAGCTCCGTTACGCCCCGTGACGCGGTCCATTCTTGGCTGTTTACGAAGGAATCTGTAAAGATAGAAAGGAATATTTTAGTACATGAAGTCAGATTCGTGATACAAGCGCCACCTATCGGTAAATATTCCAACTAGCAAAGTTGTTACTAAAAGCTAACAGGTGGCGCTTTATAAAAAAAACTATTTCGCAACTTGGCGCTTAACTTTATATTGTTTTTCGCAGATCTTTCCTGCGATAATACCGTTCAGAATTAATTATAATAGGTATTTTTTCAGTCGGCGCGACAAGTTAAATCAAAAAGTAAACACTCATGAAGCAGATTCTAAAAAATAAAATTTATGTTGCCTATTACGTATTGATTATAATCATTATATCATCAATAGACTTGCAAATATACCATGTATGTAGATATGTTTTTCCTACGCCCGACGGGGGTAGCAGCGCATTTTGGCAAACGTCATTCGTGCGATATCCATCGCATCGTAATCCATAATTAACTTGAACCGGTTAATCAAAACAAACAAAGTCAATCAAACGAAGCGAACATTAATTAAATTAATAAAAACGCCTCATTTAGTAATTTGGTGTAAAACAACTTTCACTGGACGAGACGGGCGCGGCGGGCGAGCCGGGCACTTCCTTATGTCAGTTAGATAAAACCCTGGAACCGGTTGTGTCATATTGTTTCATTAAAGCTTGAACGTAACTTAATCGGCACAGGAAACCGTCTGATATAGCCGCTCGGTTAACATAAATCTCGTTTCAATATTGATTCAAGTGTTGCGTTAATATTTTTCCTTTTACTAGACTGTTATAAAATAATGCAACAAATGTATATCTAATTTATTTTCGTGCAAATATGCGTATTATAAGTTAATATGATGGGTATTAGAAATAATAAATGAAAGGTATGACAGAAGTTTTAGTGAATTTTGTAATTATTAGTTCTTATGTCTAAATTGATTTCAGTCTCCTCATATATGTGCGATAGGGAATTGATTGTCATAAAAAAGATCGCGTAAATTATTCATTCTCTAAATGACTATACCACAAGCGCAGTCATGTTTCCAGCCTAGCACTCGCGAAGGGTCTATACAACCCGATTCTTACCAGCTTCTCTTTATGTAGTTAGATTCTAATTATCATTGGAACAACTTGCATATCGCCTTTATGAATATTAGTTGTGGCTATATGTTGTGACCTGCATACCTAAGAAGTTCTCTATAGGAATTTCGAAGGTGTGTGAAGTCTACCAATCCGCACTAGGCCAGCGTGGTGGACTAAGGCCTAATCCCTCTCAGTAGTAGAGGAGGCCCGTGCTCAGCAGTGGGCGAGTATATAATACAGGGCTGATATTATTATTATTTATTATTATATGTTGTGTCGAGTTCCCTTTTGTAAAATTTCATCTTTAGCCATTGCAGCGTTGTCAGCCTTTCGAGGAAATCAACCACTGCGACTTATTGTTACTGTGTGCATATTCAAAAAAACAAGCTCTTAGTTTTGTGACGTCCCGCGGGTCAAACAGAACTCAGTAATAGGTGAGTAAGCAAATATTTATTTTGTTTCCCAGAAGGTCTATACTCGTGCAGTCGTAATAGTATGTAAATACATTATGGATGTAAATAAATAATAAATATATGATGAGTCTTAAAAGGTTTATGAAATATCTATTCCTACATTTAGAAGGGAAGAAATATTGCAAATATATTTGATAAGAATGTATGGAAAAGGATGTTAATAAATAACAATAATATTATGTCGCATCGCCTGTTTTCTTTAAGAGTTTATAATAGTTTTTGTCACCGAATTAACAGTACTATTAAATCAACCTACAGCTAAACACCTCAAACTAACCCAGGGCCGGCTCTTCCGTAGGGCGAACGGAGCGGCCGCTCCAGGTGCCAAGGGTCGGGAGGCGTTCTCTGACCTTATGTGGAGACTGGAGAAGGCTCGTAGGTGGCCGCGGTGCCTTTAGCATCTTTAGGGTGGAGTGGGCTGATCGTATTCCTTAGGCCGTAAGGTCCTAGGGAAGCCGTCTAGAAAGGCGTCACAAGTAAAAACTTCCGAGGCACCAAAAAAAATTGGCCAGAAAAAAGAGGAGCGCAATAAAATATTTCTCCCAGCCCGCCCCAAATAGATAATGCCGGTCCTAAACGAACCACCAAGGAAACAAACCCCAAGACATACTCCCCTAATCCAAATCAATCATTAATTAAACCCGCCAACAGTAACCTGACCCGCGTTGTCACATTATCGCGGTATACTGTAACCCCATTAGCTTCCGGACGCGGTGTGATATTACCGCATCACGCCACTGTCCCTGCGGGGTAGACACGGCTAAACATCACGCTACATTAGTCGGCGGAAACGATACCTATTTGGGTGGGGTTTGGATTTATTGACTAAAGGAGCGAGTAGTGAAATTTCGCAAGCCAGCCACGTAAACTATTTCATGGTTCATAACTATATGCCTGATACATCTGCAACATTATTGAAATCAAAGTGTCTGGCCAACCTCACATTAGTTTAGACGTTCGTGGCGTGGGCTAAGCACAGATGACAAAAAAATACCTTCTTAAAGCACCATTTACTTTGAAGTAATGTTGCACTAATTTTACACTACTTTTGGATACATTCGGGTGAAACAAAAAGGTTTTATGGTCTCTAAACACAGTTTCTACCCCGAACTAAGAAATTTGCCGCGCCAAAATCGCTGACAGCTCTGCTTCCCAAAACCACATCTCAGATGTTACATAACTCAGGAGGCGCGGTACATCGCTGCAATGTCAACGTTACCATCGACAGTGACTTACGCAATCCGATATTAATCGTATTGAAAATGATCGTATTGTATTTTTTTGTTACTTTTTTGCTGAGTAACGATGTTATAAGAGAGAAATCTTTTTGTGTTTTGATGATGCAAATTGTTGATTGGAAATAGTTGGTTACGAAACGAAAGGCCAGAGGTTTGATTCCAGATTTGAATTGAATGATTTGCAAACATTTAGAATGCATCGGAATCAAAAAGTTCACATATTGTACTCCTCGAAAGAAGTTTTTTTTATTAGAGCGAGCTGGCAAGAATGTTCTACCCACATTCAAGAAAAGTCAATTCTTCCCACTGACCCCGAATTAGAAACGCCAAGCTGTGCACTCTGCTAACCATGCATTGTTATTAAAAACATAAATCTGTCAACATTATCGACAATCACGTTGTACGGTAAAAACTTCTACAACGTGCGAAAGTTTTCGGACAAAAGTGGAGCTAAAATAAAAGTGACAAATCTACAAGTAACTTTGTCATTGCAGCACTTTCTACTTTGTGCAAAAAAAAAGAAAAAACACATCGGCACGTGCCCGTCAACGAGCAATTTTACCTGAGGCGACATTTGTCACAGTCCACTAGCGATGCGGCCATGAAACCAGCAGCTACCAATGGCGAAGCATTTATAGTCCATACAAACCAGATTCCTACCGGCTTCCCCTTTAAGTTTATTTATTTTTGTCTTAGTTTTTGTTTTCTGTTGAATTGCCATTGCAATTTATTTGATTCTGGTTACATTTTCAAAAATTACACTCTCACTACTGGCAGCTACTGTAAGTTTTAATATAATAATACACTCATACTTTCGTTATAAATGAATGGTGAAGCAAACAAGCAACTCACCTGACGTTATGCCTATAAACGGTAGCAAAACTATCGAAAACAATGCAAGTCATTCTGAGACATTATATTTTATTTATGTCTCATATTTCTCACTAATTCTGGCAACAATGTCATTCAAATCAAATACAATACTATAGTGTACTTCTCCGAGTTTCTATATGTCATCCTGCCTCATTGGTGGGAAAACCTCTAGCCATATCGAACACATTATCCAATTTTGCGTACACCAGTTAGTGTTAATGAATTGAAAAAGACAAAATACGTCCGCCATTCCTGCAAATATGTCAGGATTAAAAGAAGTGCGCTTCCAGTAGTTCAATTATAAGGCATTTCTAATACCGCTTGGCACATTAAAACCCAATAGTATTCGAGCTCCATTGATAAAAGTAATTATGTAACTTGTCGACAAATAGGATATGCAAATATTTATTTCTCCTAATTGGTATCCGATACAATTAAACTATCGAATAACAGGTCAAATCTAATTCCCGCAGTGACCCATTTTGAATTGTTTGTTTATCGTTGGAAAGTTTCTAACTAATGCTATAAAGAACCGACTTAAAACTTTCAAAACGCATTATATATCAGTTTGTTGCTTTAGTTCTGAATTCTTACTCGGTGCTACAACTGGTAGTTAATTGAGTTAGTTTTATTTTTCAAGTATGTCAGTTGTTATCTTGTAAGGACTAACTTCTTAATTTTAAAAGGCGTTTTAAAAATAAAAAAAAACCAACCCCGTTTATTGCCTTATTATCTAGTTACATCTATTGTTATAAAGCACAGTAAAATTTTATAATTTAAAAGCAAAAGGAAGCGGCTGAGCTCATGCTGACTAGGAGAGTAGTTCCGAGCAGCGCTGGTTTCCAGCTTCTCCTAAACTTCCTGCGTTCGAGGTGTTATGCGGAAGGTTTATAGTAGTAGCCTACCATGCGACAAGTAATCCATATTTACAGTAACTCCATATTGATAATTGGACGCAATTCCTGTACTCAAACTTCAAAAACGCAAATACCTTTCATTCCCTTCATTTTTTCATTCTCTCAGAACTTGTACCGTGTATACGGAAATAATATCGCCAATGTTTGAAGAATTAAAAGTATTTGTCAATAATCGCGCCGTTGTGGCGTAGATCCCGATGCTCGCAAAATAAAAAATCTTATCTATGATGGATCGAATATCTATGGTTTAGTGGCCGCAGTCTGATGAGCGCATTACGCCATGTGGTGTCGCGAATTGAATCAAAGTGCGGGCGTAGCGCGACGTCGCTCACACATCCGTCACGCGAAACCATCGTTTCTCGTAAATAGACCCGCGCTCTTCACCATCATTATGGTTTCACTTTGTGTTGTTTGGATTGTTATGCGATAATGTGCCGTGATAGTGTACAGTATTGATGGGAATATAGAAGTTTACGTTTCTATCAGAAAAAGGACTATATCATCCTCACATGTCATTTATCCCTGTAAATGAGTATCGACAGTTTTGCACATTTTATGACTTTGAGCGGTGAAGGAATAAACCCGAATGACTTGCTATCGAAACGGTCCTCTTAATTTCCTGTCAACCTTACTATAGAAACCAAGAACACGCAACTCTGATTTTGTTAAAGTGATGTGTGTATTTTTTGTGTATTATCGCTAACTTTAACAGTGAAGGAAAACATAGTTAGAAAACCTGCATACCTGAGAAATTTTCTATAGAAATTTTGAAGGTGTGTGTAGTCTACCAATCCGCACTAGGCCAGCGTGGTGGACAAAAGCCGAATTTCTCTTAGTAGTAGAGGAGACCCGTGCCCAGGAGTGGACAGTATATAATACAGGGCTGGTATTATTAATAATTAACCCAGATATATTTATATAAATTATCCATCATAATAATCGCGTGACATTATTCTGGCTCGCGTAAAATCTCATCAAAAGTGAGACTGTCAACCTTCGTTAACTGGATCATCCGATCCCGTGTTATGGGGGTCGAGGGTCTATGGATAGAAAGGTCAGCATCAGCACCATATACCTTTGTTTCCCACCGACATAATATCTATGTTTGCCAAATTTTATTTACACACTAATTCAAAGTACAACTCAGGCATTGGGTTTGTTTTTTCAGGCGAGTTATTTTCTCGTTTTGCCATTCTGGATAAGAAAGAGATATTTCCTGTTTTGAACAACCAGCAGAGAAACGGAGGGTCAACCAAAATTGTTGTACGTTCAAAAAATGTGTTGAATGAACCGCAAATATTTGTTCCAAATATGAAATATGTGACACCGAAATAATTTAGGGCAAAACTCAATTCGAAGTAAGAACATGTTTGCAACCGTAAGGACCGTCTTAAAGGCTATTTTCAAGCCAACGTCGACGGGTTAAATTATGACTTTTTTTTTATACACAACTTGTCAAACACGAAGCAATACTTCATACAAGGCGTGTTTATGTTAACCCTACAATGAAACGAGATCATTATCGTACATTTCCCTCAATAAATGGACATTATTGCCGTCGCCCAGGTGTAATAAATCCAGATTTCATTGGGGCCCCTTTGACCGGTGCGTTAATACGCCGACATTAACATTCATGGGCCGAGACGATCCTAGCGGCCGTGCGAGGGCTTTATGATCTCGTTACCCTTCGAGGGTTTGAGATCATGTTTTTAATGGATTTGAAAGGCGTGGGTTGTTTTTAAAGGGTTATATTTTTACTTTTACTTTTGAATTCGCTTTCTTCTTGGCCCCGATAATGCTCCTTTTGTTGGTCAATTAGATTGTATTCGATTAATCCGTTTTTATGACCCTGGACCAGTTTAATGTGAGTTTTAAGTGGTAGAGTAAGGAGCCAGTTTTGGACAATGAATAGGAAGACTCGATCAGGGTGCTAACACTGCCTTGCAGAAATAAGTCTTAATGTAACAGATTTGCTTTTTCTTTTCGATCAGCCAACAAGATTTCCAGACTCAAAACTCCCTTAAAATAAATAAAATCATGAACAACAAACATTTACAAATAAATCCTCAGAACGCACTAATTTAACGCAAACAATTTAAATTTCGAACGACTACAAACTTAAATCGATTACGAGGAATTGCAATCGATTATCCGCAATGAAATCGATTTAACATAAATAAACATAAACAGTAGAAGTTAATTATGCCACTAATGATGCGTGAAACAATCGAACGATACAAATAGAGCAAAACTCCGAGAATGCGCGTCATATTATAATGAAACCTTGAACCCGACGGTTGTATAGCCTACGTCGGTAACCGAGCAAGCACCTGATGCTAAATAGACGAAGATAGAAGTCCGCCCCGTGACCACGAAGGCTGCAGTCTTCGAAACGTGGGGAACAATTAAACATAAAAAACCGCGAAAATATCCGTTAAGTTGTTTTAAGAAAAAAAATGGTTTATTGTTGGCACAATAGTCAATATTAATTTAAAAAAAAAACTTAAGGAAGAAACTCTAATGCACTACGGACCTTGAAGGAAAGAATAGAGATCAAGAAGAGGAAGTCATTAGTGCTTCCGATGTCACAAACTTGGTACGTATCCAACCACAAAATGTTTGCCAATTGAACCATGTCGATTTGGGATAAAAATGCAAATTTATCTATGTTCCACTCTAACTAATTATTACATCTGTACGCTTTCCTTATAACAAATAAATTAAATGACTAATAATGGTTCTTTTATTTACCAAAAATGTTACTTATTGCTTAATAATTTTAATTAACTGTATTTATTTCATTTTCCTGTACAAGGGATACTTCAGTTCCACATAGCTCGGAGCTCTATTCTCGGAATGTAAACAATTTATATTGTGGAATTCTCCCGTAATTTACCTTGAGGTTCCACCTATTGTATTTTATGAAACCTCATGACATGCGTGCTTTAGAGTTGTTACAATTTCGTAATTAACAAATATTTAAATTAAAATCAGTTTATTTATTGTTCTTAGCTTATTATGGCTGCATAATTTGCAATCGAAAAAAAAAGTTGGGCGTAAACCATTATAAAAAAATATATCACGCCGATTTTTCTTTAAAGAGTAATTAACAGCTTTTAATAAATTTAAACATAAGGGCCGCTATAAAATTTCAAAATTCGAACAGCAAAATTCAATTTTGGAATTTCGAATTATTTACACTCAGTCGTCGTTTAGCCGCTACCAGTGTGTGACGCATTGGCGGCGGGAAGTAATCGAAGCGCGATGGGAAACGTCGGCCGACTGATACGGCTTCCTTCCGCTCGGGGACGGGAGCCAAAGTGGCAATACATCGGCTCGTGCCTTTGTCGACTTCGGTATAGATGGCATTGATAAATGGAAGTGATGGTTGAGTGCCTTTGCGCTTCGATGTTGTATTGTGAAAAATGCTTTTAAAGGAGAGGAAAATAGGATGTGGTATTTATTGCACACAATGTATCAGAATAATGTTCTTATTCATTTACTAGCATTTGCTCATGTCTCCTATCACGTAAAAATGAATTTTCCGAAATAAAAGTACCGCTTTATATTTTCCTGGGATAAAAATTATTTGCCTATGGCACTCAGGAATAATGTAGCTTCCTAACAGTGAAAAATTCAAAATAGTTTTAATAGTTCCTGAGGTCAGCGTGTTGAAACAAACACTCTTCAGCTTTATACATTAGTATAGATAAGATGACGAATTTACGGGCTCTAAGTACTCATACCTAACACCAATCTTCAGTCTTTCTAAGGTTCTATGAAATGAGACAAATAAATGATATATAACTTCCCATTACAACTTGACTTCATAACTCTGTTCAATGACTGACGAACTGGTTCACAGTCCTATCACATCATCTATCAAAGTGTTATGTAGATCACCACGAAATCTGGGTGATCCTGATTGATATCCATCACAATCATTATCTTAATCTTTGACATCCATATGAAAATATGTGACAAAATAAAATTGAGAAAATGGAGCAATTGAAATTAAATGTAAGGGATCTTGAACCTTACAACCTATCAGGAATCAATGTTGAATTTTTAGTGTTGGACGTCGTAGAACCTAGAATTTATATATTGTCTTTCTTTTAATCAAGATTCTGTTTGGGGTAGTGTAACTTCCTTGCTGTCACGCAGCAGTTTGCAAACCCTATTGGTCATCTACTTACCAAAGACTTCTAAAAATATATTAGGAAGATTGTCATACAAAAATTGAGCGCTCATGCGATGGTTACTCAATCTACCGTAAAATAGCAAAACACAAACGTAAAATACTTAATACTTTTTCTATATCGTAATTTGTACGTTTCTAATTACCATTTTAGCATATTTTCTGTAAATATTTTTGCTTTAATATCTAATGACTACGATATCTTGTCACACGGACACTTCAAATAAGACATCGACTTATAAACAATTGGTAATAACTTTTGAAGCACTAATTTCTTCCTAATGTTCGGTTTATAACTAACTATAGGTATTTGATCCCAACTTGTACAAAATCTGTTGCCTTCCCAAACAAGTAACAAAATATAAACATCCATTTGTATTTAGACGACGCGAGACAAGCAATGTATCGTATGTCACGCTCCTACGAGTGGATCTCCCGTCCCCACAGCGTTGCGTCACTGTCCATTACATTGTTTGTACGTGGATTTTCGGCTGACACGAATTCGCTTTCGTCTGCCTATATATTTGGTTTTAGGAATACGATCTGTTTGTTTGTTTTGACGTGACGAGAGTGAAAGTAAATATAGGATTCCTTTTAGATTTGGGAAGGAAAACATGTGTAGGTATTAAGGGGCATTAGGCTAGTGTGAAAGGCCTAACTTGTGATACAAAAACAAGGTAGTAGGTTCGAGTTTGGTTTACTGAGCTGATGTTATTATCAGAGATGGTTTCATAAATGCTGGTAACTAGACGCAGCAACATATATTAAACCAACCAAATCAGTCGCGTTAATAAACCAAAAGAAGTGTTTCATGTGAATTCAAAGTGAAAATTTCAGAAGCCATTTTCCTTCGACACAAAAAAAACACTACATTTAATTACATACTAGCTTTTGCCTGCGGCTCCGTCCACCTGAAAACGATTTTCCGGGATACAATAGCCTGTAACACTGAGGAGTGATGTATAATGTATATTCCTATTAGTGAAAAAAATCAAAATCGGTTTAGTACTTCTTGAGATTAGAGCGTTCCAAATAAACTTTATATTATATAGCTTTTGCTCGCGGCTTCGCTCTCTTTATTCTGGTGTATAACCAATATTACTGTAAAGTTTCATCCAAATCCGTTCAGTCGTTTTTTCATGAAAGAGGTACAAACATACATCTATAACATACATCCTCACAAACTTTCGCATTTATAATATTTATATGATTAGTATAGATTAAAAAAATGACAGTTGTAAACTTCGAGTTCCAGAACACACTCCTTTGAATCACGTTGAATCCCACCATCCCACCTGTGTTCCATTCGGAATCGCATCTTTCTCACACAATCCTACGTGACAAAGGTTGCCTTTTATACTATTATTGTTTAAGTCACGCCCACTCGGTACGTACAGTCTGTCTCAAATTAATGTATGCGTAGATAAAGACCAAATGTATGAATTACAAAATAATTAACATAATGTAATTGCTTCCTTTGAACATTTTATTTGTTATGTAGGTGGTACAAGAGCAAGTGTACCACCTGACGGTAATTCAAGCAGCCTATAAACATCTACAATATACAAGGGAACGTTTATGCCTTGCCAGATTTTGAGATAGCCTTGTTTCTTAAGAGCAACGTATCAAATAGGGGAACCCAACAATTACAAACCCACAACACCGCTCTCTCTCTGACACACTAAACGTCTCATAATAATGATTATTTATGTTTACGCGACTGTTAGATATTGAAATAGGGCGCACCGTTCTGAGACCAAGAAAGCTGCAAAGTCTTCAAAACGTCGGGAAAAAATGATGATATAAAAACCGTGATAAAATCCTCAAAATAGTTTTATTTCAATGTCTCATAATGTCCAGTAATTACACTGGTTACGATGTCCTACGAACCGGAACACAACAGTGCACACACTGTGATACTAGTCGATAGAAATACATATTGTAATGGTACCTAGTGGTAGGTTTGTATACATTCGTTTGGGGTTGACTGTACTTCTTGACATCCCGCCCACGGCACTACTAAATATCTTCAGACTACACCCGGTAATGTACATGAGTGATTTTTATCTGTTATCGACCTTTAGCCTGTTCGAGATATCATTGTTATGATAGCGTACTTCCTGGTTTATTTATGTATACCTATATATCACGGGTCCATATAACCCGATTTCGGCTTCCTTTTATGTAGAATCTAATTATCATTACGATTTGCAGACCACATTAATGCTTACTAGTACATATATGTATGTTGTTTAAGGTTTTCTTTCGGAAAACTCTACCTTTCGTCATTGGTACAAAGTAAGTTTTTGAAGTTTTATTTTTCACACACTGCCTGTACTGTATCTTAGTGTATATCTATTTACTTTCTACACAGAAAGAGTCGTTCGGACTTATACTTTTTACGGAAATGTCTATGTAGACAGGGCCCTTATTCTGTATGATAGTGTAAACGCGTAACGCGGCCGTGTCATGTTATCTTCGAGAAATGTGCGTGGAATGGTATTCTGTAAGCCAAATTTCTATAGTACTAAACATGATGCGTTGTGTTACGTGCTTGTTACGCACTGTCAAAATAACGTGCGGGATAGGGAATAAGGCCCCAGTATTGGAAAAAACACAATTTATATAATTATATTTTTGCCTTATACAATAATAAATTATTTTTTTAAATTATAGCTTAGGTCAATATTGTTTGACGCGTGTGATTAGTTTTAATAACATTTGCTAGTAATTGAGATTATATGTTACAATTCGAAAAAGAATATCTATAATCAGTGTAGTGATTGACATTGTTGGCAATACGATTTATCACTAAACCTTCAAGAACGTGCAAATAGAAATTACGATAGGATTTTAGTAGGTTTGTCCTTTAACGTAACTAGCAACAAAGTTTGGATCGATATGTTATTTAACAGAAACTACGTAATATAAAGAAGGGATATTGTCATGCGAACAGGTAATATATTTATTTAATACGTTTGGAAGTCGCGTACAAAGCAGTGAAACGTAACGATAGACTGTCAGTAAGACAGCGTCTACCGAACCCGCTAACTAAAACTCGATAACTCAAAAAACAAAAAAATCCGCTCCACTTCATCGACCAATGCCGTTTTCGGACACAATGCATAACCTCATATCTTTTACGACTTGAACAATACTTGGCGTGACCGCCGGTGACCTTGCGCCACTGCGTTCGATTCCCGGCGACGGCCTTTTGTAAAGATGCCGAGTTAAATGCCGCTTAATCACTGTAACGTTATTTAGTGCCTTTTGTTGGGTGAAGTGGCCACGCCTTTTTGGGTAGTTTTATGGGCGTTGCGATGGTGTGGACTTAAAGCCATGACTGAAGGTGTGTTTTTATTATAGGTCAATTTAATGTATGCTCAAAACTATAGCAGTCTTAAATTTTCTCAAATCTTACTAACCACGATTTTCAATAAATAATCCCAATCACTTTTTCGATCTCTCTCAAAAATCGACCAATCAGAACAAAGTATTTTTTGACATCTCTACAAATGAGTTATTTTGATTGGTTCGTTCTCGGAATCGGATTGAATTTTGAATATGGAATCGTTTATTGAAAACGACTGTAAATCAAATCGATTTATCATCAAGAATCACTGTCCCGAAACGACCCAAACAAACGCACGCACAAAACAATTAAAAAGCAACCGTTTCCAGTCGCTACTCAGACAAAAGTGAGAGTGTTTGTAATCTCAAGGGGCTCTAAATATAGTCGGTGAGTGGTTAATGCATGCAAGTAGATGGCAAATTGTCGCAATGTGTTGTCCTACCGCCACTTCATGAGGGGCGAGTGACCGCTCTTAAGTCAAGTATAATTCGCGTTGAGATTGAGTTTCGGCATTAAAATATAGAGCTCATAACAACCAGGAAAAATACACACAGAATTGACAACGTCCTCCTTTTTTTGAAGTTGGTTAATCAGTAATTGTATGGTCCAACCACCTGTTCAGTCTATTTATTGGACTGCCATCAGAATAACTCTGACAAAAATCAATACAATGGCGGTATTGTTCACCTTTAAATATATATATTTTTTTATAAAAGCATGGCAGTGACCCCACTGCACCTGATGGTAAATGGAATGAGATCCAATAGAATATCGACTGACGAGAGATGATTACCCCTCGACAGTCGACACAATTATGCCGGCCTGTTAGAACCGGATTGGACGGGCTGATCCCGGAACACGACACACTTACGTACGCCACTATGGCGAGTTTTAACACCTTGTGTACGGTGGTCGCTATCTTAACAGATATAAAATCTATTCTACCACCAGCAAATATCAAATTTTAGGAAATAATTTCATTCTTGGAAATCCTACATAACTCTTTATATTCAGGGGTAGTTGCTAAGTTGCCTTTGTATAGTCATTACCGGTAATATTTTGTATGGCAGAGACATATCCGACCGATAAACTTATCGTTAAGATATGTTATTGCACACATTAATTCTGTTTCATATTAGCGTTAACGATTATAGAAACACGTTTTGGCTAAGGTGTCTGATCGTTTCACGCAAATCGCTCATAACATAGACGTCACTATACGTCCATTGACTCATTCGCGGCGCCACATGTGACAACCCGCTCCCGCCGCCGCTCCCGCGCCCTCTACACACCGACAGTGATTAATCGACACTTGTATCCCGCGATAGAACACTTGCGCTTTTAAATGGGGACGTAGTCAGGATTAGGGAGCGGGGGTTAAAATGTAGTTAAATATTGAATTTAAATATTATACATGGAAGATATACGAAAGATTTTATTTTATTATTCTGTTAAGGATGATGTTAGTATGTAAACAAATAATAGTACCCATATAACGCTAAGAGGAAAAAAACAAAACAAGCTGTTTAATACCTATGTAAAATTGAAATTAAAAATATAATTGAAAATAAAAAAAAAGTACCCACATGACACTAATCGATAGCTCACCTGATCTACTTATCGCCTAAAGAATTCTCTTAGATAATAAACGGGTAGCAGTTGTTAACCTGAGTCGGAAACCTCATGAGAGGTTCAAACCATTAGACTGACCATTACTCGAATAAGGCTAATTTACTCACTTGCACTATCATTCAGTAATTTCGGTAAAGTTTGTATAATGGGGCATTCCACGTGAAGCGGGCACGAAAAAAAACTCGATGTCTCAGATTTTCGTAATTTTTGATTATGTTATACCTGTATATGTCCTCGATCCAGATACAAAATATTATTAAAGTGTAAAGCCTGGTAAGCGAGTTAAAGGACTTTGAAGTATTGACTGGCCGGCTGGTATACGCCACTTCGAATCCAATTATCAAGTTTTTAAATGTTACAATAAAATAAATAAAGCAATGAAATAAATACTTCATTTAATGAGCTTTTTTATTGTATTTTTGGAAATTGAAAAATGTTTTTTTTTCCTTGAAAAAAATATGTTTGAAAGTTTCAAACTTGAATTTCACAAAGTTGGCATATTTATATTTTTTTTATTTTTTTTCTAAAAATAGCTCCTATTGTATAGATAATTTCTGCGAAGTTTCATAATGGGCTGAGAAGTAGTTTAGGAGCTAGACCGATTACAGTGCCGAAGCGCGGTGGTCGCCAGAAAGAGCGAAGTAGTAAAAACTTACAATTAAACTAAATATTTTCGATTAGACTATTTTATCATGTTTTGCATCGCTCTAACGATTCAATTACATCTGATTATAATATAAAAAAATATATTTATATTACTGACGGTGTACAACAACATTTGAAACTTGGCAAGGATAATCTATATACAATATTGGCTATTTTAGTAGAAAAACGTTATTATATAAATATGCCAACTTTGTGAAATACAAGTTTGAAACATTAAAATATATATGAATAATAATAATAAATAGTAGTAGTAATAATAAATATGAGTTTGTGGCATTGATGTTCTAGCCTATATGTATAAGCGGTCGGGTATCGTGAAGGCTTTTGTTTGATGCGTTATGTAAACTAGCCTGTGTCTCCAGGCGTTTTAGGTTACCACTGAGACCGTCAAATTGCCCTTCTGCCATGTGAAGTGGCACGAAAATGAAATTCTGCATCTTTACCACAATCCTGTTTGAAATATAACAAGTTAATACAATTAAATCTTTTTAAAATGTTGTTGTGCACCGTCAGTAATATAAATATATTTTTTATATTATAATTAGATGTAATTGAATCGTTAGAGCGATGCAAAACATGATAAAATAGTCTAATCGAAAGTATTTAGTTTAATTGAAAGTTTTACTACTTCGCTCTTTCTGGCGACCGCCGCGCTTCGGCACTGTAATCGGTCTAGCTCCTAAACTACTTCTCAGCCCATTATGAAACTTCGCAGAGATTATCTATACAATAGTAGCTATTTTTAGAAAAAAAATAAAAAAATACAAATATGCCAACTTTGTGAAATTCAAGTTTGAAACTTTGAAACATATTTTTTCAAAGAAAAAAAAACATTTTTCAATTTCCAAAAATACAATAAAAAAGCTCAATAAATGAAGTATTTATTTCATTGCTTTATTTATTTTATTGTAACATTTAAAAACTTGATAATTGGATTCGAAGTGGCGTGTACCAGCCGGCCAGTCAAAACTTAAAAGTCCTTTAACTCGCTTACCAGGCTTTATACTTTAATAATATTTTGTATCTGGATCGAGGACATATACAGGTATAACATAATCAAATATTACGAAAATCTGAGACATCGAGTTTTTTTTCGTGCCCGCTTCACGTGGAATGCCCCTAATGTTAATGTCAAGTCCGAAATTCTACTAACCATGTTTACTAGACTAAACGTAATATAATTACTATTCATACGGATGATAAGCTAAAAAATATGGGTCAAATTTGGTACGATAGTAGGTAAACATTCACCACAAGTCACATCTCATGAACATCCACGATGACGGAGTTAAATTTTAGAAAAACGGAATGAATATTTGTGCATTTGTCAACCGCGCTTCGAAGTTGACAACACATTACTTCATGTAGATTTTCTACAAGACAGCTTACGTTATTTGACTTCTTGCACCCATGCTGCAGACAAACGTATTTATAGTGCTACATAAAATAAAACTAACATAATTAAGCCCCTACTCCATCTCCTGATTACGTCCCATCTCTTAACCGTCCCACTTTATTAGTCAGAGTTGTATGGAGCGCGAAACAATAATTGGATTTGATGAGTTCGTATTTGGCGAGCGCTGTGCGCTACAGTCATTTTTTTTCTTCAATCGTAAATGCCGAGAGAAAAGCAGTGCGCTGACTGAGATTGTGAGTGGTGAAATATAATTGATATCGATGGTTGAAAAGCTAATTGTGTTGAGCGACATTTTTTGTTACACAAAGTTGCAAACATATTTAAAATAAGCACTTTTTTCTATGTTTTTTTTAAATTAGTTAATTTTTTTTTGTTATGCGACAATTTTTGTTACACAAAGTTTCATACATATGTAAACTTAGCACTTATTTCCATGTTTTTTTTTTTTTTAATTAGTTAAATTTTTTCAGAAAAAGATGTCGCTTAATTCAATTAGTTTTTCAATCGTCGATATTAAGAAGGGAGTTATAGAAAAACTGACTGCAATAATTATTCTAGTTATTTTAGTTTTAAATCAAACTACTGAAAGGATTTTAAAGAATATCTATAAGCAATCTGGAGGCATAGTCTTAAGAATAAAAAAATATTTTTCTAAATTGGTTCAGAAATAACTGAATTCTATGGTAATAAACATAAAAAAAAAGAAAAATATACACGTCGGATTGATAACCACCTCCTTCTGATAATAATAATAATATCAGCCCTGTATTATATACTTGCCCACTGCTGAGCACGGGCCTCCTCTACTACTGAGAGGGATTAGGCCTTAGTCCACCACGCTGGCCTAGTGCGGATTGGTAGACTTCACACACCTTTGAAATTCCTATAGAGAACTTCTTAGATGTGCAGGTTTCCTCACGATGTTTTCCTTCACCGTTAAAGTGAGCGATAAATTTACAAAGAATACACACATGATTTTTTAGAAAAGTCAGAGGTGTGTGCCCTTGGGATTTGAACCTGCGGACATTCGTCTTGGCAGTCTGTTCCACACCCAACTAGGCTATCGCTGCTTTTATCGCTTTATCGTCTCCTTCTGAAGTCGGTTAAAAATTAAAATACAACAAGGAAGTCTAATATTAATATTAAATATTCTTATTTGAAATAAGAACGATAATATCAAGGTATGGTATAACTGATCGCGTGTTAGAGTGCTGTAATATATTATTGTGGTTGCATGTAGTATTAGAGGCCATGGTTCGACCTCTAGCGGATAACACGTCAAGGGAACAGTGGATTTGCATAAATACAGGAGCTATGCTGCAACTCGCAATATGACTTGCTGTCGACTCTACATTTATCTAGTTCGTCAAAGTACCACTGGCGATGGGTTAAATTTTACTAAAGGGATGCGGACACAACATATAGGTACTAATATAAATGCAGTTTGCAATCGTTTTGATGATAATTAAATTTTAACAGTTGGCGAGCAAAAGACGTTGTATCTCTTGGAAGTTGTGAATATAATTTTATAAGACTAGATTATGTTCGCGGCTTCGACCGCGTGAAGGGGTTACATTTTTTTTCCGAGTTACTTTCTATGTATTGTTATATTATGACCAAATTACAAAAAATCATTATAAATAGTAACCTATGTCTTATTCTGATGTATAACTAATATTACTGTAAAGTTTCATCCAAATCCGTTGAGTAGTTTCTTCGTGAAAGAGGAACAAACATACATCCGTCCTCACAAACTTTCGCATTTATAACATTAGTAGGATTGCGTTAAGTATCCATAATTAAAGTAATAACTCGAGTGCACGCAGCTTATTAAACAAGTTAATGGCATGATCATGGAAAGAACTACCAAACCTTTTGATTAGCGGAGAACCTTGAGACGCGCGATATAGCACTTTAAAGTCATATAAAGTAGGTCCAAAACAATTTTCTTCGCTATCATAAACGATATTCTTACAAAACTCATTAAACTAAGCCACAAAAACAATCGCTACACCAACAGGAACAAGGGATTTTGAGATTACACAAAACAAATACATCGGTACCCTTCGCACTTATGGCAAAAGGTTATTATCTATCTCTTTCGCTCGTCATCGTTCTTAGCATTCTGAGGGAATAATATCCAACTTCCAAGACGTCTAAAATGAAAACTGTTGCGATGAAAACAATTGTTTTTCCTCTGTTTAAAACAGCTATTGCGCTGTCTTCGTACATTCTGATTAGTTTTTTCTTGACGTCGTGTTCTAAAGAGGTTTTTTTTTTTTAAAAACGTACTTACCCACTTAAAAGAACTTCGAGATCCTGAATGTCATAATAACGTAAAATATTTCCTTATATGTAATCATTTCGTATACTACCATTGGATATTAAAAAAAAAAACTTTAAAAAAATCACAAAATAATAAACTTACGCAAATCGCATCAACAACGTAAAAAGGGTTAACATAAAAAAAATATCAATAACACACCGCGTAATGGTCTCCGAAGCGTGAAATGAGAGTGTCGAGTCGCGGCGCCGAGATAGGCGATAGGGTTAGATAACTCCGTATTTTGCGCAAAACGATTTACTTATTTAATGTAACGTCCCGTGATCCCGTCCCTTGAGCATTGGAGGGTTAGTGTATTTTGTATGCGATGTTTTTATAGATATATTTGTAAAGATGTACTTTAAATTGATCTTTGAGGATAGAAGAGGAGTGGAAGAAATGCAGGCTTTAGTTTGCAGAATGATATTTCTCGCACTAGCTGATGGCGATCCGATCGTTTCGTGTGTTCATATTATAATAATATTTAGACTGTACCCATCATGTACATCACGGTTAGATGTGGCAGGAAAAAAAATAAAAAAATGTTTAATTTGCCTCTCTAAGAAAATAAAAATCCTTGGCAAGTTGTTGGTCTATATCTTGAGGTGACGTTAACTCTAAAACGAAAGAGCAAAAATGGCGCCGTCAAAGCAGGTATTTTATTTTCCTGGTCAGGCTTTCTTAATTGGGATATAAAAAACCTCCTACCATATCCAAGTAGCACGCGAAAAACACTCCAAAGACGTTCATTTTAAATAATTTAATTAAATCACTACAATGGCCACCGCTGTCTGCTTCACATTGTTCTACGGCAGCTGGTACATGCTCCAATTCTACTTCCCTGCACATCTGCCTTGCCTTTGTGCCGACTCCTTTTGTGACCGGATTAAAGGCATCTTTGTGCGAAGTCGCCGGCGGAACCCTAATCTCGAATAGTGATGCGAAAAAACTATCGATACTTTTTGCGGTAACGGTGCGAAAAACATTTTGGTTGATATTTTTTTGCTTTTTTTTTCTTTGTTGGTTGTATTGATTAGTGATGGCTGGTTGATTTATAATTTGGGTGCTAGATGAGATTCTTTTTTGTAGCTTTGCATAGATTTAACATCCGTAAAGGAATGAATACCAACAGATGATTTAAAATGTACCTGATTGTATGTATTGTTTCATGTTTTTTTATAAGACCTTATACATCTAGATATTGATATGGCTCGTGAATTTGTTTATCATATTATGTGTCGTCCTAGTACAATGATATCATAACCGAAACTAATTTAGATTGACAACTTGACAGTGAGTAATAAAAAATATCGCGAACAAAGATCGTGTTCCGGCGACCTCGTAATTACTTTAATAACTAGTCTATTAAGAATCGAAGTTAGTAGTTAGTAATCATCATAAAGCCTAACATTTGATGTTGAGCGAGGTGCAGTGCCATGTATTGACATTGAAAGTGCTTATAAGCTGGTCTGACACCTAGAATCGAAGTAGCAGTTTGCTATTATTCAGTTGCATTAAAATATGATTTTCAATGACCCGACGCACTTGTCACCAAATAAAAGTAGAAAAAATTCAATTGTACATGCAATAAATAATATCACTGGTAATATAAACTAAGGAATCTTGAAACCCCCCATAAATACAAATAAATACACAACAACATTTATCAATCAACTATAATGTATCATGTATCAAAATGAAAGAAACATATCGATCTCTTATCTCCGATCAGAGATAGTTATCGATGTTATTGATTTAGTTTGTAGGATATTGAACTAGATACCATCGGCATCGATACCGTGGAAGTGGGATTGTGTTACGTGCGATGGTATTTTATTAGTGCGTCTCGCTTGCTAGCCGACTAGCTATGCGTGCGATTTCATTCGTGAGATTTCGTATTTGGTATCATAGCTTCGGATTTTTCGACCTTGTGGAACTGACTTTTGTTTGTGGGACTTTCCACAGTTTATACTCCTATAACGTAATCAAAGAGTGCACTGCTTACTTTTCCCCTTTGGAATGAAAACATATTGGTAAACAAAAAGTAAATTCCGTAATAAAAAAAAGTTAATAATTCCCAACAAATGGATCAACAGATAAAAACCAATTAATAACTGCATTTAATTGCATACCTGGGCACGTCAAGATAACATAGTACATTTCAATTAACAACCATTACTATTGCAGACATTTTCTTAGTTAATCTAACATTTAGATAGATGTAATTTGCTTTAAGATAACTTTAATTAATTCCAAAACAACGTACAGACAACGAATTTATCTACATGTATATATTTAGACATAAATGAATACAAGCTATGCAGACCAGTCGACCTTGTTGCAAAGAAACTCGTGGAAAATTATCTCCGCTCGCTGTTACTTGTATAATGTTGCTCTTTTATGTGTCCACTTACGTTATTTCAAAGATGTTTCAACTAATTAATATATAGTTGAGTTGACTACTACAGGAATGCGCGTTAATCTTAATATCGACTCATGAATTTATACTGGACAGTGATTTGGATTATCATCCATTAGGCAAAGTCCTTTACCCAGCACTGACACATTTAGAAGTAAATAAAAGGTAAATCATCCACGAACTCACAAAAACATCGACAACAAAAATCGATATCGCACAAAACGGCCCATCCCTAATCGTCTTCCCGCCACCTCAACTCAACATATAAAAAACATAATTACATGTTTTCCGATACGCGAGTCGTGCGTTTGTTACATCATTATTGGATCGTTTATCTCCGGTTGCCATGGCGACGCCTATCCCATCAACCGCGACCCATTCGCACGCTCCAAGGATGTTTATGTTATTTTTTTCATTCAATGCAAATCATGTGCTTTTTATTGCGGTTTTGTTACTTGACATGAGGCAGTTTGCGATTAATTTTGAATATTATATGTATGGGCAATTTAGAATTAGCGATGATAATTAAGTGGTTTTAATTAAGAATATTCAAATGAGGTATTCATTGAAGTGGCTTGACCTATGGCCATTGCATAGTTGATGTTTGTGGGCGAGGATGAGCCTTCAGTCTGCTGATGCAGATAGCCATCAGGTATCAGGATAGATCAGGCACAATATTTAACAATATTTATGTAGACGTTTAACCGTGCCAAGATTAAAAAAAAAACCTATTTACCCTTCCAACTTTAGCATTACATGGATATTTGGTCTACTTCTGTCGTTAGGTGGTAAAGCTACGAATTAAAAGAATTGTAGTTGAAGTAATAGATTTTTACGTTTACTGCTCCGGTGGTGTAGTTGTATTATTACGACTGTAGTGCTGAGGTCTCGGGTTCGATTTCCGGGTCAGGCAAAGTGATATTAGATTTTTCTAACCAGCCCGGAGTTTAGAATTCGTGCCCGTAATGGCGATAGGCTCAATCACATGACATCATGGGAGTGAATACACACGGCGGAATGTGGGTGCACTAGTTGCGCTTCTACTTACCCTTTCGAGAGTTAAAGGCTTGTTTGTAATACATTATGAATAACAACACATAAAAATATTTTTAATATTGTTTTTGTGGTTCTTACTATGTATACTTTTGACTTTAAATCGTATACAAAACACCTATAGGTACATAATGAAATACGAATATGTATTGCTAACATCTGTTACATGTTGCCTAGCTGTGACAGTTGCGACACGCGTGTGCAGGAACAGACGGCCTGACAGACTCATTCATATCTAGTGCTCACTGCATGAGTAGGGATGGCAAATTCTGAAATTTTACTGCTTGTTTTTTTATTGACTAACAGTCAACATTACTGTGGCTTGTAAAAAATTACGTTCATATTGCAACTCTTATGGCTCTTACTTTAGCGATGTATGTTGTTGCAATTTTTATGGGTTTTACTTTAGCTGTTACTTGTACATTTCATGAAGATACTCGCTGTTAGTGTCGCATTTGTTAGTTGTTTTAGAAAAATGTGCTGTAGAATAACTATAACGAAACACGATGTTTGGGATTCGATCCCAGATAGAATAATTTGTTTAAATTCCGAGACAAATGTTTGATGATCACAATCATTAAAATAACACTATTTTTCGGATTTTATCGCGGTTTTTATATAATTTAATATATTTTTCTCCCGACGTCTGCAGCTTTCGTGGTCACGGGGTGGACTGGGGTGTTGGTCATACGAAAAGTCAAAGTAACAATATCTACCTACATTGGACAATTATACAATTTATTAAAATTTTTGTTGTTACTGGTCTTATTACAATCACAAAATGTTTATCTCGGATCATTCCTCGATCAAAACACTGGTTTTACAAAAACAAGACATTTAAATAAGTAAATTGTCGAAACATATTCGTAAATAATTAATTTCTTTTTAAATTTGTATTTGTGTTTTCTCAGTATATTTTACTTTACAATATTTTCTGTTCACACAACACGTCATATAATTGGTAAATGCTGTGTGTACCTGTTATTGGCATTTATATCAATCACAATACATTATAGCTTTGTTTGTGTATAATTATATGTATTATATGTATAATTATATGAATGCTGTTGGTATTTTAAATAAATAAAAAAATATCAAACAAACAGACAATTTTGCAAGAGAATCGTGTGATACCATCAGTGTCTCCAGTTAGAGGCGCAAGTTATAACCCTAACGCTTGCCGATGGCAGTCAGCACTTCGTAATATAATGTGCAACAGTGTCGCAAACAGACGCACGAAACATGGATACGGTGTTGATAACTGATTTACATGTTTGGAACTGTTTCTCGCAGCTTGAACATGCCTTTTCCCTTGATACGTTTAGAAGTCTCTCCGTTAATTTTCACCAACTCGCTTATTAGTAAGATTGCTCGACAGAGAAAAATAAACTCTATGTATTCTCATTCAAATATAATATCCCCTAAATGTCTAGATGAAAATGTTTTATCTCACGATAATATATACGATTGTACAAAGCTTGTAAAGAATGAAATTGTCCTTTGTATTATAAATGTCCTTTTGTTAAGCGTATCATTGTGGATAGCTTTCGCGATCCTTGTGCGGACGAAGGTTTAATTAACTGAATTGTGAAATGGCAAAGGAAATCTAAACAGACAGCATTTTATTTTATTTCAACTAATTTTATGCTTGATGAGGGATGAACAAAGCCACTGGAACTTCTTGACGTAACATTTGGACTGGAATAATTAATACATTTGAACAAAGATCAAACAATATAAACATAAATCAACTTCTGTGCAAATTACGGTCATGTCTCGTGTTGATTACTATATTTTTTTTAAAAGTGGATATTAATTAACTGCTTAATTCGCCAAACTATGTTCCTAGTCATTCTAAGCACCGTGTTAATATAATTATAAAAATAAATATACTTATACTGTCAGTAGCGAAGGATGAAATATTCCGATAGGGCACAACATATAGGAACTTATATGTATGAATCCGATCTGCAAACCGTTCTAATGTTAATTACAATCTACAAAAATTCAATATACAGGAAAACCGTCCGAATTCGCCAATGACTTATAGTAATCTTAACAAGCAATACACACTGCTACCTATATATATCTTATGCACACTTCGCTGTATCCAACACAGAATCCCATCATCTGAGGCACTAGGTACCGGCCCGCGCCGCCTAGCGACAGTTTTAAATGCCTTTCACATTACCCGAACACTGGGGGAGCGTTTAGGAGCCCTATTCATAAGGAAACTGGGACGAAGCTGAATGGAGTTTAAAGTCACGCTCGAAGCGAGCACTCCCTTTGTGGGTGAATGCAAATATGTTACAGGAGTGTTGGTAGATATTATACAGTCAAGTTTTCTTTGGAAAATTTGCTAGAAATTCCTACCAGATGATTGAGTGCTGAAATTATTACAGTGCTGATATTATTAACTTTTTTCACCAATGATTCTTCAGTCTAATAATACACTGAGATTCATATAGTAATATCTTTTTTACTTGAGTTTATTTTTTTTAACTTTCTCATTACTTTAGACAGAATCAAAAACAGCTGCCTAAATTGATCAGATTATAAAAAAAAAAAACATCATTCTAACCTATTGATATCGCACGCAGGTCTATACTGCCTTTGAAAGTAAGTATAAATTCCATAAACGTAACAATCCAGCCTCGACGCGAACCATCGACAATTCCACTGAATTCCTAGCTCTATGTCCATAAACGCCACGTGTTGTAATCTCGGGCTAAATGTTGCCAACTGAACGTGGAGACTGTCCGGTGTTGGCAAATTTGCACTCGCTTCATGCGTGTTATAGTCGCGCCATTTCTCTTCGTAGTTGCTTTGAAGTTTAGGTATGTTTGTTGTTAGGTCGATGGTATGAATATAAGTATGAGAATAAAAGTAATTGTGAGATGTATTTTGATTGGTGTGTTTAGAGATATGGAAGAGTGGGGAGTCATAAATTTATGCATAATTCAAAGTCCAGTAATCTTGCAATGCATAAAAAGCTATTTACTGGCATATGTCTAAAATAAAACAAACCTACGCAGACAATAAGTAAATAAAAAATATACACGTTGTCATTAAATTAACAAATCTACAAATTTCATTATCAAAAGTAATTACAAATCACACCACCGGCAACCCTAATAAAATAATAGCAACACAATAGTGCCTCGTAAAACAAAAATGCAAATGATATCGATTATCGACAGCACGTGTGCTCGAATGGAACGCGCGCCGTTTACGATTCAAATCGCGGCGCCTAAACAATGACTTCCGTTTCCCGCGGCGCGCGCACACAAAGCCACGTGTGCCAACTTAACTGTGCACAATTTTTTATTTATGAACAATTACTGCAATGCTACTTGTGGTTTATTTGAAACGCTATTTCACAGTGGAATAACGCTATACAGGAACTTGTTTTTTTAATTTATCAAGTAGTAGGTTTAGCTTGCGGCGTTGGCCGCGTAAATCAGTTTTTCCGGAATAAAAACCTTGCTATATACTTTCCCGCTATAATAATAATCGTATGTCCTTCCCAAGACCTGCAACTATCTCTATACCAAATTTCAACGAAATCAGTTTCGTAGTTTTTGAGTTTATCACGTTCAAACAGACAGACACAGGGGAGGATTTTGTTTATACTATGTATAAATAATTAACAAAATTTTCGAAAAAGTTTAATAAATATTGGTAGCAAGGTAAGAAGAAAAAAGAGGCGAGACAAAAAGTTATTTCTCTCAATCCTTATTACTCAAATCATAAAAATTAAATCATGTAGAAGATTGGAATCGTAGAAGATTGGAATCATTGTGTCTTCCTAAACCATTGAAATCAATAATTAAAAAACGACTTGCGATAATATCCGTAAAGCGTTGATTTAAAGCTTCCTTTGCCTGATTTATAACTTTATTAGTAAGCAATTATTATTAACTAGTCATGCGTGAACAATCGCATTTAGTGTCGGAAATGTATACCGTCCAAATGTGCAACTATGCTCATTGCTTTATTAATATACACATTTTTTTCTCCCTTTTCAACTTGGGGAACAGCTATCGATAAAACGTTATTAGACGTCAAGAATATGAATCCCCTTCTAGCCGAGTTTCGGCCACGGCGGCCAATCTCAACGGAGATCAGCCAGGTACGCAGGAGATATTATAGTGCACAAGTGTGTGCGCAATACACAGGTGCACTCTTTGTTCCTTCACTCTCATAGTACGGTGAGACGGCAATCCGACATGACCGGCGAGAGATCAGGCGCAGGACCAACGGCTTTACATGCTTTCCGAGGCACGGGGGTATCCCACAGCCAACTTCTTGACTCCGAGCTGCGATTGAGTAATTTTTAAGATGGAAAAACCCAGTAACAATTATTTTGGCCCGACCCGGGATTCGAACCCAGTAGTCGTACTTGTACCGTGTACAATTACAACTGCGCCACCGAGGCAGTCAAGAATATACTCCGTTTGCAACTTGCAAAAATCTATACAAGAATATTGAACGTCAAAAATGTAATATAAAGGAATATACACACTTCAGTCAACGTATTGCATTATCTACACTCAATATTTTCTAGCGTGCAGTTGAGACGATATTACAAAACAAACACATTACTTACACTGTTGGTACAAATATAGAGTGCAATGTACAGATCTGTACGTATTTGCGCACTCGATATCTCGCTAGACTAACGTACGTACCTATTATCGTAGGGTTGTGACTGATTAGATTAAATTGAAGATAAAAAATATACATATTTTACAACGGCAGTGGCGGAAGGTGAAAATTTCCGAAAGGGAACCTAACACAATATATAGGTACTAATATGCATAAATGTGGTCTGTAAATCGTTCTAATGATAATTAGATTCTACATAAGCTTTATATAAAAGGAAGCCGGTAGGAATGAGCTAGTGTGAACCCTTCGCCTTTGATAAGTAGTAGGATTTCTATTGATAGAGCTAGTTAAAAAAACCCATTCGAAACATGACAATGTTGCAACTATAAATTTGGATTTTAGCAGCATTTTTATTAATTCTATATTCTATAGACAAGTGTATAGAATACAAAAGTTTCACCATAATGTATCGCAACACCCTGATTAATATTTACAACAATATATAACAAAGACGGTTCCACACAACTGAACCTCTAACGAAACATGAATAGATTTATTAGCGGATCTATAATATATAAAATCTCAAAATAATTTTCATCTGGGAAGGGCACCAACCCTGATTCCCGTCGACTAATATCCGTTTCAAAACTGTAGAACGTTTGCAATGCATTTATATAAGCTTTAAAATGTGCCAGCGATATCTCCGCCGGGATTTCACGTTAAATATAGTTATTATATTCCGCTGTACCGGTATTATCCTCTTATGTAATGTTATCACTATTCGCCGGTCACGAGAATACGGTGCGTTGGACAAACTGCAGTTTATATTGTATTTTATGTTTTGCATTTCGCTTTAGTGTGTTGGCAGCACTGTATTTAGCGAAATGCACGGTAATTTGTAACAAACACGATGCTATTTTTTTAGCTTCCATGAAGTTGGAACACAAAACGATAAAATTAATTTTAAATTATTTTTCTACGGCATTTATTGAGTTGGATGTTAGAAAATTTCACATTGTCCATTTACTTGTTAAGCAGCTACAATAA
The DNA here is from genome assembly GCF_014839805.1 of Manduca sexta. Lineage (NCBI taxonomy): Eukaryota > Metazoa > Arthropoda > Insecta > Lepidoptera > Sphingidae > Manduca > Manduca sexta. The sequence continues at coordinate 9,756,720 of NC_051134.1, read as the reverse complement.
AAAGAATCGAATCAATTTAAAATAAGACCTTGAAACGCCCGAGGGGCCCAAAGACATTTTGATCACACGTCTCGTTACAAAAGATCCTTTGAACATCATCTACATTACCAATCCGCAAAGAAAACGATATTCCTTTTTTAGTCAACGGAACGATATTAAAAAACAACATTACCATCTCACAATCGCTCGTAAAAAAGCGCAAAACAATAACAAACGAATAATATTAACTCGCATTCAAGCCGGAATAAACACAATACAAATCAAACCATTTTTCTCCAGGCCATATTCCAGCTAACGAGGTTTCATTGTGGTTGTATAGAGGGTCGCCAATTCCAGCTCGAACTAGGTCAACTGTCACATCACTAGCGACCTGTGCTGCGGGCAAATAGCTTTTCCGATTGCACAGAGCTCGACCCATTTTGTCAACTGCATTTTCTTTGGCCAGCACTCGGCTACTGCTTTGAAACATTTTCAAAATTAGAACGCGGCGACGACGTCCGTTATGTTGGCACCGATGGGTCTCGTCGATTTTTATACGCTGAATAGCTGTTATTTCCGTTTTTATCGATCGGTAGCAAACGGTTAAGTAGTTTTTTCCATTTTCAAATTGAATATTATTGTTCTTTTGTGGTTCTGTCATTGGTGTTTCGAATGTATTTGCATTGGAAATTTGAATTAGTTTTTGTGGAATTGGTGGCCAGTGACCAATTACAACGGCAATATTGAATCTCTAAAGAGATGCTACGTTAACTGAATTCGAAAATTGAAATGAAGTTTTTTTTAAATTGAATTTAACAGAAGCGATTTAAACTCAACAACCTCAGCGTACAAGATATTGTTTATACCACAAATCTTTTTCCATTTGTGACGTGAGGTTGGCATATAAATAAGGTTTTATATCTGTGTTGTGACAAGTGCAGTAGACTCCTTAAGGTTATTGAGCGGTGTTGCCATATACGACGAGTCAATGTCACCCATGGAGTGACTCATAGGACGTCTGGTGCTCTGAAACGATGATTGTGAACACAATCAGGCACGGCTTATTTCATACCACACGCAGTTTTCACAGAATTTAATTGATGTGATTAATTTTGTATGAGATGAAGTTTTGTGCACAGTAGCTTTTGCTCCCAGCTCCGCCTACGCGAAAATATTTTTTCAGGATAAAAAGTAGCCTATAGCACTCAGGAGTAATATAGCTTCTTATTAATAAATGAATTTTCAAAATCGGTTTCATTATTACGAAATAAAAAATATCCTACCACCAGCAAAAGTAGTTCAGTAGTTCCAGGTATTAACTCCTACAAACTTTCGTCTTTATAATATACTTATAGGTTGTAAGTTGTGTGAATAGATTATGAAAGATAGCGCTCTGAGCTCCTGGGTTGGAATCCAGAGTCGGGAAAAGCGATATTTGAGTTTTTATGCTCAGTCTCATCACAGAGTCTAAAATTTGCCCGATATGACGACAGACTCGCCCCCTACCACATCATGGGACGGAACACATTCGGCGAAAAGTGGTTGCCCTGATTCTACTCTGCCTAACCTTTCGGGGACAAAAGCGTGATGTGTGTTTAACCAAGTCATCATAACTTACCATCTCGGCGCGTGACGGCGTATAAACACAAATCGACATTACACACGCACTGTAACAATTTAATCGGGAAATCGGTCCCGGGAGTGCGATCCGGAAACGGAAATACGCACAGACCGCAATATTTTCCAAAAGGTGCCTTTTCAATAACATAAGCCCATCTAGCTGACCCCTATAAATTGTTGCGAGCTTCGTCTTGGGAGTGGGGTGTGGTGTATAGGAGACAGCGTGTTGGTTGCATGTTAAAGTTATACAAAACAAAAAAAAATACACATAACGCCTTCATCCCTGAAGTGGAAGGCAGAGGCATAACTGGTTCACCCACTTTACGCTCTGTGTTTTCCGTCCCATAATACAGAGGGAGCCTATCGCCATATGGGCCACAAATGCCACAGTCCGAGATGATACTGAGTAGAAATCACTTTACCCGGTGATCGAACCCGAGGCCTCAGCACTGCTGATGTACCGTAATACAACTAAGTCAAAGAAACAGTCAAGTGCATATTAAGAAAATTTCCATACTTTGCAAAATCAAAAGTGTTGTGAGTGACAGGGCTCAAGGATATGTAGGTCAGCCTATTGCATAACAGCCTTACCTATTAAGAAATGTGGTTGGGCAGCGAATGGATACGAATTGTCAAGAAGAAGATGGTTTATGCTCAGTTAGGAATACCTGTATTCAGCATCATAAGTAAACAGCGATAAACCCTTTCAATGAACTACTCTGTCACTATATATTTCTTGTTAGACTTTACTCTCCAAATTGCTCCGACTGTGCACGATCATGTTTTGTCGAAGTGTGTGCGGAGTAGACCTCATACTTTGAGTTTCAATATGGGCATTGAAATTGTTTTTTATCGGTTTCTGTGTCGGAAGGGGCTAGGGTTCTATTAAAAAAAAATTGAAATCGTGAAGAGAACACCGGTGAAAGCGGACGTACCGAGCGAAATAGTCGTGAAATTACGACCAAGCTTCTTAAATAGGAATAAAAAACACTATGACATTTTTATAGTATAAAAATAGTACATTGGATACATGTGGTATTACATATTATGGATAATGAATGTTGAATATTTTTACTTTACGGATGTTTTATTGTACACACTACACGGTGTTAACATTTAAAATCAAACAAGTTTTTATGTTTTGATTTGACCTTTATATAAATACCAATATAAAGTCGGAATTCCCAAAAACTGGTGACATTCGAACACTATGATATATTATTCTCATATGTTTAGATGTTTTCTGTATTGTTTATTTATTTATCATTGCACTGCACACATATCAGATAAAGGTGGACTTAATGCCAATAATACTAATTAAGACCATTAATGCTTATACTTAGTTTTAAAAAATCTATTATATAATGTACTAAAAGTTGTGTAATTCCGCTCGACCCCATCACTTGGACCTCACAATAGCGACGGCGCTGTAAGCTGGTATTAAATGAATATTTTATTACTTGGGAGGGTTGCGCGGAACTTTTGCAATTTCTATACTGTTGTTTACGTAACAACAGGTCGTGCGAGGCTTGCTCTGATATACAGTGTATTCGATATTACTGTGAAATTAAAATCAAGAACGGTGGTATTACCACGGTTTTATAGTTATTGTGAAGACTGGGGTACCTTTTTTATACACGGCAAAGTGACTCCGCTGCACTTGATGGTAAGTGGAGTGGGGACCAATAGAATGTCGACTGACGAGAGATGATTACCCCTCGGCAGTCGACACAATTATGTCGGCCTGTTGAAACTGGATTTACACAGGGAACGCGACATACTTACGTGTAAAACTATGGCGGGTTTTAACACCTTGTGTAGGATAGTCGCTATCCGGACGGATTTAAAATATATCCTACCACAAGCAAGATACACTTTAAACGACATATTCATTTAGGCTCGATTGTTTCTATCAAATCATTTGAGATCTTTATTTTGTTTAAGCTTAATAAGTAAGTTTACAAATTATTAATTTTATTACCAATTTAAGGTAACTTAGTTTTGTTTTCAGAAACTAGCCGAGATTCACTCATCTGGTTGATGTTATCAAATTGTATGTTATTTACTAGTGGCATGGCGGGGACGATAGGCTCATTATCAATCTGTTGAAGTTGAGACGGTCTTCTCTATCTGTATCACTCCAGGACTTTCCTTGCACTATGTAACAGAAAGAAAACACAATTTCCAGCTTGCCCATTTAGTACTCTATCTTTTAAGGCATAAGGGAGACAATACTGTAGACGTCATAACATAAGCGTCCAATCCAGGTTCCTCTCGCAATAACGTTGGCGATCTTCACACATATTGAACTCTATCTCTTTGCGCATAAGGAAGACGGGATAGAGAATACACGTGACGTCACAACATCTGACGACCAATCCAAGGTGCGCAATCACGTGGAACACAACTGGACTGCATCCAATTGCACGCTATGACCCGAATTCAGCCAGTAATAGGTCAGCAGAGCGCATACAAATGGATGCAATGGAGCGAGCATTGAGATTGATGCGATGTTTCGATTAGTGTATGAAATAACTTTGGTAATAATGGTCCGAGATTGGCCTGAATGTGCCTGTTACGTATTATAAACAAGAGTTAATTCATATCACGCTATTTACCCAAAGAGGTAGGTAAAGACGCAACTAGTCCACCGACTTCATCGACTTCTTTCAGTGTGTATTCCGTCCCGTGATGTGATAACGACTACATCGGAAAAAAACTCCTGCTAAGTGATAGTCTTTCCGCACTATAATACTTTCAGTAATATTATCTGAAAGCAACCCAATCCCTCAAAGCACTCATAGGGTTAACTTATTAGGGAAGGCAAACAAGCTATGATTATCTCCGGTCAATAAACGGTAAACAATATTATAACAATGGGTAAAGTGACCTTTCCTCGTACATTGCATCAGCTTCGCGATTGAGACGGCGTGTTGCGTGAGCATTCTGTTAGTACGCCGCAGACTTGACCCGCGACCTCCCAAGAGCTACATCCAATTGCGTTCCTTATATTGACACAAACGTCCATATAAACTATTCGTTCAAAATCTGAACTAAAATGGCAACCAAAATGTCACTGTCATAATCTATTTATTCACTTGAACAACAGATAATTTTACTTATTTCACTAATACTTTTTATTCAAATCCAAGTTTGCACTTAGACTAGCATTTTTATATTATGAGCGCACTCCGTACACAGCCATAAGCATCATTATTGACACCATACTAAAATCAGTTTGAATGGATTGCAGTTCAGTTGAACACAGTGGATGTTCGGAAGCCAAATCTAGTACGTAGTACATATATATCGATGGTTCCTTATGAGAACTTCGGAGTCGTCTAGTCGTAACAAACCTTCCCTACTTAATGGATTCTCTTTAAGCGGAGCATTATTTACTCTTTTGAAATTGCAGGTGATGTAGCCAATGTAGAGAATAGATTAAACAGGGGACTTCCCCCCATTCTCACCTTCCAAAGCAATACTGATGCGTTTGGTTTAGAGACCAAGACCACCAATACATGGTTATTGTACAAGGCACACACTCATCACTCCTTTATCCCCGAAGGGGTAGGCAGAGTAGGCATTAGTACTTATATGTTGTGTCGGGTTCCCCTTCGAAAAGTTTCATCTTTCGCCACTGTACCGCAGATTGTGCCTACCCGGCCTATCGACCCAGTAGTTTGTATGTACATCTGAGCTTACAAAATACAATCCGGAGTTAATAATCCACGTTTGTTATGCACCATGTTCCGTGCTGGATATCAAGTTTAATCTAAGTTACTTGGATCTGGTCCAGGGTTTGCTTGGTGCTATTCGATGCCGGGCACGCGGCCAGACGGACCCGTCGAATTATGCATGTATGTAACATCACGTAATTGGCTTAATAAAAAATCATGATTCCTGAGAGGGTTGTGCACACATATAGAAATTTAAATTAATTTATTCCTTATTTTACGAGCATATTTATAAATGAACTGCTTTAAACAACAATAAAAAACCAATTGTATTTTTTTTCTTCTCTCTTTATCATGTATTGTAGTCTTTACCTTAAACTGATTTAGAAAAGAGTAACACCAAAGTTTCTTGCCCGTTCTTCTCTAGTGAGAACTGCTTTCCGAACTGGTGGTAGATTTAATATTGACGGGATCTAAATAATGTATAACATTTTACGAATTCAAATAAATCGTTTCATTTCGTTTCAATAACTGTTTTTTTTTGTTTGATTTGTGTTAATTATTATTTATTTATTTGCTTATTTATACTTCCAGTTTTTAGACCGACTGGATATCCGTGCAACACTTGGGCTTCTCATTGAAAACCAGCGCTGTAGCTGTATTACAGAAGCATTAAGAATGAGTAGCCCATTGTTGGCACGGTAATGTAATTTTTTTTTTATAACTGCATTTTGTGCCAATAATAAAATTCTTTTATATCTTTATTCTTCTTCTTTCTAACTATACTAATTTTTCATAAGTCCATATCTCTAACCTAGAAGTGGTGGGCAGAAGAATAGTACAATTTGTCAAACTTAATTTTGTTTTTAGATGATTACGTAGAGCATCATCAGAATATGTCTTATTGTAAAACAGACCTCCAGTTACTATTTTGATTTTGAAAGATTTTTTGCGACTGTCACCTGTCTAATGCATACAATGTTGGTTTACGGTTAGTCATAGCGCTATGCAAGCCGGCATAATTATGTCGACTGGCGAAGGGTAATCATCTTTCGTCATTCAACCTTACTTATCCTCAGGTGTGGTCATTTCGTGCCCATATGAAAACAAAACCATCGGACAAACTCATTTCAGAGAACATCATGTGGAGTCAGTTGCATAAGACAAAGGGCCGCGAGCCTATCGCCAAATCGGGCTCAAAATCCAATACCAGACAACTTTCCCAATTCCATTACATCAGGTCTAGCACACAAAGTATTACCATTGCTTTGGGTTTGATAACATCTTTTTGACCAAAAACCATATTACCTTAAGTTTATTAAATCAGTTTCCGAACATTAAGAATATCTTTACTAACATAATAATAGGCTACAGAAAGTCTAATGAAAATAGCGCTCTCCTAAAAATCCAGACTGACAGAAACGGCTTGCATCTATACTATACTATATCCAAGTAAGAAATATTACAAACAAAACTTTAAATACAAAGATGCAACGTCTCTTGTTGCTTGGCTTAAAATTCAGAATAAAAAGAATTAAAAACTACATTCCCAGTTACCACTCTAAGATTACATCACACTCTTATCATAATAACTAAAGTATGTACAAACAAGTTTAGTGTGCGTATCTTGTTGTTCAAGCATCTTGGAACAATAATACTTGACCTTCGAAGTCTTTGAACGTGTTTTTAGTTAAATTTTACCACAAAATATATTATATTACTTTTCATATTTTATTATATACTAGCTTTTGTTCGCGGCTCCGCCCATGTGACTTTTTTTTCGGGATAAAAGTTCCGCTTTATATTTTGATAAAAGTAGCATATAGCCTAAAGGAATAATGTAGCTTCCTATTAGTAACAAAAATCAAAATTAGTTAAGTAATTCCAGAGAATAATGGGTTCAAACAAACATTTTAACTTTATATATTAGTATAGATATTAGCTCTACATAGAGAGGGTATATAGAGGAATAGTACAAAAGTTAAGTCCAACGACTTTATATTATTGCATAGTCGTATATCAGAAGCATTTTAAATTTCATTGAAAATCCATTGTCTGTTTGTAATGAAAGAAAATATTATCACTAATTATAAATAAATACTGTTATAATGCGACTAATCAAATTAGTCTTACCTACCTGCGGCAAGTTATTAAGTATGATAACAAAACATGTACACTCTTACCCCCTTATTCATAGACGTTTTTTATCGAACGATCCAGTAAGGCTGTGATAACAAGTCTGTTTCTCAGTGCTGACGGCATGGCAGTCTTCGCAGTGCGTAGACGTAGGGCCGTTGTGATTGGCTAATATTGAAATACAACAATAATAACCAATCACAACGGCTCTATGTCTATTTCTCAGTGCCGTTGGGCACTGAGAAACAGGCTTGTTATCACAGCTTTACTCCGTCCTTAGATAAAAAACGTTTATGAATAAGGGGGTTAGATGATAAAATCTGCATCACTATCATAAGCAAGAATATTTTCACGAGCATTATAATAAAATTTTATCGCGAAACATTAAAAATTCGCATCACGTGCCATTGTTGTCGGCCAATGACAAAGAATTATTTTTAAAAATAGAACACAGGATACATGTGTAGACACATGCACACACACACACACACATACATTTAAACACACACAAACGTACATTACGATGAGATGTTTCTCACGCGTTCGTATTTCGCATTAGTTTATTTGCGACGCTGTCTGACAGAGATCTCTAGAATTTAAATTAATCCCGGTAAATATAAGACACGTTTAATGCCGTCTATTGTGTATTTTGCATCAAGTATTTTAACTACAAATTGTTTTAACTTTGCACTGAGAATAGCGAAGGACTGGTTTTGAAGACGAAGACCTTTATATTAATACTAGGTTTTAGGGGCGAAGAATAAAAATTTTACGAAAGGGAACTCGACACAATATATAAGTACTAATAGTATGCATAAATACTGTCTTCAAATCAATCTAATGATAATTAGTTTTTACATCAATTACGAAAGAGGAGCCAGCAGGATTCGGGTTATGTGGATCGTTAGCCACTGCTAGGTTTTGCTCGCGTCTCCGTTCACGTGAAAGCTCCGGAATAACAATTCGACTAAGCATTTTCTTATAATAAACTCCTATACGTTGAATAATTCCCATATGTTAATACCAGAACACGGTCTTCTACCCTTAGCATTTTCTGCGTTTACTTTTACCAAACAAGTTCACAAACTTTTACATCTATAATATTTAGTACGATTCTAAATACTATACATATCGCCGTACATACCTTCCCCCTATTCACCCGCCTTCCACATACATACACACACACACACATACACACATACACACACACACACACACACACACACACACACACACACACACACATATCTCATGCACTCCGAGCGAGCCTATCCATTCAATGAAAACGGAAAACTTGGCATCTCTCCCAACATCCAGTATATTATGAGGCTCGTAATTATTTTGAAAATGCAGTTCGTAAATATTACTACATAAATATTGGACTCTTCACAGGTCCGCCTGGAAGTATTTACTCGAGACATAGGTTCAGCAGCGGGCTTCATGTGCCTGATGATGACGGTAATAATGAATGCTGATATTGCTGGCGGCTTTGTCCGTGTAATAATCTTTTCCCGATACAAAGTCCCACAGGAATCGTGCATTTTTATGGGATAAAAAGTAGTATGTACGCTGTCTGGCTTATATGGTATAATATCTATGCAATAAATCACGCTTCGTTATTGCTTCGTTGCGTGGAAGAACAAACCAACAAGCACACCTGTGAGTTTAATTAGTTTAAATCCAAGAGCTTGCTGTAAAATTTGTAATATTAACTTACTATATTCATATTTATAAATAATTTTTCGTCTAAAGTGATGACTTAAAAAACACATGTCACGCAAATTCTCTACTAACTAACTAAAACCTTACACACCAAGGAATAAAGAACAGAAGATGTGCGACATAGACACGAATAAAGTATACGTACAACATAAGTCTATAATCATATATTACATTCCATGTGCCACCTAGTAAGCTTAAGATTATTTGCCCTCATTCAACACACCTTGACCTATCACTTAATCGAAAACCACTAATATACCACTAACCATATTCTTAGACAAATGTACCTGAGTCTTGACAAGAAAACAACGCGAAGAAGTTCTTAAACGCAAAACTTCCAGAGGACAAACGCTTTCTTCGTCGATCACAAAAGTCCATCCTGACCATCCTACATCAATATATGCGTGTGGAATGCTGCCCAACGGTTGATATTGACTCATCATCATTGTAAAAGCATTTCTATCTCAACAGTTTCTAAAGCAGCAAACGCAACGGAACACTTAATAAACCCTTTTTTACTACACAAAGCCCCATATCACATGATTATATGTACATAAAAATTGTTTGAATTTAAAATAAGAACAAATCTCTGATTCGAAATATTTTCTAACGGCCAGTTTCTTCCTTGACAAAATTGCGTGACTTTTTTTCAAAATTACGATGTGTTGTGGCAACCCTTATGACTTTTATTTTAAGAACGTTGGTGTTATGGTATTATTTATGGCGTTTTTAGCTATTATTTTTACGGGTCATGAAGAAAATTTAAGTATGCAATGTCATTCTTTATACTCATTTTTAACGTGAAGTATAATATAAGTAATTTTAGGAAATATTTCTGAATTTTCCACAGTATCTTTAGGTACCGCAGAATCCACTTTAGAGATCGCTGTTCTAAGCAACCTTCAACGTGTTCAGGAAAATACTGGCCAACGGGATCTAACCGTTGAGCAAAAAGAAATAATTAAGGAAACGTCAATTTTGTATTAACAGTGGCTATTGGAATATAATCTAGCTTTATTTGATGAAGAGGAAGATAGTTAACATTGTATTTATCAATAAATATCCGAAATACGAGTAGAAATTTAGTAATGCAGAAGTACGTATTTTTTAAACAAGTATTACTAATTTATTGTTGGGTAACGATTTCTTTCCATATCATTTCTTTTTTTATTAAAGAATATTTATTTTTATTTCGATCAACGAGTTCATTGACGTCAAACTGAGCTGTATTTATAAAACATCGTGTCACGTGATGTTTTTATTAATACTCATATTGGAATTTATTGGGCGAAAGTAATTGACGATAAATATATTTTTTAAATCATAGACAATTTATAAAGAAAGATAATATTTTTTCATTATAACTCACAACAGGAACACTGGCTGAGAAACTTAAGAACTGCCGAAAAAAAAACATACCATTTGTTTTTCATTTAATTCAAATATGGAATTCTAAAGTTCAAATTAAGCCAAGACCTTAACAAAAAATTTACGCGTTAACAAGAAATTACCAATGTAACTGGAGCCGTGACAAATAGTAATTCGGCATGTAATTAGAGCTCAAGTTAATCGACTCGCGCTACGTAACGTAAACTGTGACATTTAGTGACACGTGCCAGGTGCAAATGGACTAATTAGTGCGGGAGGGTTGCGGTTAAAAAGGGCGGAAGTAGAAAAAACCTAATCGATTTTGATAATCGACTAAACCAATTAAAATGTTGATAAATGTTGTGATTAACGCATAGTTCGTGGTACAAAACTTTGATTGTGTATAATGAAAGTGAATTTTTGGGTTTATTACAATGCAGCTGGAGAATTTAATTTTATTCAGTTTATTTTAACAATTATCTATAATTATCAACTGTAGATAAAAAAATGCTTTATATCATCTAATTATCTATGTATATTAAAATATAAGTGTGGGTGTGTGTGTTCCTTATGGAATTGAAAACGGCTGAAGCCATTTTAATGTAATTTTAAGGTAGTCTTTAGATTAGCATAATGGGTTATTCTGTGAAGTTTGGTAACGATCGGCTCACCAGGATTCATCGGGTTATAGATAATTAATTAGTGCTATCCGTAGGAATCCGGAACGGGTCGCCAGTCCATTATAAACAAACAAGAAGGTATTCACCTCGAGATATAAGGTAGGTATTCCTAAGATATGAAATATTTATTTCAGATCCCATTTTTATTGCAGATGAACACTTAATAGAATGTAACGTAAAACTAAAATCGAATTATAAGCCAATTAAAATAAGAGCCTAATAGAAAATTATTGTAGATCCAATGGTAAGTTAGAAAGTTAAAATAAATTTTAATCAATTATTCGATATTATCTCTACCAGCCCATCACTACACAAAGCGTCAAAAGTGCTAAACCATCCTAATTAACTAACAAATTGCCCCACACAATGCATTAAGGGGCAAATTGTTACACCACGTTGTGTCTAAGCCCGTACATTGCACTGTCTGCCCTCCAATTAACTTTATAATAAAACCGCCTTTATCGCCCTCTCTTTTCGATCTAAAAGTCAATCAAGCCCGAACGCATCTGATAAACGCATCGCAGATTACACCGGAGCAATTTATATTATCTGTGCCCGCCCTGTCACGGATTAGTGGATTGTAAATTAGTCGATTACTTTTTGCATTGAGGTATAATCGATTTTAGTAATAGCGGTCACGGTAAGTAATCTATTCAGTAGATATTCATATTTACACATTGTAGCTACTTATTTGCGAATCAATTATATTTTGATTGTTTATTTTCATATCAGATAGCGTTTATATTTGTATATGAAAAAAGGTTTTTTATTTCGATTACACTTAAATATAGATAAAAAAAATCGTAATTTGAATATTTAAAAAATAGAAATACTAACATTATTAACCTGAGCAATAAATAACGAGATTGAAATATCCCCAAGCAATTAATAATTCCAATTAGAATAAATATGCATAAGGATAATTGACGCGTCACATTCCGATCATATTTATAATAATGCATTGTATACCTTTACTATTTATAAACACACAATATAATAATACAGTAATATTAACTATTACTTTAGCTAATTGTCACGTATAATTACTACTTATCTTATTATATATATTAATACAGCATACATTTTTTTATTGCTTTGAATGACAAGACGAGCTTGCCGTTCGCCTGATGGTAAGCGATACAACCGCTCATAAACAGTAAAAAAACAATCCAACACCTTGAATTACAAATTATTGTTTGGTATTCAACTGCGCTCGTTATCCTGAGAAATTAGATTTTAAGTCTCATTATGTCCAGTAATTACACAAGCTACAATGTGAACCTCATCATCCATTTTCTATGTTAAAAATCTGAGGCCAGATTGTACCACATTTCTTTATAGATAAAACAAGCCTGTTATATAATAATTGTAAAATGCATGTTATGTTTTGAGACATCAAAAGGGTGAATTTATCTGGTTCATTGATGTTGCGCATAAAATCCTATGGGAATGATGTCAAGATGCAATTATAAACAAACATAATGCAGTAAACATTACGATAACATGTGCAGGACTGCGTTACGTCATATTTTTATGGCATACAATGTTACATTAGGTTTGGAACATAGTACCGACCGATTGAAAACGAGAGAGTAATCTATATAATCTGTATAATGTTTTATAATATGTATAAAGCAAACTCCCCTTTTCTGTCTGTATGTTATCGATTTTCTGAAAATTTATTTCAAATTTCTAGTATTTCAATATGTATTAAAAGGATTTTTTATGAAATTTGGTATGGAGCTAGTTTAAGGTTCTGGGAAGGTTATAAGGCTATTTTCTATCCCGGGAAAATATATAGCGGGACTTTTAACCTGGAAAACTTATTCGCGCGGGCGAAGCTGCGAGCAAAAGCTAGTTAAATAAATAACTCAATTATTGATATTTTTTTACAAAAGTTTAGCACTTAACACAGCTTCTAATTTGAAAATTAAACATTTTCATAGTTTTTATCATCAATTTAGTCATAGTTATTAGTTTACGCCAATTTGTGACTTAATTCTTACGTTGAAATGAATGGTCATTAAAATTTCTCCTCCTGGTATAAGACGATCTAGAACCAATAAGACAGGCCGGCATAATTTTAACAATTGGGCCATCAGTCGACATTCTAATTGAACAAAGATTTGGTAAAGAAAGATCTTATGTAAGTACAAAATTTTTTTTTACACAAACCACAGTATGAAATTTTCAACAGAAATTTCAGTACCCAGCCATAGGACTTAATATATTCCCAAGTTCTGTTATTACCTATGCTATACAAATGTAGAGTTCGAAAGGACAATACCCAAGGTCCCGAAACATAAAACGTTCGGCTGTAAAAACAGACCGTCGGGACCTAATATTGCTTTTTCTACATCTACAGTAGTAAAATGTAGTAATGTTGAGCGAATTACGACTCACTGGATGGTTGTAAAACAAAAGAGTATTAAATTTTTATTGTATTTAAAAAAAAAATATTTCGAAAGTGGAATGAAAAAAATTCAACTGTTTTTTTTGTCTATGTTATTTCGAATGAGGATGAATGAAATAAATATGGTCAGCTGTTTTTTTAAAGGCAAGCATCATGTACTAACTATCGTTAGTGATGACTGCAATCTTTGCCACGTTCTTGGGTCGACGGCAATAATACGTTTTAACTACAAGTTTCTTATTTTCTTCAACATCGGCTGAGGCTCATTAAGAAGCTTACAAATTACTAAGAATAATATAGATATACCTGGCTAGGTAAATATATTGTTGAATTTTGTTGATATTTGATCGAAGCTTTTTTTTATTACGTTCCGTGTGCTTATAGAATTTAAAATATATATTGCACGGCTTTTGTCGGATTGTGAATTTTCGGTTGTCTGCGTTAAATGTTAGGATGAAAATATTATATTGTTATTATTTAAAGAGGAAACTGTATACAATGAATTTAACATTGCATAATTTGAGGAAATTCTAAGCACTAATATCAATGAGTAGTTCTCGTGACGTCATATGACGTTTGGAAGAAATATAATATTTATTAGAACAAATATGAGGAATATTTCTGTCTAACATTTTGCATTAATTCATAAATTATGTAAGTAAACAAATTGACTTATTTGAATGGATAAATATATCATACAACTAACTCTCCCGACTAATTTCGAACAAATTTTCTACATTATCAAATTAACAATCGATTATGTCACTAAATCGATTTCAAAACCATCGGCTCTAGCGTATCGTACGAAATCGATAATTGTAAATCGAGCACAATCCGACGACCACACACAATTAATTTTAAATTAATGTCGACTGTTTATATTATTTGCAAACGTTAATTGTTCATAAAAGCAATGAACACGAATATAATTTTTAATATATTTCGTCACCCATCAATTCTAAAACGATTTGAATTAGTTTCGTGAAATGTTTTTACGAATGTTTAACTTTCACGAATGGTGTAAGACGGCTGGTTATAATAATTACGTTATATTACAATGTTCGTGTTATGAATCATTTATGCAGTTTCCAACCGTGTGTGCAGTGTTTTTATTCTGACGCCTAATAAGGTAAACAATTTAAATCATATTTCACTCATAAGAAGGTATACTATCCTGAACCAATATAGTTATTTTGTTATACTTTACTTATTCTTATTTTGAGAAAAGACTGAACTAAGCAGAAGTTTGTTTGCATCTAAATCCTTAATGTCGTTTGGCTAAAGACAATTTCCAACCTAATTATGTTTAACTTTGGTCTCATAATGCTACAGAAATATTGTCAATTTGCGAGCGAACAAGGAATTCCTTGTTATTATATAATTCGTCCCCGATATGGAGAAAGGTTTGCTCCGAACTTCAAAGTAACTAGCGTTCTATTACATCCTGCTGTATAAATAATTAACGATGTAATATATTTAATTGCGACTAGGTGTAGCACACGGCTTCGCGTGAAAAACCCGCTGCAAAAGTCCCTAAAACACTACAATTCATAGAGCCAAAACGCCAGCGCTATTTAAGAAATAAGTTTACAAAATTCCATTATTTCCCATTGGAGCAAATAACCGGGATAAGAAGTAGGTGGACGGACAACCTAGCTAAGGTCGCAGGAAGTCGCTGGATGCAGGCCGCTTCCAACAGGTCGACGTGGAGATCCTTGGGGGAGGCCTATGTTCAGCAGTGGACTTCCTGTGGCTGAGATGATGATGATGATGATGGTGATGAAGAAGTAATCTGTGTTAATTCAGGACATGCACTTTACATGTGTCAAATTTGAACAAATCTGTTCGGCTGTTTTTATATTTACTGCTAACATCCTAATATTTTCACGAACTGTCACATTCATAAAAAGTAATTCAGCAGTTTGGATGAGTCAGGGCCCTTATTCTGTATGATAGTGTAAACGCGTTACGCGGCCGTGTCATGTTATCTTTGAGAAACGTGCGTGGAATGGTATTCTGTAAGCCAAATTTCTATAGTCCCAATCATGACGCGTTGTGTTACGTGCTTGTTACGCACTGTTAAAATAACGTGCGGGATAGAGAATAAGGCCCCAGGAATATGAAGTGTATTAAAGTCAAGGTAGCATTTATCTCTAATTTTGATATACCGATAATTTCATGTTTTTTTCTACAACCATGAGCCTCAAGTTCGATTCCTAAATTAGGCGATAAAAATATGAGAGTGATTCGAAAAGGAAGATCTGAGTAGCCAGGTATGAAGATTTGAACCCGATATGATTCAAATTGACTCTATTGGTCTAGATTGTTCCAGGGACTTCCTATAAGTAAATCTAATAAAAAATAAATAATCCAACTCAAACACGAATCGAATAATGTAAATCGAGGTGATGTCATTGTCTGTATCAAGTAATTGCATTGTAGGTACAGCGATATATTGTGATGTAGTCCTCGGCGTGATATTCGCAACGCATGCGTAATACAACTAAGCCATCGAGATAGTTGAATATCGAAAGAAAATATACAATCCAGAGTTTTATCCACGCTACGGTCTACAGTAATTTTTGTTTAAGAACATCCTAATAAGCCTCCAAAAAATTCATTCATTCACTTTCGCAAATTATAGAAGAGATAGCCTACCATAAATCATAAAACAAATACCTCAAACCACAAACGATTTAGACACTGCGCTTCACAAATCCGTCGACGACGTCTCAATACGTCGGTTGAGACGATTGTCATGATTATATTAATAGATCTTCATTACAAACGGAATGCTTTTAATTACCAACGTCCATAGACGTTAAACGAGAAAAAAAATACGGAGCAATCTAGTGACGGGAATCACACGGGTAATTTGAGTAATTAATTTGTTTAAAGATTATATCGATTAACGTTAACGAGCTCTCGCGATAATTGTTTTCGAAAATGAGCGCCGAGACATTTGAGTTAAAAAGGACACAATTACGGATATAATTATGAATTACTAGCTTTTGCTCGCGGCTTCACCCGCGTGGAGGAGTTTTCCGGGATAGGTACATTTTTTTCCGACTTACTTGATATATTATGACCAAATTACAAAAAAATATTATAAATTGAAGCCTATGTGTTATTCTGATATATAACCAATATTACTGTAACGTTTTATCCAAATCTGTTCAATAGTTTTTTCGTGAAAGATGAACAAGCATACATACATCCATTCTCACAACCTTTCGCATTTGTAATATTAGTAGGATGAATTAGATTTAGTTAATCATGATTTAAAAGCTAATAATTACAAATCTGTATTTATATTTACAGATCGACCGCTGGCTATAGGCTTACTAAAAAGAGTAAATTGTTACTTTGAAATTTGCTTACGCACTGGTACGTGTGAAATTCTAATAAAAGATTTTCAGGTATGAAGGTTTATTCAGAATGGTTCTATTCAGGGGCAGCGATGATTAATATAGAGGTAAATTTAAAAAGATAGACATGGACATAGCATTATGAATGACGCGTGCAACTGACTACGTTTCATACGACATAATATGAACTTAAAGGAATACTATTTTAGACAACATCGCCATTTAATTAATAAATTTATTTATTAAAAGGAACAACTTGCTAAACATACATCGATACCTGATTAATACAAAGCTTCAAACGAAAAGCTAAACGTTGTTTCAATAACGAGTCGTCACAGCATGCACATAATACAAAATGAGTGAATAGATAAGACATGGTAAAGATGGGGGGGTGATAGATAATTATAATTACAATACCAGAAAAATAAATGTCCATATAAACGTCCATTTCTTTTGAAATATCCCCTGGGAAACTACACGATCTCTCTATACTTACTCGCTATACTATCTCCACTGTCAGACTGAAGGATACTTTTGAAATTTTAACACAATACGTCTGGCGGCTGAATATCTTATTGGATTACAAAGTTTGTTACTGCGCAATCTATTATGTAAAGAGACGCTAAAACTTACCAAAGATTCGTAAATAACATGCAAATTGAAGAAATCTATTTTTCAGTCAATTGTCACGGTTATGTAAAATATTTTGTTTGTCAAAAACGTTAAAGCCAAACACTCCTTTTGTGTCTAAATGGAAAATATCAGCAATAGAATAATAACTTAACATAATTTATTTAGTTTTATTCGAGTAAATCTTTTATAGAAATATTCCGAGAAATTCGAAAATACCACAGTTTAATACTTAAACTATATGTAAAAATGTATGAGAACAAATTGGCAAAACCATTTCCCCATTAGAATATGACCAAGGAGGAGAATATTAATCGTCCTTCGTCGTAAAATAGCGAAGGCAGACAGATACAGCCACAATATAATATCTTTAAGTAAGAAGGGAAACCCGTCAGGAGTCAAGACGTCGACTTAAGGAAGATGAATGCGCTGGCTCCGCGGCTGAAGATTATAAAGCGTTATCTGACAACTGTGACAACGGAAACGCGCTGGCGCTATTTATTTAATGTTTTATCGAAGCTATTAAATTTATTTCGTACCCTGGATATGTCAAGTGAAGTAAATTGGTGCTTATCGTTTGTAGTTATCGTAAGAAAACGCGTTTTCACGACGTAAAACCATAAACTAAACGGAATTTAAATAAATAATAATAAATCGTTATACTCTACCACTCACCGGACTTCCGTTTCTCGTTGACGAGCACCAGCGACTTCGTCCTCTTCACTCTCAAGGACCTGCGTCTTATGGACCTCATCAATGCCTCCGGCATGCGGGAGAACCTCGGGGAATCGACCCGCTTCTCGGGCATGAAAAAGTTTTTCACCGCCAACATCGTTGCACGATCTCGCGCGCCGTATCGATTACAATAATTACACTGCGATTAAATATCTCATCCCTATTCAATCAACAATACAATCTGGATCATTGCCACGAATAAAGAAAAAAACAGAACTATGACCAATCGAGATTTCATGCGCGATTTGACATCGCAAGGTCGACTCGATTCATTATAATCGCGTCGAAAATTAATAATTCACTTATCGTTATGGGGCACGGCACTGGCCGTGTCGAGATTGCGTTCCTTTTTTGAAATATGTTTGCTATTGTTTCACTGTATCACTATTCACACGGTGTCACTGTTATCCTTTTCTTATTATGGTGATCGGAAGAGTTCGGGCGCGCATCGAGGTGTGTGCATACGTCCGCTCGGCGCGGTGGATAGAGTAGGACTGGCTTGTCCGCCGCGAATAAGGCGGCGCGGCGAGGGGCTCAGTGCGTAAGGTGGTTCTGGGCGCGTTATCATTAAGGCAGTCTCTGCTCTATGGGCTGAGGTCGCGTGGATTACCATACTTTGATAACCGCTTGCAAGGTCACAGTTTTAATGAATGAGTTTGCGGTTAATTTCATCTAGGTAGATAATAGCATTCAAAGTTATTTATGTACATAGAAAATAGTTTTATATGTGATAGAACGTATGCAAATGTGTCTTGAAAACAATTTAAATTTCGCGTACATTTAGACTGCAATATTATTTGAAATTTCTATAATGTTGAATGTTATATTGAATTAGACGCTCTTATAATCCAATTAGTACATTATTATAATATATATTTTTTTTATTAAGATCACTTAAAAGTACGAAAGTAAGACTGGATTTTTTCTAAGACTCTACCTTTAGGCTAAACTCCACTTACACAAAAAAAATCGCAATTAAAATGACACAGTATATAATCCAATTAACCATATCCTGTACTAAACCGTACACAAGCGTGAGACGATCACCCACGCCCTTATCTATACCTGTGATAAAGTATGTCGTAACTACAGAATACACCGACCTATAAACATGGGCCATCGCTATAAAATTAAAAATACGCTTTAAATATCTTAAAAGTCCCGCAAACTTGATTGATAGGGGCTACTGAAGAGGAAATTCCCACGATAGCCGAGAAAAGACCTCCTGGGAAAATGTTATGTTGTGGGATAAACGGCTATGTTGGGAAAAATATCCGCCCAGTTTATGACGAGTGGTCAGCATCACCAATGGATATTTGTCTAGAAAGCCTAGTCAAAAGCCTGCCTTCCGCGAAATATCCTTTTATACAAGATTTTACCCATGACTACGCTCAAGTGATTTTTTTTAGTACCGCTTTATATTTTCCCGGGATAAAAAGGAGTAATTTAGCTTTCTATAAGTGAAAGAATTTTCATAATCGGTTAACTATTTCCAGAGATTAGTCCCTATAAAAAACTCACAAACTTTTCCTTTCTAAAATATTTATATAGATACAGACTTATCAAGCATTTTACAGTATCCATGTATTATTATAATAATATAATCTTAAAAGAATTTTCTAGAATATAGACGAGAGAAAAATAACACAATATGTAACCTACTTATTGAAATGAAAACGCTTATTAGCACTCGAGATGCAACAGACTCTACAATTTTCAAGATAACTCCGCTGAAAGGTCTGGCTAATAGACAGGGTCGGATTCAAGTACATTTAGTGTGAAATAGGACCCCCTACACGATTATATATTGTTATTGCGTCGTTAATAATTCTATAGCGTTTATTCATTGCTTCTACTCATCACAAAATGCCTTTTCTATTTCCTAGAAAGAATCGCATCATGCAAATGCAAGTCTTGAAATAAACTGAGACAAATATGCATTCTACATTTCCTCGTGAGATAGGGGCTCAAGAAAAAATATGACAAAAAAATAATTGCTAGTCACGATTTATACCAAATAACACATAATCCAAAACCTTATGTGCGTCGTACTAAGAATAACATTAAAAGGGCCAATATAAATAGATTGATCGTGACACCTGAAGTGATGCCAATTCTATTTCGGCTTAACGAGAACGAGTCTATTAACTATAGCAAATGATACGCAACTATAATATGACAATTTCGAATCATCATCATCAGCCCGTTGCGGTCCACTGTTGACCTCTCCCAAAGTACGCCATAGAGCCCGGTCTGCTGCTTTATGCATCCAGTCGCTGCCGGCCCTCTTGTGTAAGTCATCTCACCATCTGGCCGGAGGCGGTCCCACGCTACGTTTCCCAAGACGCGGTCTCCACTCCAGAACACTCTTACTCCAGCGGTTATCAGTTCTGTATTTCAATTCACCTCCCAATTTTTAATAATAAATAAATAAATAACAGTCGTTACAGTCCTGATCCGACTCGGAGATAATTCTGCTCTTAAAAAAAAAACAATATTCACCATATTGTCCAATAGAATGTTCATTGACGAGAGATAATTACCCCTCGACAGTCGACACAATTATGCCGGCCTGATGAAACCGGATATACACAGACTGATCCCGAAGCGCGACACATTTACGTGGGCCGCTATGGCAGGTTTTAACATCTGATGTACGGTTCTCACTATCCAGTCGGATATATAATATATCCTACCACCAGCAAAGATGATATATAGATTCCAATCTGTGATAAAGTTATGTAATCATTCAGAATCAAAATAAGACATGTAGGAGTACCTACGCGAAGATTATTTATAGATGCTACTCTGTAATAAAGTTAAATAATCATCCAGAATCAAAATAGGCTATGTAGGAGTATCTAGAGTTAGTATTGAGCACTAGGCCCGTCTGTATAACTGTAGATTTAACAATAGCAATGCTCTAGAAGGAAAAGAATTGCGAATCGCATCACGTTTTAAACTCGGCATGCCAACATTTTAACCAACTTATTTAATAATCTGTGCGAGTTTTGAGGTTATACATGGTAGAGTTGGTCATTCGGATAAAAGATATAATGTAGAGCCATTTTCCTTTACCTTGCAGTATGAACAGGTCGGTGCGATCATTGGTTTCGCTTCTTCAAAGAAAACTCCCACACAATGCAGCAACTATGCTTTTTGTACTATCGGTAAATAATAATGTTCTATATTCATAAAATCCCCTACATTTACAAGTCACAATTATTCCCTTATCACCAACGAAACTAATTTCTCAATCTAAGTAGTTATTACTTATACACATGTTGCAGGCTCATTACCACAGGTGCCATACCGTATTTGCCATCTTACGCTATCAAAAACTTGGTTAACATTTTTCTAGACACAACACAAAGCGCCATTACGCTATATATGGCGGCGAAGTAATTCCATACACCATAACAAAAATGAGACGACTTACATAGTTAATGTGGACTTCGCATACGTGAAACATAACTAAATGGTGAACAATGCCTTAAAAGTGGAAGTTGATTAACATGCAAAAGTCACGGCCACGTTTGACCTCGAGCGCCAATTTTGATTATTAAAAGTTGAGTAATTAGTTGTTATTAGTCATAACTCATAAATTAGACGATTTTACGGTATATCTAATGATATTGTTCTGTGAAGTAATTTTTTACACTTTGGTGATAAATACCGTCAAAACTGCTATCAATTAATTTATAATGTGTTTATCATTTATATTGACACTATCCAAGTCTCGCTTGAAATTATGGCTGGATTGTAGACTCGCGAAGCTCTCTTGAAAAAATCATTATTGTGATACTTTTATAAGATGCACGTAAAAAAAATTTAAATCATTATGAAAATGAATTTGTTTAACACGTTTTACTCATGTTCAGATATATTGTATATATGCATACGATATAATACAAGTGTAGGATGTTATAACAAATTATCATAAGCTATATAACATAATGTTTCCCACCTCTGATGTTAAATACCACCTCACACAATAAAAAAAAATACTAAAATAAGTATCAAACTTGTATACGATTCCTATTATACAAGTAGCAAGTGACATCGTGGGTTCCCGATTTGGGACCCAAAGAGTCCTGAATACGTCCCCGAGAGTCACAAAGATCGTATACATAGTAACATACTTTTATATTCCACGCTAGCGTCAGTATATTCAGTCGGTCTAGCTCGCGCTTTACAAAATGAAATTTCTAATTTTACGAGCACAGCGTCCCTATGCAGTGTTCTAGCCTTGTTCTAGTGCTCAAGTAATTGTCTGAGACCGAGCTGTTTTTGGTATTAAGCAATATTTCTTATCTGTGTTGTAACAAATCTTGTTATTGCGAGACTTCTATTATTTTCCACATTTATTACACTTGATAGGCTTCGTGGCGCAGAGCGTGATCAGTCGGCAGTGAAACGAAAGACTGGGGGTTTGGGTATAATAAACCGTTTATCCGCAAATCTCAGTATTTTAATGACTGTTGCAATGGACAATGTCTTTCACCTCTATTGTATTATTGAAAGACTAAACAGCCAATTACCATCACAACAAAAATCCAAACCTCCAAAATCAATCAATGAATCAGTATAAAAAAAAAACTTTAAAATGTTCTCACTCTCTCCAGACTTCCATTTCATTCCAAATTTAAATTTCAAAAAAAGAACACAACCAACTCCGGACAAATTCGCCATCGCCTCCACGTAATTGCAGTGCGCAAGCGTCGATTTCCGCGGAACATTGGACTGCGCCGCGTCACCGGCCGGGCAACTCGCAACTCGCGAGTCGTGCAAACTGTTATCTAACATCTTCGCGAAGTGCACGATGTTTCCATTTCGCATCTTCAACGGCTATAATTAGGCCCCACTGTTCGCTTTGTTGCCGTGAACGCGCCCTACCGATGGCAAGGGATTTGTTCATGAATATTAGAGTCGGTTGTTACCATTTATATTTTGTATTCTTGGATAAGATTATTATTTTTAAATAACCTAAGTTTAAGTACGTAAGTAAGTAAACGTTTGTCAACATATTTTTAAGATTTCAAGACGATAAGATAAATTAGTTTTAAAAACTATCTGCGGTGGCTCGTGATTGGCTTATCTATTGTATTCATTTCGACCTATATTTGTTTGTTTTTGATAGCTGTGAGCCACCCAAATATAATAAAATAAAATAAAAAATAAAAATAATTTTATGTAATTTCTCATACACTGTTACTAAATGAATTAAGTTATGAATCTTTCGTATGCGAGAAACTTCTATGTAGCTATCAAGAAATATCGTTTTGTCTATAAATGACACTAAGCAACAGTGTGCTGAAGAATGTTAGTATCATTACTGGGTATTATTAGACTAAACATCTAATGTTTTATGTTAGGAAGGCGATACTTCCACTTAACAAAAATAAATACACGTCGAATTGAAAACCCCCTCTCAAAACTCAATACTCTAAACACAATAATTATATTTAAATACTAATCGTACCATTAGATTTGGTTGACGCAATCGCTTTAACTGCGTCTGAATCACACCAATAATGTAAAACGTGTCCAACGCGTCTCGTAGTCATTAACTAATGTATTTGCAAACAAACATTTACGACGCACATTGTTGTATTCATTCTTATGGTTTATTAGTTTCTTGTATTTAGTTTTTAAGTAATCAAACAAAACAATTCCAGCTACTTACCAACGGACTTATACAAAAAATAAATTAATTTCGTGTAAGTTTAAATGTCTCATTAAGAATACCTAATGCATCTCGGATTCACATCTAATAGATGTCAAAAAATTATTGTACTGTTTCATACCTTTTACTTATAGCATGCCTTTTACTTATATGTTTGAACAACAGTTTTGTGAATTAAATTAAAAATAAAAAGTAAAATTAAATTAAAAATAAAAATTAAAGTTTGGTATGATTTCTAACAAATAAGTTTCTTCTATCAAAACACATCATTAAACAAACAATTTCGCTCCCCATCACATCATGGAACGAAACACACACGACAAGAAAAGGGTACACTAGTTGCACCTCTGCCTATACTTTCGGGGATAAAAGGGGTGAATGTATGTGTTCATTTATAAGAAACACTACAATTAAAATTAAAAAAATATGATTAGTATAAAAAAATAAGTTTTCGATTAAAAATATTTGTTATCAAACTTCTACACTTCAACACAGTAATTATTAATCAAACTATAAAGAATTCTCTCTTCTAAACAATACAACATTATACAAATTCTAAATAGCGATACAACATGTTGTAAAATAAATTTAATATGTTTTGCGAGGCAAATTCACTCGAGTTTTATAACTCCGAGCGACTTCAATGCGCTAACATTGACGTTGCAGTCTCAAGTTTATAAAAACTAAAACAGCTTCGTGAAAAGTGTTCGTATTTTCCATAACAATGTGGTATTAAAACATTTTGTAGAGCGATAGACTTGTGTATTTTTAGTAGTTAGAAATATTGTTTAATGGTAATATTGCCAGTGTTTTTTTTATTTATTCATGTTGGCCACGACCGGCACGGATAAATTTATTACGAGTTGTGACTACAATCATACCATTTTTTTTACGGAAAACAGTCAAGAAAACAGTTCTGTCCCTTTAAAATGTCTCAAAAAATGCGACGCGTAAGTCAATGTTTAATTTTGATGTTTGTTATTGATCAGGAGACCAATGCGCCAGTCACGTGTAAATCTTTCAACCAATCCTAATAAAGCGGCACATATTCAAAAGACCGATCGTGCTCCGACAATGGATGTGACGATTTCTCAAAATTTCACACAGTATTAGATGTAAAGCAACAACTATGTATGAACAGCATGTCCACGATATACACTGTGCAAAAGACAAAAAAAACACAAAACTCCGATATACGCGATTCGTTAGTATTCTGAAGGTATTTGAGACTAATGATCGGGCAATATTACTAGCAATATGTAAGGCAAAAACAACTCTATTCTCAACCCATTTAAAGCCATAGCAACCGATCCTTACCGCCGACGGGATCGACAGCGAACACACCCTTATAAGCGCAACAAATGGGAGCAAACACAAAAAACACGGCCGCGTCAAACCTGTCCCACAATTTAATTATAAGACTTTATCATCAATCCTTACCATTTGGAGAATGTCGCCGTCGCCCACGTAAACAAGGCTCGGACAGGGAATTGAACCGGTTGACGCTCGCTTGTGTTCGTATAGTATTTTAAAAGGAATATAGGGACATTTTGATATTAGATTTCCTTTTTTTTCGTTTAGAAGTGATTGAAGCTAGATGATGGATTACAAAGTGAAGATGGGCAGGGGGCAGTCTCTTTGGCGTGGCGACGTGGCTATGAGACAAAAAGAAAATTCAATCCACAAATTAACGCTCTTTGTGTGCTACGTTAATATTTATACTTGGGGATCAAAAAGTCCAAAAGTATCTTTTAATCATTGATTCCTCAAAGTTGTAGATATGTATAGTGTGTCGTCTCAACGAGCGATCTACTCGTTGCGTCTTCCAGTACAAATATCATTAGATTACACCAAGCAACAATTCGCATACTCCATTTAAGAAAATTCCAGGCACAAATCCGAGACAACATTTTTGTTGAACACTTAAACAGTGTCAACGAGATTTGAGATAGTGAAATATTTCTTTGAAATAAACGGACGTGAACTTTTGTGTAGTCACGCCAAGTTGGCATTCTTGGGATCTTCAGAACCCGTTATTTATTTTTAAAAATTTTCTTCATGTAATAGTAAATTATTAAATCTAGACCAAAAATATAGTCTACATTTTAGTAACTCATAATACTGAAAAGGCAAAAGGATGTCGCTTAGCTTATCCTGACTCGACAGGAGTTCCAACCAGCCTTTCTATATTCATGAAGTGTTACATAGACAGTGGAAGATGTATAGCGATGGTCTACAAAATGAATTGATGAAAACTTCCCAATCATTAACCCTTCTATTAATTATTAATAAAAAATTGTGGGTCATACCGCCATTATGGTTCCTTTTTCACTGGCAATGTGAGCCTCTTGAACAGTAGAAAAATTGATATCTGATATCACTAAACAATACCATCATTCCCGAAACACGTATCCCATCCCACGCCTTCCTCCCAGGAAACGCTTGAGACGGGAAGGGAAGCCCAAAACGCCGTATGAATCAATGTCTGACCAAACGGAAGATTGACCCAAAGCGCTGCACGCGAGGTAAACTATATTTGTACACCAGTGAGTCGAGATTAAATCATTGCTGTGACTAATGTATGTGCACAAAGAGTTTGCGATATACATGTAGATATGTATGAAGGAGCATGGCGTCATACAAAAACACAGGACGGAACGGAACATTGTAGCCAGTGTAACTACTAGACATAACAAGACTTAACATCCCATGTCTCAGGATGGCGAGCGCATTGGAATACCAAACAATACTTTGTAATTCAAGCTGTTGGATGGTGTTTCTACTGTTTATGGGCGGTCGTGTCGCTTACCATCGGGCGAACGGCAAGCTCATCTTGTCATTCAAAGCAGTAAAAAACGACGTATAATCCAGTTTACAGCAAATTATAGTGTTATGAATTTCAGTAACAAGAGCCTTATTACTTTTTTATGTTCCACTAACATTATTTAAATATTATAGAAATTATTTGTTACATATGGGATAAAACACGCGGCATCTTGTTTTATGATTTTTCAAGTTCTGCGCCAAAAAGTCTAGTGTGATTTGTAAGATTTATAATTAATGCTCCCAGCATTTTATTGTAAGTAGGTACAGTCAGCTACTGAATTAGCTTTACAATTTTTGTGTCCTTATCGAAATTTGTTTTTCTTCCCTAGAATATACTTAAAAGGGTTTATTATATTTTAAATGAAGAAAAAAGAATATTTCAATTGAAGTCGATATGCAAAAGCATTATGTAGTTTTGAATTTGTTCAACTACTTATGTTGCTGACTGTACAAAGACGTAAAACAACTGTCCTATTTATATTGATTGATAGTTTCCATGCTCCCTTTTTACTATTGTTAATAATTATTTCGTTTCTCTAGACAAATAGGTCACCAGACCCTATTGAGAAACTTGAAAATTATGAAGAGAAAATTTTTGTGCTAAAGAAATCCTCTGACTCGTACAAAAGAATGGACTTAATGACACAAATCATCAGGATCAAAAAATATCAAAAATACTTACCGAAGTCCTCTGTTCGAATTCTAATTCGGGTATTCAACGTCCGATTCACAGATTTAAAAATCATAATGATTAGTTACGTTTCCGCGACTATATGGTTATTTATATTATACTTTTCTCCCGACGTTTCGCAGATTTCATTACATTACAAGAAGGCTACAATTATAATTTAAAAAACAGCGATGAAACCCATAAAATAGTTAAATTTCAATATTTAAAAATCATTTAACTTTTGGGTGTTAATTGGGTTCAAAATGTGTGCCCTTTTTGGAAAATTTCGGACGGAAATAAAATCAGCGAATCGTGAATGGATTTATTATACCTACTCTTGTAAGCATAAAAACTTGATTTTGTATTAACAGAGGTAATTAACGTTAACAAGATAAACAAAAAACAGGAACTTACACAAGTGTATACAAATCCGAACCTTGCGCGGTACTTAATAAGGACAACACAATATGTCACTTAATTTCGTTGCCATAAACGAGTCTAGATATACCCGTTTCCCACGCACCTGTCCTCCTACGATTTATAATCAAATCAAAA
Source organism: Manduca sexta (assembly GCF_014839805.1). Lineage (NCBI taxonomy): Eukaryota > Metazoa > Arthropoda > Insecta > Lepidoptera > Sphingidae > Manduca > Manduca sexta. Next base: position 9,728,655 of record NC_051134.1, on the reverse strand, counting down.
CTGAAATATACCCCTCTCTTTCTTTCCTACACCCTTTCCATCGAGAAGGAGCGAGAGACAATATACCAAAGCAATTAAGACTAGTGTAGAATCTAGAATACAGCCTTGCAGACCATGTAGGTAGTATAGCATTGGTATTAAAGTTCTCAATTGCTGATCTCGAAGGCACACTGGGCATACGTCTAGCTAAGGAAGTAAAGTTCGCGGGATCAGTTCCCGTGCCGAGTTATGATTCGAGCTTGGATTGCGTCACTAACACATACATTTACGTACGAAAAAGAATTCTTAGTTATTCTTATTAGGTTGTCATTAATATGCAAAAAACAATTTGATTACTTACAGTATTTATTTACTGCTAACTATCAGTGCAAGCACTATTTTGAATAGGTTTGAAGGTCAATATATATAGTATACATTATATAATCTTACTAATATCAAGCCACTACTAAAAGATGGCTAGGGAATAAATAACAGAACAAATTGTAAATGTCTCCTGCTATACTGCGACACCGCTCTGATAACAAAATCTTCAGTCCCATCTTGGGCTAATTCAACACAATGCCTTAACGACAAACATACTTGCGAGTGGGCGTTCAGGAATTTGAACTTAAAGCAGGAATTTCTTTGAAACGAAATACCTTCGCTTTACTTTGAAGACAGTTTCGCGACTTGAGATGTTGGTTACCTGAAACAAAAACGTAAAATGTTAAAAATTTCGCTTTGTTAATGTACTTGTAATATAATATTAATGTTGACCTTGTGATAATATACGTGTTGCTAATTAGAAAAGAGTTAAAGTTCCTTAAATTTTGCTCAATAGTACATACATACTCTCGCCTTTCATGCCCGAAGGGATAGGCAGGGACACAACTGACACACTTTCCGCTATGTGTATTCCGTCCCATGATGTGATAGGGCGTCAACCTGTCGCCATGTCGGGCATACATTTCAGCAGACTCCGGGCTGATGCCGAGTAGAAAAACTAACTTTGCCCGACACGAGCATCGAACATAGGCCTTAGGACTGCAGTCGCACCGTAATACAACTAAGCCACAGGCATTATAAGGTGGTATATGCGATTTATTAGGGTAACGTGGTGGCAAGCGACATCTATGTAGGGGCGGTATTTTTATTACGTCTCTCAGAGGCCCATAAAAAAATTTACGACACATTTGGAACCGTAATTGGAATATAAATTTAAAAAATACACAAAATATTTTACATCGAACCATTTTTATGAATTTTATAATTAGGCCACTATCACAAACTCATGCTACTGAAGTAAAAATTTTGTATTACGTATATTATTATTTAGACAGTAAAAAATGTATCAAAAAGCTTTCTTGTGCGAATATTAAAGTCAATAATACATTTTTATTGTATTTCCTTTCCATTTGAGTAACATCCAAAAGGTAGCCAAGACTACTATTAATTTTATATCAAGGCTCTCTAAACTTAGTAAAATAAAATAAAAAAAAAAAAATCTCGGTCTTGGTCAACGTCAATAGAAATGACACAATTTCGTGGAGCCGTGAACCTGTGAGGTTTCCTCGCGCTACTCCTAACAAGATATAAGCCATTTAGCGGTATCAACAGATCTCCGAGCCTTGAACTATTGTAAAGATCAGACGGGATTGGAACGGACTGCAAATGAATTATCTTGTGTGCATTGTTCATTGCAAGTATATTTAATGTGGTATTTAAACACGTATAGTCAGAGGGCCGGCCCTATTCCTTCAACAGGGTCGAACCAGGCTATATAGATAAAGAGGGGATTTTTGTACTCTTTTACCTACACGGCTATCTAAGCTGTCCCTTAATTGGGAGGCCCGTATTTGCGAAAAGACGGATATACCCTCGCAGATGGAATAGGGCCCCCTGACTATATATATGTACGTATGTATATTATCATTATGAAGTACAGTGTAGTATCATGAAGGACTTTCCGAGTCCAAGTTCGAAGGTGAATAAATGAATCCCTCTTAGCCGAATTACGGCCACGAAGGTCAATATCAACTGAGATGAACCAGGTATGCACAAATGTGTGCGCAATACACAGGTGCATTCTCTGTTCCTTTACTCTCATAGTACGGAGAGATGGCAATCCGACATAACAGAGAGAGATAAGACACAGGACCAACGGCTTTATTTGCTTACCGAGGCACGAGGATATCACACTGTCAACTTCCTGATTCCAGGTTGCGACTGAGTAATTTTTGAAATGTAAAAACCCAGTCACTATTATTTTTAGTCCGACCTGCGATTCGAACCCAGGACCTAAACACAGTAGTCATAATCGTACCGCGTACTCATTATAGGCAGCCGTAGTACTATCAAAATAGACATGTACCTACTTTAATTATACTAAACCCTTCCCAGAAAATCCTATTTAAAACATTAACACTAGACTATCTCTAGTGTACACGCAAACACTAGCGTTTATAAACATCATTAATATAAACATCCAACAGAATAGGCTATGTGCCTGTGACCTAGATAGGCGAATGGTGCGGCGCAGCAAATTATTCACGATGTTAAATCAAGGGATGATGGGCGGACATAATTTAACACTTAACGTAAAATTTTCACTTATTTGGAACATTTTCAACTCGGGGTTTTATTCCGGATTAGCCTGATGGAAGGGAAATGAATGCGTATAAACCTACTTAAAAAATAAATACGGTTCCCGTTTATGTATATTATGTACTAGAACATTTCAAAGTTAACAGACGATTTGAAGCGACCAGCATTTAAATTTAAAAACAGAACACACATCGTTCTAAATTCAAAAGTATTTTCGAAGATGATTGGACCGTTATTGCAATTTCGGTTCGAGATTTGAACTCCGTTCCCGATGTGGAGCCACAAAGGCGGGAACTATCTGTGCCATTACGAACGAATGATGCTTTCACGTGTAATAAATACGTCACATATCACTGGGCATGAGTTCTTTACGAACCAAAACTAAATTTTATTTACGATGCGCAGTGTCTGTGATAGGGATGTCCTATTACTGATTTTACATCGACAAATTATACTTTCTTCATTTCTATAAATCGTGGAGATTGAATTGTTTAATCATTGTTTTATTCTTACGTGTACTGTAAATGATAAGATACAAATACAGAAATTAACTTAAGGTTTCATTGATTTTTATAGGAGAATGTAACAAGGATTGTATCACCTTGTGATAAACGGTACTCTACATTCAACAACAAAAATAATAAATGGAAACTATAAATAAAGAAAAACAAATCGCGCCCCTACTTACCCCTAGGAGGATACTGCAGGCGTAAGCTTATATTATGACCTAAGTCTCAAAATCTTTAAATATTATAATTCACATTAATACATCGACTAAATACTCGAAACAAAAAGCACACCAACCCTAAACATACCCCACAAGTCAACATCAGTACGCACCGTCCCAAGTAATCCTCTATTCGTAATCGTTCGGGCGTAATATCGATTGCTAATTCGATTACCTTATGACGGCCGCATTTCTCACGATCCGGAACGATTTCTATCAAATCGTATCCAATGTATGGAGTGAAATGTGACAGTTCGATTGGATCCGGTCGATTATGATCGCGGCCACGGACCTTTGTGCCAACCCTTCACTATTCAATGCACAATTTATTAATCCCAAAATCGATTTGTAAGATTATATCGATGCCATTTAATTTTCTAAGCGTGTATTGGAATAGCTACCGAATCTGACGTGGGTGCGGTATGTGTGTCAATGTGTGGCATAACTTTTTATTGCTGAAGTAAGACTTCCATTGCTAGCATCGCTATTCTCGCCTATTTAACGTCTAACAGCACTGTTTAAGTACCTGTTGTGTTGCGGTTTCGGAGACATTTTAGCTGATGTGTTTACTGGATAAGTAATATGAGACTCAATATCTGATGGGTTAAGGTGTCAATTGATAAATATGAACCAAAGAGCCATAGATTTTCAGCAAAACACCCGATAAGCTCCGCGAATAAAAACACAAATATATGATATATATTGAAATGATGGTTATAAATATTGATTTAATACATTAGCATGAAGTACGCATCATATCCATTAAAACAAAAATAACCGCAGAACACCTACGGAAGTAGAATGAATCGCGATCAGTGCTTTCACTGACGTATTTGGTTTGGCGATAAATCATCTGCATAATATGTTATTAAGTGCTTTTTCCTTTGCGATTCTTTTTAGTTCGTAAACATTTTAATCTAGTAAGACGAGTGCTTAATAACAAATTAAAAATTGTTGACTTAACGTAAACTACAAAAATACGACATTATAGCATGATTTTTTTTTATTCCTTTGAATGACGAGATGAGCTTTCCTTTCGCATGATGGTAAGCAATACGACCGCCCATAAAAAGTAGTAACAACATCCATCAACTTGAATCACAAAGAATTGTTTGGTATTTCACGCGCTCGCCATCTTGAGACATGAGATGATAAGTCTTATTATATCCATTAGTTACACTGGCTACAATGTTCTTCAAACCTAAACACAACAGTGATTAGACACTGCTGCTTAGCGCCAGAAATAGTCATCGCGGTGGTACCTACCCAAGCGGAATCTCACATATGAGATACCTAACCACCAGTGGTGTAAAAATGGAGGTTTTGTTATCAAGTAAATCTAAAAATCTGCAACAAAACATAGCACACAACAAAAGACAATATTTCCAGACGTTCTCTTGACTCTTTTGTTTCTGTACCATTGTGCAAATAGCTCCTTGCTACAACCTTCGTTATTAGCAGACGGTACGACCATGCCGAAGAATCGATAAACCATCGATAGTCAATGCCGTGACCGAGAGCCGTACACGGAACGAATGAAACTATTTCGTCAGTTGTTCTAATGTTTCGAATTATTTCAGCAACAGTGTAATTCGAATGTAATGAGTTTTCGAATGATTGGGTAGGGGAGTTGAGTAAGAGAAATTATTTTTTATTGACGACTACTTCGTTTTTCGAAAAGGGCTTATTAGGAAATTCATAATAGAGAATTTTACTCTGGCTGCATTTTAATTTATGGTTAGTCTATAGATTTAGAGGTTGGGGTTTTTTGTTTCTTTCTTTATGCAAGGATGTTCTTGTCAATGTGTATACATGCGCAAAATTAAATTAAAATTTATTAATAAGAGACAGAGCTCATTTTATTATTAAGTACAATAAAAAACGGGGCTGTATTGCATTCTGCACAGGAACAAAGGGGATCCAGGATAGTAAAAAAATGTACATAAGGTCCAAAGTGGTTCATCAAATAACAGTAATCTTATTATTGTGCCTGATCTTTTAATAGCCTAAACTTCCTATTTTCCGATAACACATAACATCTTTAGCAATAAAATTAGCTCTAAAATCTGTTACGATGATGAAGTCTATCTAGGTCGCCTAGACTATTACAAACACTTATAACAAAAGATACATCCATTATCATCACACCTTTGAAGTTCAGCGTAAAGTGGGTGAACTGAATACGAAAAAAATGGACTACAAAAATAGTGAACAGTGCAACGTTCCCCATTGACGTCATGACGCCAAACAAGAAAACTATTTTTGACATCGCGAATCACGTTAAATAGGTCGCAACCCAAAAATCCAAGGTCCCACCATGTAATCCGAACCGTCCGAAGGTTTGACCACACTCAGCCGTCTGATGTGACACCGTGCCATGTAAATATTCTTTAAGGTGACGAGAAAGCGGTTCTTGGTCTTCAGCAACACCAGGGTACCCCAGCCAAGCTGCTGCCTACGGGAAAGGGCAATCTAGCTACAAAGGCGTAGTTTTTACTTTAGGCGTCAGTCGAGATTCTATTGGACCCCACTCTACTTACGCTCTGAAGCAGTGGGATCATCTTGTCGTGTCCATACAAAAAATAAGAATATGAACTTGTTTGTAGATAGCCTTAAAACTGCCATAATTATATTTTTATACCATTTCAACATAGAGGCGAAAATGCGTTACAATTTTACCAGTAATTCATTATCATTGTATTCATATCTCAGCCTCCATACTATACAATTGTATGCGTCTTTAAGGATGCTTTTCGCGTGTATTAACGACTTCTCATCTGGTCTATGAAAATCTCTGTCACTGCACGGACTCTGGCCGGCTGGGTGCGTCCAGATTTCAAGAATTGGTTCACGGCTGTAAGGTACCTTTTCTCGCCAAACATTTATGTATACATAAAAAAATATAAGCTATACAATGAAATTCCGATGATTTCCGAAGGTCTGTGGGAGATTGTAACTAATTAAACCGATGAATAGACAAATATAAGATATTATTTATAGGCCGTTGAAAATATTACATTTTTTATGTAGTTACCGGTAACTGAAACTCAAGAGCTGATGTGTCAGGGTTACAAGCTTCTTGCAGCGTCATATAATTCATAATTCAGTTATGACTGTTTTGATACTCGTGTTGGTTACTAAAAGAGTAATTACTTTCTTTCTTTAGGTAAATTCAAATATGACAAATCAAGAACGCTACTTCAATTATAAACCCGAGATTCAAGTTCTATAATGAATAAACATTTAGTCGAAACTTATAGTTTAGAACAAACTCTTTCTACCATCTCCTTTACATCTCTCAAACCATTCATAAACCACATCTTTATCATCTCTAAACAACGGAAACGAAATGAAACATTACAGTCGAATGAATGAATCCATGTCATAAATACAACCGGAATGGCGCCGTATGAAAATATTCGGCACATATTTCTATAAATAAACACTGTTTTATTATAAACCGTGGCATGTAAACGATCTATTAAAATAGTTTCGTTATAACAAGAGACGGTAAACACATTGTAAGGTTGTCGTTCCACCACACACGTGCCGTATTGCTAAGCTATAGATATCAAACTAGGACAGTATCGCTGGAGCTTAATTTATTTTAGTTCAGATAAATAAATACACGAAAATCAAGTGATATCTGATCACACACATCTATAGCAGAACATCTCTGGTAGAGAGGCACCTCGAGGATCGGTGCACCATCAGGTAGAGCCGTTCGAGTTGAGATACTCGGTGATGAAACAAGCACGTTACTTGGTTGCTATAAGTGGCAAGAATCCTACAAACAGAACCAATATCATTAAGAACTTCGAAATACAAACGTTGGCACACATTCCCGTTTATATTTTGGCCCTAGCTCATAGGTTCGCCAACTCTTTCCTACCATCAAGCTTTTAAATAGTTTGTCTGGGCGCGTGTTCCCCCTCCTTCCTATATCCAGGATCCTTCCGCCGTAGCCTAAAGAAGCATCTTAGCAGGCCAGCACAATTGTATCGCATAGCATGAGATAGCCATCCGTTGCCATTCGATATATTATCTGGACGGCATCGCGCTTACCGTCAGGTAGAGTACAGTCCCTTTACGATAACAGAATAAAAAAAAAAAACAAAAAAAAAATAACATTTCACAATAAGAAATCATTATGCAAAAATAACATTTATCAAAAAAAAAAACACATGACAGCTTAAATCACGAAAACAAAAATTAATATGCATTTCACGTGCTGACTATCGTTTCCCTTATCAATGACCCTAAACTGCCCTCGTATTTTTACTCTATGCTTCCTGCATGTCACATGGAAGTAAAAAATTAACGCTTAATCGGTTCAAGTTAGAATAATTGAATGTATAAAGTTGTGGTCATTAAATATGTGGGGGTATTTAGTTTTTTTTTGTATATGTGCACGAAAAAGTGACTCTATTGCACCTGATGGTGAGTAGACTTAGATCTAATAGAATGTCGACTGACGAAAGATGATTACCCCTCGGCGGTCGACACAATTATGTCGGCCTGTTGGAGCTGAAAAGGCACAGGCTGATCCCAGAATGCGGCACACTTACGTGGGTCACTATAGCGGGTTTTAAAATTTTGTGTACGTTAGTAGCTATCCGGGCGGATATAAAATATATCCTACCACTAGCAAAACTCTACGAGTATCCAATTACTATCAGTGAAGTATAATTCGGTATTATATTAAGTTATAAACATGTCTCATGAAGCTAGACTAGACGAAGTTTGTAACTTCTCAGAAGTATGCCTGCTTACCGTTAATAAGCTTCGCAACTAATAGACGTGGCAGTTATGAAATTTTGATGGGTTGACGGTGGTTATATCGAATCGCGCTACGATATAACGAAGTTCGTTGACACAGAGTGTGGTAAGCATTAAACAACCACAAAAATATTTTTAATATAATTAACAATAAAAACGACATTAAAAACAGCATTGAATTATTATTATTGGAAACTGTTATCATATTTGTTTTGTTTCGTAAAAGTAAGTGAATCGGACAAAAAACCCATTCCAATGACATAGTTATTTCCATTAAATTATATTTAATTTTATGAATGGCGTAAGAATTATGTTTTTAAATAAGTTATAAGTAAACAAACCAGTTACTCGCTAGTTTAGCTCCACGAACCGACTGCAATTATTTCCTCCGTGTCGAATTTTATTCGTTTCCATTTTCGGCATAGGCACCCTGATGCAGTTTACCTCTAGAAACTTCTCGAAACATCACTTGAATGCGGTGAACACTTTATTAGCAAACCTTAGCTCTAACTTTTGGTATATTAACAGTTAAGTATGTTTCATAATTTAGTAATAAAAAATCATCATATTCTAGCGATTAGTCTTTAGAATGAAATATCATTCCCTCCCATATTTTTGTTTACTATTAGCGTTAACGATTGTTTTACTGATGTTAGGTCTCCTATATGTAAGAGTCCGCCTGGGTAGGTACCACGGCAACGTCTAATTCTGCCAAGCAGCAGTGTGTAGTCAGTAGTCACTGTTGTGTTCTCGTTTTAAGAACATTGTAGCTGGTGTAACTACTGGACATAATAAGACTTATTATCTCATGTTACAGAATGGCGGGCGCAGTGGAATACCAAAAAATACTTTGTAATTTAAGGTGGTAAAATTCTACTGTTTATAAGCGGTTGTATAGCTTTCCATCAGGCGAACGGTAAGCTCGTCTCGTCATTCAAAGCAATAAAAAAGTGTCTTAACCACGGCTCCTACTATACCCACACACCGGATACATTATAATAAAAATCACGAGACATTATCGCATAGAATTAGCCATGATAATTCAGTATAAGGGCCGATAGTTTCGTTCACCGCCGCGCCGACGACTGGCCGAATGCGTGACAATTTTCACGGCACCGGCCTCACGGAACTGAGGAATGCCATGAGGTTAATATTTGGGCTTGTTTTAAGTGTTGAGTTAGGGACAAATATATATAATTTTTATTAACGGCTTTAAATGTTAATTTACAAATTTGAATACCCTCATTGGTCTGATAAGAAGCTCTAATGAACTCAATCATAATTCATGAGTCTCGTTTTGTCCCTTTCGTGCCAATAACTTCTTATATAAATTCTGATAGCAAAAACATGAAGCTCTGGAGACATATCAGCTCTGTAGGCGATAATAAGTTTAGTTATAATCCAGGAAAAATGTCTTTAAAATTTGACAAAATACATGTACAGTTTTAACAGAATCAGTTCATCCTAATCATTACAATAGTTTTGTCTTGTACTTTTAATTTATTTTTAGTATTCAAAAATGTGTAGGGGACTTAATTTTAATGCCAGTAAAATGTTAAGATGATTTTGCAGTAACTTGTGTGCGAATGCGGTTCCGCCATCATTAAGCTCCCTTATCGTCAACAATAAATAAAATATTATTAAAATAATCAAGTTAATTATAATCGCTACGTATCACAACTTGGACCCGCACATAAAGGCCAGATGTCACAACTCGGTTGACTGAATTTATTTTAACGTATTCATTACCACCAATTGATTATTAAAATTCATTCATTTCCTCAATTCCGCTGTGTACGAATTATCCGTTTAACATTAAGTGAAAGTGTATTTATTTACAATTCAATTGTGTTGTATGCGACTTTATATACATATATTATAAGTATTAAATAAAATACGGATAGTATAATTAATTACATATGCACACACTCACGCCTTTTATCCCCGAAAACGTAGGCAGAGGCGCAACTGAAGCAACTACTTATCGCCGTGCGTATTTCGTATTCTTGATTAATTTATATATTTTATTACTGATTGAGCGTAAAGGTTTTTTTTATGCTTAGGTATACAGGTTTTTGTATTGCATTCTTTACATTATAGAGTTTATACATATTTGAAGTTAGCACGTTTTTCCATGTTTTTTGAACCTAGTTCAAATGTATATAAATTAAAATGTCGCTAAGTCGATGCTTTCTTAAAAAAAAATTTTTTAAAATAAGTATCTGTTAAAAAGGGCCTTCAAAATCCACATTTAATATATTATATAATATTTACTTATTAAACCTCTATCATAACAAAAAACAGTTTGCAGTGAAAGTCAATCGATCATTTCCGCTCCTGGACGGGCGCTATGCCTATACTGTGACGGTGGCATGAAGGAAAGTTCCCCGTTCGTGTACAATTAAGTAGTTTCACCGTAACATTGGACATTGCGCGAAATGACAGGTCGCAGGGTGTGGTTAGCGTTGAACATACGAGCGGAGACACGGCGTAATTATAGGCTACGAACCTGCCACTGGTTAAATCTAGAGTTCAGAGATGTCAAAAGTACCCCACATTATAAATGTAAAATGAATAAAATTTTATATTATTATTGAAATAAAAGCCACATATTGTTTTATTTATTTATTTACACACTTTCTACATCTAAATGTATAAAAGTGGACTTGATGCCTAAGGCATTCTCCCCCAATCACACTTAGAGTGACACAAAATGAAAAAATACAGGTAAAAAAAATTGAATGTGAAAAAAAAATATACCAAAATAATATAGCATAAAAACAAAAGTATAACTACACGAACATACTCAATAAACATAATAAACAAATACAATATAAATATATAAACTTAAATATTAATATTCAAAATACACATGTCTTCGATTAATAAAAATAAGTTTACAAAAAAATAAAGAGCTTACATCTTATTTCGACACTGTTTGACAAAACATCTCTTATACAACTCAATCTAGCACCGAATAATTATAATGTCATATTACAAATCCGTCTGTTCCATCAAGAGCTTAGTACATCTAAACATGCCTATACCACAAAGATCACTCATAATCCAGCATCCATCGAGAACAACATCCAATCAACCTTTATATAAAAAAATATACAAGAAAACTCATAAATAACGCCATAGTCATGATTTATAGCGAAACGCACGGACAACGGGGCCTTCCATCATGTCTAATCAATACGAGGCGACATGGCATGGCGGCGATATAATGACATCATTATAGTTGCACCCCACGTTACTGAGGGAATTACCCTCTTTACAAAGCGGGATGAGATGCACTCCTTGACGCATATACAAATGTGATGCTGTCGTTGCTCGGGTTCCTTATAATATTGGCTGAGGTTTTGTCTTTACTCGGAGTTTAGGACTTCGTAACAAATTTAATGAAAAATGTTTTAGTGTTTTTCCGTGAATTTTATTAGTATAAAAAGTATATAATTGTATGATATAATAATAATTATAATTATCTGGAGCTGCGTTGGTTGGTATCAGAGATGTTTTGTTAAACAGCGTCAAATAGGCGGTTGTATCGCTTACCATCATGCGAACGGCAAGCTCGTATCGTCATTCGAACCAATAAAAAACTGAGGCCAAACCAACTGGCCCCTGAAACAAGGATCACTCCCCAAGCCCCCTCAGAGTGCACGCGCCTCATCTACTCTCCCTCTTAAAGGTCGGTCGGCGAGCGGAAAATTTTCTTTATTCAACGCGCTAGCTACAGAACGTTAGTAGCTACGCGTAAATAGTTAGCAGTTTGCTCGTTTCTTGTTGCTAAGCTTTGTCAAGTAAAATTAAACACAGTTTTTAATATTGAAGGCTTACAGTTCTTGTCTATACTAACATAGAATGCTGAAGAGTTTGTTTGTTTGACGCGCAAACCTCGGGAACTACTAAAGAGATTTTTTATTTTTTCACTGATAGGAAGCCTCATTATTCTTCAGTACCTACTATATAGGCTACTTTTTTTTTACTACTACTTTTGCTACTTATAGGCTACTTTTTATCCCAAGAAAATATTTATCCTGAAAAAACTTCTACGCGAACGGAGCCGCAGGCGAAGATTACTTAAATGATAACTTTAAAATAATGGACTATCTTTCTACCAATTTTTATATCAACAATAAATGCTGTGCTCTCGTGAGGAGGACATTATAACCACTATAATTACAGAGAGATGAGATTACATAGACGAAACTTAACATCTGATATCTCAAATATATCGCAATGCAAAGCCATACAGACCCAAGTTATTCAAAGTAGGTAACCATATTGCTTATAGGCAGTAGTAACCCCTACTACTTAAGGATTCACTTGTAAAAAAGAATGTATAGGTACCTTCAATATGCTAAAAGAAATATCGGTCATCGTTCATTCTGGGACTGCGGGCACAATTGCGTCACCTTCCGCAATTGGCATTCACAATCGGTCCATAATAAACGTGTCTAGAACACAAATATAATCTATTCAGTCAATGGATAGTATCATAAAAATAATTGCTTATTAGTAGAAAAATACTGAGCGTTAAAGACATTCACCGTCAGTTATATAATGATAGGGTAAAGCAGTTTTTCTAACTACCTTACTAATAATATAATATCAGCCCTGTATTATATACATGCTGTCCAACTGCTGGGCACGAGCATCCTCTACTGAGAGGTATTGGGTCTTAGTCCACCACGCTGGCCTAGTGCTGATTGTTAGATTTCACGCGCCCTCAAAATTCTCATACTGAACTTCTCAGGTACGCAGGTTTCCTGATGATGTTTTCCTTCACTGTTAAAGCAAGCGATTATTCTCAAATAATACACACATGATTTTAGAAAACTCTGACGTGTGTGCCCTTGGGTTTTCAACCTGCGGACATTGGTTTCGCCCGTCTGTTCCACAACCAACTAGGCTATCGCTGATACTAATCTTTCTAACTACCTACTATTATTTGTTTAAGGAGCTTGGTCGTTATTTCACGTACATGTCGCTCTGTCACGATTTCAAAATATTTGTTTAATAAAACCCTAGCCCCTTCTGACGCAGAAACCGACAACAAACAATTTTTAATGCCCACATTGAAACCTACAGTATGAGGTCTACACCGCACGCACTCCAACAAATCATGATGTACGTCTTCTTTAACTACACAGTCGGAGCAATTTGGGGCATCTAATATACATATTATAAATATGTTATTATTATATCGTCGCAGGAACACGTTGGATGCAGGCCGCTTACGACAGGTCCGTCTGGAAATCTTTGGGAGAGGCCTATGTTCAGCAGTGGACTTTACTTTTGGATGATGATGAAATATGTTATAACACGACTAAACTGCTGAATCGAATTGGACAAAATTTGCACGCAGAAAAACCGAGCACTGAATTCTCACTTAAGTAATTTTTTCTCCCGTAAAATTGGAGAGACAATTAACTTTAAAAGGATCTTTTCGCGAGCATATCCACTGACAAAAGCTGGTAACATAATAATAATAATATGATAATAAATAAATAAATAAAAACATTAAAAATAATATTACATTAAGATACATTACGCTCGCGTCTCGTACCTGGCGTCATGGTTAATGGTCATCATATTTGCACAGCCAACAGCGGGTATAAAAATATCCTGAAGGGTTATTTGAATGATTTATGAGTTAGAATAAAAATATACTGAACAGTGGATAACGACGCGCTGCATAGAAACGAGATACTTCAAGTAGATAAAAAAGTAAACAGTTGGTAAAATTTACGAAGACGGCTGAAGAAATGCTAAAGAATAAATTACCATATTAAATAATTTAAATATATAAAGCCTGAAGAGTTTGTATTTTTGAACGCACTGAGCGCAAGAACTACTAAAACTGATTTTAATTTTTTTATTTACTAATAGGTAGCTACATTACTCCTGATTGCTATAGGATGCTTTTTATCCCAGAAATCTAGATAACACAGGCGGAGTCGCAGTTTGAAGCTAGTTTTCAATAAAGTTGTATAGCAAATTATCTTTTGACATGCTAATGTTTATGGGGGGTTATGTCGCTTAAAATCTTCGGGTAGACCCGTCATTCAGTTTGGAATAAAAAACAATAGCATTGAATCCGGATTTGGAACTGAAATACAAATTCCTCATAGTCTATTAAAGGAATGTAATACAATCTCTGTGTTTTATACTGTCTAGATGCCAGGCATGGACCTTCTGCATTATTGAGCGGTTTAGGCTTTTTAGTGGCGATGGGTCCATGTAAAGCGATTCCTACCCCATTCCCTTTATGTAGAATATATGTAGAATCTAATTATCATTAGAACGATTTCCAGACATTCATGGATATGGTGTACTTATATGTTGTGTCGGGTTCCTTTCGGAATATTTTACCCTTCGCCACTGGGCCTTAGTTCACCATGATGGCCTAATGCGAGTTCGCAGACTTCATACACCTTCTTATGAACGATTCTGAAGCATGTACCATGTATTCTTACATTATTTTATATTATTATAGCTCGGTACAACGTGGGTGCATTAATTGCGTTTCTGGCTGAACCTTGATAGAAAATGGCATGCGCGTGATAGATACAATCAACATAATGTCTAATAAAATTTCAATTCCAATGTTTCCATAAAAACAGTTGCATCATTTCTATAGTAATAACTGTGTTGAATGCAATAAATTCTTCGCTACATAATAAAAAGCAAATGAAGTTAAAGTGTTCATAAAATTGTAGAAACAAACACACGTTTTATTTTCTCTTTTATCTTTAACGTTTCAGAAAATTTTTATTGTGTTTATAAACATAATTTATATAAGTTATTGCTTTCCTCTAAGCCAACGTATAATCACGTTCGGAAAAACATTTTTTTGTTTAACTTATTTAACTTTAAAAGTTACAATTTGTCTTAAATACCTTTACATAATCTCTAAGTATATTAAATAATAAGGTCAATATGCATTTTCTAATAAGGTAAACGTGACATCACGTCTAGGACTAAACCGCCATATTATATTCTATTTGTATTATTTTTGCATTAGGCGAATGAGCCGCGAGCGAGGGTCGGGGATAAAATCGATAGGCATAGCGTCGGCAACGATCCCGAATGCTTGCAGGATGCACTGCATCCCTCGAGGCAGCGCGCGGCGGGGCGGGGGAGGCTGGGAGGGATAGTTACTCGACCCACTGGGCACCACGATGAAAATGTGATTTATTTTCAATATGTATTAATATTGAATGGCGGGACGGTGTGGTAATGTGATTATGAAAGAATTGGGGGCTGTGTAGTTGATTTAGAGGGACGTCGTAAATGGAAACTGTAATTTACAGCAATCCGAAATAAATATGTAAAAGCACGACGTGTCGTCCCTCGGATCTCGTAGTAATCATAATGACTCTCGCATGAAGCTAAAAAAAATGCACTACTAAACGTCAAGAGGATCAAGTTGTTTGGAAAACCTTTCACAGCTGTAAATTATTAAGCATAACTCGGGCCTTAATACGCTCGATATACTGAAATTTTGCAACGGCTATTGTAATTACATACTTTGTAGCTATAGTTGCTATAAACCGTCAAAAATAGCTTGCCTAACCCCAGTTCATTACATAAAGATAACCTAATAATTCTAAACAAACTGCACTCAATCAACAAATCGATACAACCCCACAGGCTGTCCACTGCTGTAAATTAATTATAAAATCAATATAAACCGTACGATATCGGACAGGGCACGCAACGTCGAGAGGCGTCGTCATATTGCCGCCGCGCCGCCGCGTTGCATCGCACCGTAGGGCGGCACACAAACTGATTTAGCGCGCTTGAATGATTACCCTTAACTAAGGTATAAGTACGCACCGCTGGGATTTTAAATTGTTACACTTATGTTAGTAGTGGAAAAACATACGTTCCATCCGTAGACGTCCATAGACGTGGGATATCCTAAAACGTATCTAGAAGTAAACTCACTGTTTGTAATGGAATTTCCTCCGTCTAGTGTAATAGAGGGTAATCTGCCGTCACAAAAACCAATCTGCAGCAAATCGAGCGTGTTTTTTGAATTGAAGCTGTTTGTTGATCGAAGATCACGCAGGAGTAAATATTTGCAGATTGCACAAACTTAATCTCCCGATAGTAAAATCAAACCTTTAGTTCTTTAATGCGCCGTAGATGTTTTAAAATGTTTTATACCATAATGATTACTACGTGAAGTCTATCAACCCGCACTAGGCCAGCGTGGTGCACTAAGGCCTAATCGCTCTCAGTAGTAGAGGAGGCCCGTGCTCAGTAGTGGGCAAGTATATAATACAGGGCTGATATTATTATCTATCTATACTTATAATAAATCTGTAGAGAGGTCAATTCTGTACATGAAATATATTTTCTATATCTATATCTATACTTATAATAAATCTGTAGAGAGGTCAATTCTGTACATGAAATATATTTCCAAAATAACTATTAGGGGGTGATTAGGGATCGATACTGATGCCAAAAATGCAATTAGTAAAATGTTTGTCTGTCTGTCTGTCTGTCTGTATAACCGTTATAGAAACAAAAACTACTCGACGGATTTTAACGAAACTTGGTACAATTATTTGTCATACTCCTGTGCTGGTTACAGTATACTTTTCATCACGCTACAATTATTAGGAGCAGAGCAGTGAAGGGAAATGTTGGGAAAACGGGAGAAGTTACTCCATTTTTTAAGCTTCCGTCCCGTGTGCAACCTTAATGGTTAAAGCTACACAGAAATCATGTATGACGGAAATGTTCTCCTTAAAATTATGTAAAAATATCCCACGACAGCATATGTCTATCTTTTATGGTTGACTCACAATAACACGTGTAACTCCCGATAGCTTAGCAGTTCGAAGCTTTCTCATTATATTTGTCTACTCTTACGTTTATAACACTCTCAGTCATCCCTAATTAAAAAAGTTGACATTACTAAATATTCCATAAAAAGAATCATAGAAATCGGTATAGAAACACCAAAGTTATACATGAAATACGCTAATAATAAGCCATCATGCGTGAATACTGAATCATGCTATAAAGATTATTTTTGTATATATATAAGGTCGCGAACGCACAGGCAGGCGGCTTGCTTGGCACCTAGAGGCTAGCGAATCACCTAGCGAGTAGCTTCGTAAAACGAACATTCTTGAACGTTCGCGACCGGCTCCATTTTTGAAGTCCGAAATCCACGCGGGCGAAGCTGCGGGCGGAAGCTAGTTATTATTATAATGATTACTTACGTATACGGGACATTAAAATAAAACTTTTTTGTGGATTTTATCGCGGTTTTATATTATAATTTTCTCCCGACGTTTTGAAACTTCGCAACCTTTATGGTCACGGGGCGGACTGAACGATTTATCGTGCACAATAAATATTACAAAAGTAATAAATAGAAAAAATAACTGTTAAAATTACACAAAGTTTCGATCGAAAGCGATTAAAAAAGCACAATATTAATGATACAGCGTATTGAAAGTTTTATTATAGAAAAAAAAAAAAACCATATCATTTACAATGTTTGCTCCATTTACGTCACAGTTAAGGTGAATTGCAAGATTATGATTAACGATGTCCAAAAGCACGTAGTTGGCAAACTTTTGCGATATAAAATTCCACACCTTGACACGAGGAGAGGAATTAATGAAAGTGATTGATGTATTGTCTCTGCAATGAAATGCTGTTGAATTTATAAAATGGTTTCTAAAAGATGTTATTGTAACTCTTAAAAGTACGGTTGGTTAAACAATTACTTTTGCCAATATGTATTTGATTTATTATTATTTTTAAGCGGCGATAGCCTAGATAGTTGTGGAACGGACTGTCGAGGCGAATGGCCTCAGGTTCAAATCCCAAGGGCACTCACCTCTGACATTAAAAAAAAAATATGTGTGTATTCTTTGCGAACTATCGCTTGCTTTAACGGTGAAGGAAAACATCGTGAGGAAACCTGGCATACCTGAGAAATTCTCTATAGGAATTTTCGAGGGTGTGTGAAGTCTACCAAGCTGCATTAGGCCAGCGTGGTGGACTAAGGCATAATCTCTCTCAGTAGTAGACGAAGCCCGTACCCAACAGTGGAACAGTATATATAATACAGGGCTGATGATGATGGTGATGATGATTTGATTTATGTTGGTTTACTTATATAAAAAAATACTTAGATATTAAGACTGAGACGGTAATGATTTCTTATGTTTACGCCAACGTTAGACATTGAAATAAAACTATTTTTCGGATTTCGCGGTTTTTACATTATAAAAAAATCGCGATAAAATATGCAAAATAATTTTATTTTACTGAGACGGTAAATACACAATATGCTTTAATTAAAAATAGCTATACAAATACGAATAGTATGTCGAAAAACAGAGGACTATTATTTAAAATAAGCAAATCTATCATAATCATTATTCTTATGTTAAAGTAATGCGCATAATTTTCTACATGTATTATTGTATGTAATACTTGTTTAAAATCATTATGCCAGGTAAACGCACCGTTCATAATGACCTACCATATCAAAATATTTACAAACAGAAAAACACCTATTAAAACATCCAAACAAACCATTAATCCGGCTCGAAGGACCGCAAACCGCACACATAATTACCAAAGTTCTCAGTGTAAAAAGTGACACATAAATAATAATGACACGTCACGGTTTATTACGTTTGACACATGTGACGTGTCAAGAATGACGCGGAACTAACGCGGCGTGGCAGGGGGCGCGCCAATTAAAATGTACTTAACTCGCTAATCCTCGCCGTGACTATTCTAATTTGGGGCTTGAGGAACGGGTGCTGGAGGTCAGGGAGACAAATATAAGTGTTGTATGTGATGGCAAAACTTGATATGTATCAAGTAAGTATAAATATTTTGTTAGATGGATTACAACACAAATATTGTTAATAGAAGAATAAATAGGTTTCCTTTACGTAATGTGGTACCATGAAAAATTAAATTTTATGATGCGATGAATTTTTTTTTTTTTTTAGAATGACTATACTAACTTGCAGTTAGAATGATGGTAAGCGATACGATCGCCCATAAACAGACGAAACACCATTCAACACCTTGAATTACAAAGTATTGTTTGGTATTCCACTGCGCTCGCCATCCTGAGCCATGAGATGTTAAGTATTATTATATCCAGTAGTTACACTGGCTAGAATATGCTTCAAACCTGAACACAACAGTGACGACACACTGCTTCTCAGCGGCAGAAATAGACATTGCGGTGGTACCTACCCAGGCGGATTCTCACACACCAGAAACTACTTTTTTGATAGACTTATATAACAGTGAAGTATGTTCTTTATATGAGAATAACAGCATTTTGATACTTACCCTGCTTTGGTAAAAACTGCAGTCTAATATATCAACTGTGAGTGTCTCCAAGTCCGACATCCATATCTGATTCGAAGCGAGCGTCTTTAATCCGTCCTGCTTATTATTTATCATCATGAATGCTAATAAAAGCGTCGTACAAAGTAAATTCGCGTACATTTTTAATCCGCGTTCCGGTCTCTGTAACTGCACGGTTCTGAGCGCGCATAAAGGGCAATACGTGAGGTGACATTAATTCCTACGTAATGTACTAACCATGCAATGGGAAGTGGGGCATTTGCAGTTGCTTGGATTGCTACATGTCTTGCGGAGTAATTATTATGTGTGCGACTGTATTTAGAAAATCATGTATTCTAAACGCATGGTCATTTCCTCACCAAGATGAGTTAAATAGCATCAGTGGATGAATTTCTTCAGAAGTTTAAATATGGCTGCTACTAGATGACATTTTATTCAGAATGCCTCCAATCTATATTATGAATTTTAATCTCACAAGCCAGAATTATCAAGAAAAACTCCAGGTGTTCAACATTACACATGGTTAATTTTTAAAATTAAATCCACATTCTAAAATTCCAAATTTAAATTCATAACGCATAAACCGGTTATGCAACACGGAAGTGCGTTCACACGACACGACTATTCCCGTTTCCTAGTAACCGTGCGGTGCACCCGCGCGACTACAATCCCAACATCTGTTCGCGCGGACCGCGTCCACTCTATGCAGTGTACTTGTCGAGACGTCCATTGTTACCGTTGGACATTGCAACGTTGCATACGCTCCTACAAGGTTATTGTTCGCATTTTGAATTTTACAATACGAACGCAATGCAATACAAAGGGTTTTTTGCTTGCCAGTTATACTTTTGAGATGTAACAGGGAATATGTAGGTTGAATGAAGATATTTAAATTGTCATAACAATGCGGTCTTGACAACTAGTAACTAAAAAAATTATGCAGTTGGCATGCAGTTTTAGAGTCATTCAAAAGATTGCACAACAGTTCTCAGGCATTTACGAAACTTGATGAATATGAATACATTTTATATAGACTTGACATGAAGTATTTACCAGCAGTTATATAAAATATTATTTCAATAGACGAGTTCAAGACAAATGCTCCTGAATTAAAAGTCTCGATTCCAGTATAACTTTCAACAACAATTTAAAATCCTTTTTCATTCTATCTTCAAAATTAGCTACGATTTACATGTATACACGAAAAAAATCACAAAACAACGTAAGTTAAATGGCGCGTGCAATTCAGAATGTATAGAAATTAGATGTTTTTTTGTCTATGATTTATCACTAACCATTGTCACCATGCGGTGTCACGGTTCGTGAATCCGCCGAAGCGCTTACAAATCGCCAACTATTCCGATTTAATAGATTTATTAGCGTTGTACTGAATCGTTAAGTGGAGGGACGATTTATTTGCTCAACGATAAATCTTGTCGTGTAAAGAAAGCTTTTGTTGGTTAAAAAATATAAATTATATAATGAATAGAGATTATGAATTTATTAGCGTAATGTTAAACCATTAAATCACACATAATAACATATTATCACAGAATGAAATGTATCAGTTTCTTAAAAAACTCGTAGTTTACGCGTTAAAATTGGTGTATGTTTTACCGTTATTCATTACAGTTTACGATAATTATATCATTCAGGTTATAATCGTATACTTATTTGCTATCGTATACTTATCGTATAATAAAGTTTGTTTTATTGGATTTTTTTAATTCTTCTATCAAGTAAATAAACATTACACAATAGAATATGATTAAATTCAAACAAAATTCATAAATAAAAGTGATGCAATGATTTCGTGTACAGTTCCAAAATTCACACACACACACATAAATGTCTATTCCCTACTGCACTGAATACAGACAGATCGTATCTGTACGTCAAATTGAAATCGTACAATAACAAAATTCACACGCCCAGTCATTGCAACCGTTTAAAAACGCATTAAAATGTTTTGCATACATTATCCCGTTCTCCAAACTGACACCCATTTCATCCCTCCAGGAACGCCTCTGTACGTCGGGAGCCACCCTTCGCAAATCTCGTCCAATGGACACATCTTAAAATTGCAATCCGTCGTCTTGAGGGGTTGACACTATGAAAAAAATTAAGGGTGCGATATCTTCTCACACGTGCAAAAATATCTTATTATTACGGTTTTCATGTTTTTTTAGTTTTGTTATTTTTACCGTAATTTCATTATGTCAAGATCCTTTTTTTTACAAAATATTTTTTTTTTATAAAACACAATTCTGTTTGGATCATAATGGGAGTGTATTGTTACTTTTTGAGTTAGAATTGATGTATCAATCTACTTTTTTTGGAGTGAAACATTTTTTTATCGCATGGTAACCACTTCAATACATGATATTTTTCCCATGAATGCGTAAAAACTAGTTTGTAGAATGTGTTACGAGTGTATTAAGTTTTTATTGTTTGTATGTTTCTAACATTGTTGGCTTGCTATTTTTTATTTACTTTTACGTTACATTTATTATATTTATCGTTCTAAAAAAATTTATTAAAACCCCGTGAAAATATAATAACGTAAAAATTCGATTTTATCGACAAATTATACTTACGAACTGAGAATAAAATCTGCATACCATCCACTGACCATAATATTTCTTAAATACTTCCACAATTACAATAGCTAATGTTATTAAATCCCAATAAAGGTCCATTATTATGTTAACAAAATCGGATCTAACCCCATCAGATATTGTAGCGATACGCACAATAATGCACTTTCTCAAAGAAAGCAAACGTTCCAAGTTAATGTTTGCATTATTGTTGACCCCACTGTCGCGTCCTGTCAACTGTCAAGGGTCTGATGGAACAATGGGTGAATTTGCAAGTTGACGTCAAGACACGTCAAGTCAAAAAAGTGTGACGTGTGAGTGCAAGAAAGTGAAATGTAATAGACTTGAGAGTGTTGTTTTGTCAGGGTATAACACAGTTCTAATGTTACGTGGGGTGAGTCGTATTTTATTATTTTTGGAAGTCTGTAAGCGTTTTAATAGAATTAATATAGATCAGATTGTAGTTAGTAGTTCATTTAAACTCATCCGCAGAATGGACCTGTTAAACCGTACTGCGAACCAAGTGAAATTACCAATAAAGGGAGTGGAACGGACAGTGGGTAGTTTCTTTCCTAGAGCATGTACTTCTATTCTTTTAGCTACGTTTACATCAATTCTATCGTTTTTAAACAAAATATAAACATCTTATAAGTTTTTCATAAAGCATTGGAAGCTATGTGGAACCTAAGCCAGCGTGGAGTACGAAATTAACCTGTCACACAAAGAGTATCTGCAGAACACAGTATATTCAGAGCAAACATACACATTAAAAATATTTCATAACAAACTCAGTATTTAAAAAATACTTTTATAAATAAAATAAACCAGGGGCCTTATTCTCTATCACGCACGTTATTTTGACAGTGCGTAAAAAGCACTTAACACAACGCATCATGTTTAGAACTATAGAAATTTGGCTTACAGAATACCATTCCACGCACATTTCTCGAAGATAACATGACACGGCCGCGTTACGCGTTTACACTATCATACAGAATAAGGGCCCAGTCAAAAACACAATACAACAAAAAATCTTCGTAAACATAATAAACGTAAACACAACAATAAGGATTAGCGCAGACGACACGACCGAGTCTAATGCATTCTGACGATAGTAAACCATCATTTGACGCGGAAAGGATTTTGACGCGGGACTTGCCACTCCCGAACAATGTGCGACATTTGACGAGAAAAAACGAGATTAGAATTAACATTAGGGGCTTCTTCGGTGATTATTGATGTCCTTAGTGACTTTGATGTGGATATAAATCGTAAATAATGTTTTGCTTTTAAAATATTATTAGAAATGCGATTAGTGTCTAAACATTTGTATGTCCAGAGGACAAACAGCTTAATTATTTAAACGTACAGTCAGCCACAAAACGAGCTAAACAAATTCAAAGCGTTTCTACACATTAACTTCAATTCTAATATTATTTTTCCTTCACCTAAAATAAAGTACTTTAACCCTTGAAGTTCATTTTATTGGAGAAAAGTTGATTGTTAATGCAGAGACAAAAGTTTAGGCTGTTTGAAATTTTACTCAATTACTTTTGTGACTGTACATTACTATTGACTAGTATAATTTAAAGTAGAACTTAAATCTTTTTATTCGCCCATCATGACTAACTCCTTTTTTACATCACTATTTATAAATCATGCATGCAATCTTACAAACAACTCCAAGACATTCCCCCAAACAAGATCTCAAATCAATGCAAAAATCCCACCAATAGTCATTTAAATCACCGTAACATGTTTAGGGCAAATAACAAACTGTAGATAAAGGTGCGTTCACAAAGTGGCGGTCGGTTGACAAGCCGTCGGACGGGTGTGACGTCGACTCTGAATGTGGATAATGACGCCGCGTTTGAGATATTGAATTAGAGGACGTAAACAAGACGAATAAGGACGTGATGGCGTTTGGTAATGAGATGGGAATTGGGATGCCCGTTTCGGACTTTGTATTGAATATTTTTACACAAATGACAAGTATATTGCGTAGGTAATACGTGCATTATGATTGTCTATAGCAACACTCAGATATTTGGATTGCAGAGCAGTGCACACTACACTCATCTCCCTAAAATATTAAGACGTATAATGACGTTCAATTATGCTATATACGTCATAAAAATTAAAAAAAATCTGTTTCTGGTCGCCGACGGGAAAAACAAACAAAATCAAAGAAATTTCTCAATTAATCTAAATTCTAAACATTTTTAAATACATATAACTAGTTATATTTAAAACATTAACGAAACTCATATTATATTCGATACATCGTTACCCAACGAAAAAATTGACAATTTCCATTCCATTCCACATGCCACTTCTTACGAGTCCTCAAAGGAACAAGTATGGCAAATAAGCCAGCTTGTTACATTCGCGAGTGGCGAGCGATCGTTCGAGGGGTGCTTGAATACCTCATTGTCGACTGGCCAGTGCGCAGTGTCCAGTGGCGACGGGACTGTCATTCGATATCCGCACTGGTTTCACGAGAGACTTGCCTTGTGATTTATTCGTTTGATGCGTAATTAGGGGGACATGCACACGAACATTTTAGTTTTGATTCTGTTTTACAGAACTTGATATTGCAGAGTTTAGTTGTATAAGATTACTTATACAAAACAAAAATAAAACAAAAATATGTAGGTATGTATTAACATACCTACATATTTTTGTTTTATAACTGAATGACCAGAGCGTGTCGCTCGCCTGATGGTAAGATCGCTTATAAACAATAGCATGGCATTAATGCCTAGTAATTACATTGGCTATTATGTACTTCAAGCTATAACAGAAGAGTGCTTGCATAATGTTGTTTGGTGACAGAAATATACATTGCGATGGTACCTATTATCTATCCAGCTGGGCCCTCGCATGCCAGAGATGGTAGAATTCAGCAACTGGTCAATCAATTATCTGTCTCAACTCCAATAGATACCATTGACGGAATTTTTTACTTTATTTGCTTGTTGTAAAGTCGGTTTAAGTTTTAAGTAATGCTGTAGTAAAATAAAAAAATATATATATTATTATTTAAAACATTTTAGTTTAGATATAGGCGGATTAATTCGCCACTACTCGTACTTGCTCCGACAGCCGTGATCGTCTAGTGGTTAGGACCCTACGTTGTGGCCGTAGTAACCCAGGTTCGAATCCTGGTCACGGCAGTGTCAAACACTGTCACGGCGGAGTTGTATTTTTCCTTTTTTTTTTTATTACCATATATATTTTTTTCAAAGTTTTTAATATTCAGTAATTATCAACACAATTTAGAATATTTGATAATTATTAATCATGTTCGAATAACACACCATACAGTGACGAAAATAGTTAATTGAATATTATTCTGTTTAGACCATATTTTAACTTCTATATAAATTGTTTTGAAAATATAGTTAACAAATTATCCGATAAAAATTAGAATTTCATTTTACAGCTATATTAGGACGCCACCTAGCGTCGAATGGAGTAACGAAATCAAAGTAATGTAGTTCTCATATCGTACAGACAGATGTCGCGCACTAAGCTAAAAATCAGTACCACTACTTCACAATAGATGGCGCTAATAAAAAAATTATACATGAACGAAATTTCATACATTAAACTTAGATTCATTGTAAATATGTTTTTTGATTACATAATTATGTAAATAAGTCAGAGAAAAATGATGTAATTCTTGTAATTTCCTTTCTTATGAAGGCATGGAGTTTACTTATATCGGCAATAGATGGCGTAACTTGCACCATTGTTTTGTCTTCACAGAGTCTAAGAGAAATTGCCGCCAATTTGATAAGGGCTCCGGACAGTACGCAATTAATGCTTATCAAGATGCGCCATATAACTAGGTACCGGACTAATATTATTGCAATAGCTATAAACAATAACGATAGACATTTATGTTATTCCGTATTCATGCCAATATACTTTATTACTTTCCTAATGTTTACATTATAAATCAGTTAACTAATTCAAATATTATTTATTAGTACGTACACAATGACCTATCATATAAATATATGTACTCCGATAATTTCACAATCTTCCGACCTGTCTATCCGATTACTCCACAGTTTTCTCTAATTTCCAAAAAGGTTATCGGATCAAAGTTCACCCTTCACAACATGACTCCACAAACAAAAGTTGAAAATTTTAATCGCACCACGCTCATAATTGAAGTGGACCGTTGTTCCTTCAAATTAATTAACTTTAATTCTGTGAAGGTAATCACACTTTTTAATTAGCAAGTTTGTTTGTAATTACTTGCCGCGTTGTTTTGATTTTGCAACGGGACGAGGTGCAACTTATCAGAGGGCGATTTTTTATACATCTGGATGAGGAGACGGGCAAGCCGGTCGCCTGATTTGCTAACATCGTGATTGTCTAAGAAGTGATAATACTATACAAACGTCGAACAACTTATTCCTTCCTTACCGAATTTCGGCCACGGCGGCCTATGTAGCAGAGATCCGCCGAGTACGCAAAGTATTATAGTGCCCAAGTGTATGGGCAATACACAGTGTGCACTCTGTTCCTTCACTCTCATAGTTCGGTGAGATAGCAATCTGACATGACCGGAGAGAGATATGGCGCAGGACCAACGGTTTTACGTACTTTACCACGCACGAGGGTATCACACACACACACACATCGACTCCGAGCTGCGACTGAGTATTTTTCAAGCTCAAAAAACCCAGTTATAATTATTTTGGCCCGATCCGGAATTCGAACCCAGGATCTCAGCGCAGTAGTCGTAAATTAAAATACTGAGCAATATGGCACTACATTGCGGGTATCACCCGGAGACAATACCTTCTATAAGTCGTGTAATGTTCCGTTATTGAAATATTTAATCTTCTTTAAACAAGCAAGTCATTTCATGGTAGTTGATTACAACCGTAAGGTCGATTATCTAAAGCTAGCTCGTACAACACAAACACAAGTTGCGCGCGTGTAGTTTCTGTGAATGAACATAGGTCAGGCGCCAAAACGACGTTTAAACAAAATTTAATAATACAGAGTGATTTGTTAACATCTATTATAATAATATGATTTTTTTTCAATAATGTGAAAAATTGTATTGATTGATGTATTGTATTAGTCGGAGTTCTGTGAACGTGCCAGCGTTCGTTAATCGACCTTATACCCGCTACCTGTAATTCTATCGCGATTTGCGGCATCACATTTAACATTGTGAAACCATTAATTTCTCAATCGTACGACCTGCAGGGTATTTAATATGAATGGGTGCCGCTTTTTATTTCTTAGTCCACTAATATAAGGTTCATAGAAATAACTAATTACTAAAGTAAATAACAAAATAGAACACACCAAAAACACTATAAATATAAAGTAACACGGAATGAATCCAAGTAACGCATTATCGCCGACTATCATTGATTTACAAGGCAATCAGCGAGTGAAAGAACCAATTCCGCCTAAAGAAAGTAATGCATTTATAAGCAAAACACGTAATCCGGCCGTCCTAACATATGCATTGTTAATATCGGCTGAAATTAGATGAAACGCGCGCCTAGCGCCGGGGTCGGATTGGGGAGCGACGTAGCGGGGCCCAGGGGCGATTATTTTCTATGAGTATGGCCGTAATTTGAATATGGGTTTTATGAGGCTTGCTATTGATTTTAAACTAAATTGAACGTTACGTTTTATGTGATTATCGGGGTCAGTGTGAGGAATAACTATATACTTTTCGAGACAGGAAGCTACTTGCATAATCGTGATCGAATTAGAATTCTTCGACCTATACCTGTTGGTTCTAAGTTCCTTAGCGATGTAATCTTTTAAAATGTAAGTGTATCTAAATATCTTACAAGCTTATAATGATAAAGGATTTTCTGAACTTTACTTAAAAGATATACATATAACTTTCTCGGACTCAAAATTTGTGCCCGATAAGGAGATATGTGACAGCTGTATGTTGGTATATTCAATTAAATCATGGGATGCATATAAGCTGGGAGAAATGTTCTCTGCTCACACTTCTATATGTATACTCCATCAAGGATGAACGTATGAACGTACGTTATGTTTTCTGTTTAAACAATAGTATTTGACCCCCGTGTACCTAATTTCGACTCTGACATTTTCCGAAACAGCGCAACGCCGCCCCCGGGCGCGTATGGAGTGGCTTAATTGGGAATTACATAGTTATGCGCACGGAATCCTTGACAAGCACCGATACAACGACAGCGTAAACATTGCAAATGGATCTATTGTGATATAGACTTTCAAATAAGTATAACATGTTAAGATATTAATGAAAACACTTGATCCGACTTCCTACTAAATACATAAATGAATGTACGTAAAAATGTTTGGCTGTTTGTTAGTTTACCAGGAAGCTGACAGCTTTGATTTTAAATAAACTTGTAGACCAATTTACTAATAAGTTACTTTCACACCATTCACCTCTGTTTTCATACTTAGTGGAAGAAGGTGACAAGTTATTATCAACTACCTCTTACCGTTCGCTACTATTTAGCTATAAAAAATATTTTTGTGACAAAAACATACTTAGCTGACGTCACAACCTCCCATCACATGAACAAACTCCATAAGCATATTTACCTGAAACAAAAAACAACATTATTCATAAAAAGAGATAAATGACTACGAAAACATATTTAGGTATTGTGCGTAAAATATTTACGCCACGGTGCGAGCTGATTACTTAGACTTA
The DNA here is from genome assembly GCF_014839805.1 of Manduca sexta. NCBI lineage: Eukaryota > Metazoa > Arthropoda > Insecta > Lepidoptera > Sphingidae > Manduca > Manduca sexta. The sequence goes on along the minus strand of NC_051134.1, from coordinate 9,699,884 downwards.
CGACTTAATCTAAGACTAGGCTATCTTGATGAGATTACTTGAAGTGAATTATGTCCTGTTTTTATTTATTAAGGCTAAGTGGGCTTTAGTTACAATTTCATTAGTACAGACGAGATTAAACGTTAATTACAAAATGGGCACAACTACAGGATAAGTTACTATCGTGGTTACATACATAACATCACGCATTTATCCCCGAAGGGGTATGCAGAGGCGCAACTAGGGCACCCACTTTTCGCCAAGTATGTTCCGTCCCATGATGTGATAGGGGGCGAGCCTATCGCCATAGCGGGCACAAATTCCAGACTCCGGGCTGATACTGAGCAGAAAAACCCAAATAATAACCCTATCGTGGTTATGTATGGCTAAATTTCAAAACCTATCTATACATATTATAAAAGAGTCCCCTTTTCTGTCTGCCTGTATGTTATCGACTTTTTTAAAATCTACTGAGCGGATTTTTATAAAATTTGGTATGGGGATAGTTTAAGACCCTGGAAAGATTATAGGCCGCTTTCTATCCCAGGAGAAGCGGGACTTTTATCCCGGAAAAGTCGTTCATGCGGGCGAAACCGCGAGCAAAAGCTAGTTATAATATAAATACGAGAGGTCGTGAATATGTCTGGATGTTTAGTAGTTTGAATGAGATGAGATGGACACCGATGGATGTGGGCGACCCAGCGCCGGTCCCTGTAGCGCTCAATGGGGGCGGCCTATATCCAGCAGTGGACGATTCTCGGCTGGAATGATGATGACACAGTAGGGGAGACCGAGGAGGTTTGTGACAGAGGAGAGTTGTGACAAAGACGATTTCTCAGAACCTCCGACCGTTAGGGAACTGGCTACAGCGCACGATTGTTTCTTTAGAGACACACTACTCGATACTGTGAGCGCCAGTGGCGCACGGCCAGCGGTTTCGTAAGTACGACGTCCGCATGGAAAAAAAACTGAAAAGTAAGTTTTATATCAAAATTTTGATTGTATTTATATCGATACATATTATGTCCAGGTGGATTTGCAATTTTTTTTTTATATTTTGCGGTTTATGAAGTTTCAAAGCATGGCACTGTATTTTTGTGTTTGGATCTTGTTTTGAAATTAAGCAATATTATTTTGACCAGGTCACGATTTCTGGCACCTAGGAAAGTTGTGACAGCGTGTCACAACTCTCCTAGGCTAAGTTCATTTTCTGATTACCTTGTTTTACATGCTATTTGCAATGTTTGTTTTCTATTTATGTGTATAAATTCGTTTGTTTTAATTAATTCTTACACCCTACTTTGACTTTAAAGTATGCGATAATTAAAATTCGTCTTTAAAATGATTTTTTTGTTAGGAACTTGTTTGGGTATGCGGTTTAATGTTGAATGCTGAATTATCTATTTCTTGTTTTAGAATGCCGAATAATTACACGCAAAAGACTGATAGGGGCCTCGTTAGTGTCAATATTTATGAATTGGCCTTTGAAGAAGTTGCTAATAAGAGGTCAAAGTCTTCCAAATGCCGCATCCTCTTGCAATCTCAACTACATGTCTTTACATAGGTTTATTAAGAAGAAAAAGGCTTTTCAAGATAATGCAACTGATGTGGCTGCGTCTATGAGTTATGTCAGTCCTACGGTATTTACAGAAGACGGAGAAAATATATTATGCGATTATTTATTGACATGTGCAGCATTCAATGATGGGCTGACAACAAAAGAAACTAGAAGTATTTAAGTATTTTGCCTTTATGTTGGCAAAAAAATGAGAAGGCAGGAGAAGTGTAGCTCAGTACCAGATCAAATGCAAAGTGGGTCCAGTGTCTGAAATGCAGAGGCTGGTCTCACGAAGATTGCACTGGGGGCGAGCTGCGATGTCTGTCATTTATTTATTTTTGCTTATCAGACTAGATTAAGATTTTTGACTGATTTTAAAACGACTGATCTCATAAATATGCCATTTTGACATTGCGTTACTAAATGAAACCATGTGGTTTCAGACGAGTTTCATGAAGACGAGTATGTACTCGTCTTCATCTTTGCTGACATTGTGCCAAAAATCACCCATTAATAACTAATATTTTCACGAGTAATCCTGGTTTTAGTTATCTGATTTTTTGATCATTTTGTACTTTAATGCGAATATGGCGTGTATGGGGGTGTATTTCTGACTGGAAGTATGATGTTGCCGCTGCAACAAATTCTCTTAGAGTAGTAGTAGTGGCTTTAGGACGTGTAAAATTGGAATTGCTTTTTATTAATATTTATTTTGTTCGAAACTTATACTTTTTTATTTTACGTCTACGGCTCAAGTAACTACTTACCTCGGTATTAGGAGAGTTGCGACAAAGGGAGTAGTTTCAGTTTTCATGGATTTTCTCAGAAATCATATACCTTTTTATTTACTTTAATGACTGTTTTTAAAACGGTAAGGACTGAGCTATAATGAGGCATACAGTTCATAATCGTGGTATATTTCTTTCTTGAGATATGTTCATTTAAGTAAAATTTGTCACAACCTTCCTAGGTCTCCCCTATCAAGTTTTTACAATTCTTAACACGCGAAACATTTATATCCCCCATAATGATTACCAAATCCGTCCACCGGGATCGACTGCAGCACTAATCCTTGTAAAATACTTATGGAGTACAATTGAAACACCTGTGTCGCGTATACGAATCCAGTGTCAGGCTAAGTTCCAAATCTTCTAATATTATTTTATCCTATTCTATAGGGCTCCGCCTGTGTGAATAGTATAGGTCAAATAGATTTTCGCTGGTGGGTAGGAGAAGGAGGGGGCGGTGTCAACCTTTAGCTTTGCAAACTTCGGTGAAAATACTATAGTGTGTGTTAATTAGCTTATAAAAAAATCTATTATCCTTTCCATTCTCCTTGAAAGACAGAACAAGTAACTATTTTAAACATTTGTTATAAACCGTTTTCTAAAAATCATGTGTGTATTCTTTGTGAATTATCGCTCGCTTTTACGGTGAAGGAAAAAATCGTGAGGAAACCTGCACACCTGAGAAATACTCTATAGGAATTTTCGAGGGTGTGTGAAGTCTACCAACCCTCGTGGTGGACTAAGGCCTAATCCCTCTCGGTAGTAGAGGAGGCCCGTGCCCAATAGTGGGACAGTATATAATACAGGGCTGATACTTATACTTATAAACCGATGTTTGCTCAGGCGATGCTGTAGACATTTTGCTGACAGTAGAATATATTTTATATCCGCCAGGATAGCGACCACCGTACACAAGGTGTTAAAATCCGCCATAGCCCACGTAAGTGTCACGTTCCGGGATCAGCCTGTATATATCCGGTTCCAACGGGCCGGCATATTGCCTCGACTGGCGAGAGGTAATCACCTATCGTCAGTGGACGTTCTACTGGTACTCCAATCTTCTACCATCAGGTGCAGAGACAAAATACACATAGGTTACTAATATAAGAATTTGGCTACATTAAACACGATTACCCCCCATCGATTAGTTCCAAATCCGTCCCCCATCTAATACAGAACGAATCCTTACGAACACCGCCATACTGACAGCACCTGCGTTTCATACGCGCCAAAACGGAGCTTTAAGTTTTTCAATATGTTCCACATACTTCCACCGATACAATGCAATCGATGTTATTGGATTGTAATAATGTTATGTAGATACAAAATGAGTTTCTTTTATACATTATATCGTGTCTCTATCGCACAGGTGTAGACAGGAACTAAGAATTCCATCAATTATGAAACGCTATTTTTGCTGGTACGCCTTTTATAAATTGGACTGAGTTATACAAACATGTAACAACTACTTTCATTCAAAATTTTTGGATTGTTACAAGGTACAGGTGTATTGTTTGGTCAAATGTAAATAAATGTAGGTGTGTTTAGTAAAACAGTAAAATATCAAGTTTGGATTAATTGCGTTTTAAATATTAATAACACATTTTTTAATCATTTGTGAGTAGGTACTTAATTGCAAAATAAAAATAAATTAAATCCTTAAAAATAATGTTATTTACAATAAAACCGCAAGATATGAGACAATAAGAAAACGATATATTGTATCATATAAAGCTATAATAAACAATAATTAAACTATTCATGCCACGTGCCCCGAATGCCTTTACAAATAAATCCAAAAAAAAACCTCTTCAAATCCGTCCCAACAAACCACAAACATTCAATAGCGCGTTGTCGTAACAGCCGGTACGCAGATTCGATTCCGGCTGATATAAACCCGACCAATATGTGCGCCGCGTATTACTCCGCGCACCTTTATACGAATTTGATACGTCGACCTTTTTGCGTGATCAACTTTATTCCATTTCCTTTTGTGTCGTTCCCTTTGTCACAAAGGATGTTTGTTTAGTTTCGATGTATTGATGGAATATTATTGTTTTTATTTGATTCAAGCGGAGAACTTGTTGCTTGTAGAATTTGTTGGTGGTAGGATGTATTTTATATCCGCCCGAATAGCGACTGTACACGAGGCGTTCAAACCCGCCATAATTGTCTAAGTGAGTGTGTCGCGTTGCGGGATCAGTCTATGAATATCCGACTCCAACAGGCCGGCATAATTGTGTCAACTGTCAAGGGATAATCACTAATCATTTCTCGTCAGTCGACATTCTATTGGAGTTCATTCTACTTACTATCAGGTGCAGTGGGGTTAAATTGGCGAGCCAGTACAAAAAGATATCGTCTAGTGCCTTATAGAGTTTAATATAAAGTTCTGAATTGTGTGCGCACTGTTAACGGGTATTTGTATTACTAATTGCTCGTCTATGGTGAAATGGCTCCTATTACTCAGTTGTATACAAAAAATACTATTAAAAATGTATACTTTCTAACCTACAAAAAAACAAATTAATTTATAAAATACGTATATGAGAAAATGAACAACCCTTGAAGTTTAAAACCCTTGACGTTTAAAATCCACCCGTGTACAAATCCCTTTCAGATCACGCGCACCGTTCCTGTACACAAAAGATCCACTAGTGTGTTTCGCGAGACGCCGCGGCGGTAAGCGATATGTTATCGTCTTTAGGATTCCGCAGATATAAGGCCAGGGGAACACTCTATACAACTTATGCCTTGTGCCTTACATATTTTTTCCTACTAATTCCGTAGTAGATAGTGGGCTGAAATGTTAATAAAATAGTGTGTTAGTATGTCCTTAAAATAGCGGTATAATGCTGGTGACTGGTGACTTGGCGTAGTTGTAATTGTACACGGTACAAGTATGGCTACCACGCTGAGGTCCTGGGTTCGAATCCCGGGTGGGGCCAAAAATAATTGTGACTGGGTTTTTCCATCTTAAAAATTACTCAGTCGCAGCTCTCGAGTCAGGAAGTAGGCGGTGTGGATACCCCCGTACCTCGGAAAGCACGTAAAGCCGTTGGTCCTGCGCCCGATCTCTCTTCGGTCATGTCGGATTGCCGTCTCACCGGACTATGAGAGTGGAGAAACAGAGAGTGTACCTGTGTATTGCGCACACACTTGTGCACTATAATATATCCTGCGTACCTGGCTGATCTCCGTTGAGATTGGCCGCCGTGGTCAAAATTCGGCTAGGAGGGATTCATTCATAATGCTGGTGGTGTACGCTTATTCATTCTGAAGGCAGTAAACAACAACAACACTACCAGTTTTTATACCAACAAAGACAACACAAAACAACCATGAAGGCTGCAGTCTTGGAAACGGAAGCAAATAAAATTAAAAACAGCGATAAATTCCGTAAATAGTTTTATTTCAATGTCTAATCGCGTAAACATAAGGAATCATTATGTAAACAAATAAATTTGATTATAGCAGATATTTTTTTTTAAGTGCATACACACGCCATTAATCCAAAGGGGTAGGCAGATATGGAACTCAATGCCACATGCTACTACGTTGAGAATTTTATTATAGCAGATTTTTTTATGCATACACACACTCCATTATCCCACAAGGGTAGACAAGTAAGTGCCACATGCTACGATCTCGACACATCTCTTTTGCCACTACCAAATACTATTTTTAAAAAATAAATACTTATTCGAGGTACGGAACCATTAGCCCGTAAGACCCACACTTGCTCAACTTTTATGGGAGCCCATAAAAGCGACCGCGGCAACCCTATCACACGGCGTATTTGACGGTATTGTCATATTTTACAGGGAAAATATTTCGGTGATTTTCAGCGGGAAATCAACCCTTCCCGCAACGTGTTTTCGTATTGGATGGTCGCTTGAGATGTTCGTGTGATTTTTGATATACGCACGAGCATCGAAATCGTTGTGAATAGTGTATTTGTGATGTTTTTTTGGATGATTTGTTTTCATGTTTATTTATATTTCGCATTTTCTTATTATGGACAGTTAGCAAACGAGTTGGACAGGAGTGACGAAAAGTCCATATAAACAGATTCCTGCCGACATCCCTTTCGTGATTTATGTAAAATCTAATTATCCAAAAAAAACTATTTACAGACCGCATCTATACATATTAGTACCTATATTATGTTGTGTCGGGTACCTTTTGGAAAAATTTCACCCTTCGCTTATGCTGGACAGTGAATGTTTAGCTTTAAAAACGAATATTTCGCACTATAGATACAGGGGCCTTATTCTCTATGACAGTGTTAACTCATAACATGGCCGTGTTACGTTATCTTCCTGAAATTATCGTGGAATGATATTCTGTATGTAAATTTTTGTCCCAAACGCGACGCGATGCTTTACATGTGTGTTACGTACTGGGGCCTTATTCTCTATCCCGCACGTTATTTTGACAGTGTGTAACAAGCACGTAACACAACGCATCATGTTTAGGACTATAGAAATTTGGCTTACAGAATACCATTCCACGCACATTTCTCGAAGATAACATGACACGGCCGCGTTACGCGTTTACACTATCATACAGAATAATATAATAATGTCAATATAACGTGATACATAGGGAATAAAGCTAAGTGACGTGGGTGAATTAAAAGCAAACTTTTGCCGTTCGAATTTCGAATGTTAATTCGCGTTTAACAGAACTGTAAACTATTATAGCGCAAAATATTGGTGCTAGAGTAACTTCAAACTAATGATATCTGAAGATAATGACAAATTATTGTTCCCTGAGACTCGGCGAGCTTCACCGCTCGGTGTCATAAAATTCGTGCCACTGCTGATCCCTTACAGGAGTTGTAGTGGTGGATGTGAGGGCGGGAAAGTCTCTAATGCAGAATGAATAACAATAACTTCATTGAACGAGTACTGAGTGCTAACATCCAAAAACGGAGCCAAGACACCAGTGACCCTACCCGGAACTCGAACCTCAGACCCAACAAAATACCGATATCGTAGCCCGTTAATGTAATTAATAGTGGTTATTAATACACCTATATTAATTAATGCGTTGAACTATGTATTGGGCACGTCGATTTTGATTGCGCGGATGAGCACATAATGTCCTTATGTAGGGTACACACTATAGAGGTTTCCATAGATCGTATTGGAACTGAATTGATGATTTATTGATTAGATACCTACATATAGTTTCTCTTAAGGTGGTAGCTCAAGGTCCATTTTCATACATTTTGTTTCGGCTTTAATCTGGGTAACTAAACAAGTATTGGCAAGTAAAGAATTTAAATTCACGTCTAGTTAGTGATTAGTTCTCGCAGTTGAAAGATATATTTTTACATTTTTCTTTCAACTGCGAGAACTAATCACTAACTAGACGTGAATTTAAATTCTTTACTTGCCAATACTTGTTTAGTTACCCAGATTAAAGCCGAAACAAAATGTATGAAAATGGACCTTGAGCTACCACCTTAAGACTTCTCTTTCGATTCCTTGATCGCGTAACATATTTAATTATGAATTTCTGGGTCAAAAATATCTACCTGAGGTGAATTTCGCTGGAAGTAGGATATATTTTATCAATGATTTCTTATGTTTACGCGAATGTTAGACATTGAAATTAAACTAATTTTCGGATTCTATCGCGGTTTTAGTATTTTATTTTCTCCCGACGTTTCGAAGACTTTGCAGCCTTCATGGTCACGGGGGGGACTGAGGTGTTGTTCATCCGTAAAGTCAAAGTTACAATATCTACCTCCATTTTACAATTATACAACTTTTTTAATTTTTTTTTAAAATTTTAGCTGTTGGTGGTCCGATCTACGCAGAATGAGCTCACAGTGTCTTGAAGTCTGGCAGCCGGTCTTTTGGGTTCCGATTTAATTAAATGTAGAACTGGATCCCAGGCTTGTGCAAGCTTCCAACCGTCTTCCCTATTGAAATATATTTTATTAGCAACTGTTATACACAAGGTGTTAAAACCCGCCATAGTGGATCACGTAAGTGTCGCGTTCCAGAATCAGCCTGTGTATATTCAGTTGTAACAGGCCGGCATAATTGAATCGACTGCTCTTGGCTAATCATCTCTCGTCAGTCGACATGAGATGCAGTGCGGTCACTTTGCCGAGCAGGTATAAAAAAATGGTGGAAAAAGGCCATTTAGACTATCTACCCAGACATTCATAATATACATACCTATAAATTTCATTCAATTCAATTATAATTCATAAATTACATGAGTCGTCACAATACATCTGTTCAGCGTGTTTATTTATGTGCATATGTAATAAGGTCGGTTTTCCCTTGTCACTCGACCGCTGCGAAGCGCCATTGTGTGCGCGGCACAACCTTCACGCGCCACCGGCTTTGTGGATCACAATTGGCTCCATTAATGGGGATTCAACTGTGTGTAGTTTTAATTGAGTATATTTTTATTGCCGGATCGGTTTATTTTTTAATACTTGTATAGTTTTAATTTTTTTATCACTGCATTAGTCTAATGGTAGAATGTTTGGGCACGGCATCGTGTTCTCTCTCTTTTGAATTCCAAACACGTAACAAATTAATTTTCTATTTTAAATGTCGAGATTTGGAATTCGAAATTTGAAAAAAGTATTACTACTTTTAATTCGCTTAGGTATTTCAATATTTCTTTTAAATTCATAATACCTACTATGGTATTAAATACAATCAGATTCACACTGCATACAAACTATTAAAAACTATACTACAAAACCACGAGTTCCACTCAGACGCAGCAAAAACATTTACGTTTCATATAATAACACCAATATCGTTTAATTTGATCAAACGTTGGTTTGTTTGTATATTTGCCGGTAAGCAGCCACTCGTGGGCCCTCCACACGAGCGGTGTCGTTCGCACGAGGGCGCTAGTGTGGAGTGCCATTGTGAGCCGAGCGATACTCTTATTGCTGAACCGATATTTCTTATGCAAGAAGACAGAATGCAGGGTATGAGAACTGTTAAGCAATATTTGAAGATAATCAGATAGGCACTGGGTCATCTCTGCTGCTAGAGTAAAGTGACATCTGAGGAAATGTAGTAATTATAATGGACCAGGGGATTATTCCCTTTTGTTACAAACACTCCTATGGAATTTTATTCTAAAATAAATTTAGATCTGATAGTGATTCATATTAAAAAATCTATGCTGTGACTGACGGCAGACGTCATGCGTGTGACTACCAATGACCTAATTTAAATGACTATATTTGAACTATTTTATTTAAATTTCATTACTACTTTATACAACCCATTGCAGGGTTGTTCCGAACAGCGTCATCTTGTAGGCAATAGTTCACTCTACACACAAGATCAAGAAAAGATAATACAATCATTAATTTTACTATACAATAATTATTTCAAATGAGGAAGAGGCCTTCTTTATAGAATAGCATTCTGTAGCTTAAGCCACTTTAAGATTAAATTATATACATGTTGAGTTTTCCTAACATGGGCTTGCATTACTATAAGTTATAATTTTGGTTTACACTTATTTGTTTTACATCTACGGTTCAAGTAACTTATTGTAAAGTGTTATTTCCAAATGAATAAGTATGTGGTTTCATTTAGTAACGCGAAGTCAAATTGACCCTATATAATCACATATTTAACGCATTCAAAATGACTTCAGTCAGTCAGTGAGTTATAATTAATATGTGAACAGTCCCATTACAGTTACATTAAGTTTTCGTTTCATTTCACATTTGATTTGTGAGCGAGGATACGCGGTAATGGCGTATTAATGGACATTACACTCGTTCAGTTCCCGCGTGGGAAAAATAATATGAAACACGGATGTCGACTTGATTACGGGAAATTTGTTGTGAATATCTTTAACATTTTTATAGTAATTTATTCAAGAAAGTAAAAAAGGTATGGGAAATAGGTTATACTTTTTGAGGTAGCAACTACAGTCATATAGAGCGCTGGCCGTTTTAAAAATGCACACAAATATTCAAAATAATTTGTCAAAGAGTCAGAAAATTATTGTTGTTTTTACATTGGTATTTTTATTAATTATATTTTCTGCAATTGTGTACAGACGTTTTATTTAATGTAGGGACTATTACTTCACAAAGAGAAGGCAAAGATAAAACATATTTTTCCTGAAGTAATGCCTTGTAATGCTATTGAATCATTAATCATAATACCTATTATCGCAGTTAATAAGTCAAATATACTTCATAATGTGTCAAAAACAAATATCTAATCTTACAATGCGGTTGTCATGTCTGTCGTGATAGGTGGTGACCACACAAAAGGTGCAGTTATAAAATCTTAACAAATGAAATTAGTTATAAAATTTATTACACTTGCAATAGGAATCTTTAGTGCGCAATACAAGTCATTATCGGAAATGTTACAAATAAACAACTCGCTAAGATATTAATATCAAAGAGGGAACGTTTCCTATAGAACAAAACATTTTCAAAGCGTATGAGTGGCGCTAGTTTCGCCTCTTAAGTAACAATAATATATTAAGTGTTATCATCGAAGAAATGTTTAAACATGTGTAGATTCCATTGAAAATAATGACCAATACTATAGATGATAGATAAGCTCAGGCATGCATACCCTGAGAGGAGGGCAGGGATTCTTCTAGTACGAAGCGTCTGGAAATAAAAAAAGCAAAAACAAATAGATACTAATCACGAACAAATATACGCCTTTAATATTTCAGGAGATAAAAAAAGAAGAAACAAATAGATACTACTCATGAACAATACTGATTTTCTCGAAGCACAAAATTGTTTTTTTAATAAACAGTTATAGATTTCTACCCTACTCAAGAAAAGGAGTGCTGTCAACTATTCAAATCACTATAAGTAACCTGCGAGCGGTAACTGAGGCGTATTTCACTTGGAACGGTCAATTGACAGTCGTATCGGTCGGTTGGTTTGTGTATTTATGAAAGTATATCTGTAGTCAGTGATAGTTCTTTTTTTATTTTAAACAATACCAATAAACAATTTTTATCAATAAACTAAATAAATGTATGCGCGAAAACATACCCCATCTCTTATACAATAAAGCTCACAAAATATTGACACGTGACAACAGCATTCACCGAACAATACCCGACTTTGCGCACATAAAAACAAAGGTGTACGACATGCAGACAGCACTAAGGGAAAACTTCCGATATTTCCTTTAAAGAGAAAAAGAACCTAAAACGTGAACATAAAAGGCATTCAGCGGTGCGTCGAGCGCAAAACCGAACGAAAAAATAATAACAATTTTTCAATAGGCAACGTTCACATGGTAATGCACCGCACGTTTTATTTTCGCCGGATAACATCGTATTGAATATAAATAAGGCTGCATTGTATCGTATACAAATTTACCTAGCCAATATATAAAGGAAAATTTTATGTACAAAGAATTAATAATTACTAGGTGATAAGACTATGAAAAAGCACATCCCATATCTATTAAATTAGTTACGGATGCACGTAAGATATTATTAAAAAAAATATAATATGTTTAATACCTTGAATAACATTTATTAGGTACTTACCTATTATTTATTCTAAAACATGGTAATATTATTATGTTAGCTGAGAGTTTCTTTAAATTCTTGCAGACAAACTGTGTAATTAGTTGTCTTATTAATTTAAATGAAAAAATATATGACACGGTGTCGTAACAAAGTTTGCCAGCAAAATGAAACCAACCATGCGCGGGGATTAATATCTGGTGTCCGCTTGGTTTACACTCGCTAAGCCACCAGATGCAGTACCAGCTAGTGGCGATGGGTCCATATTACCAGATTCCTGCCGGCTTCCCTTTCGTAATTTATGTAACATCTAATTATTGGAACGATTTGCAGACGGCATTTATGCAGTATATGTTGTGTCGGGTTACCTTTCGGCAGACTTGACCTATCGCCACTGTTAACAGCAACATCCACTTGACCCTTTCCGCCTTCATAAGACGTTTACTTTGAATTACTGTCAATAATTGCAGCTTCTGATCCGGTAGAGATGGCATGGTGATGGTATAAACGAAATGCACAGAGTGTTATAGCGGGTATGTCTTGCGATAAATTGTGCGCATTAATACACTTAATGGCACTCATTCATATGTTATACTTTATTGAGAACACGGTAAAGTAGCACCATTACACCTCATGGTAAATGAAGAGATGGCAAAAAACATGTCGACCGATAAGAGATAAACATTGCCGGACGGTCAACACAGTTATGCTGGCTTATTACATTGCTTCTTCACGCTTCGTTTGAAGGACCCCAAGTAGTTGTAGCACGTGTTACAAGGGCTTTGGTTCAGATACGTCATACTTCTGATATGACTGAATAATTTTTTGAACAATATGCAAAAAATGTGCGATGTCAAACCATATGAACGGCGCCTTATACACTGTTTCAGGTGCGTTATCTGTAAAACGAGCGGGGAATCTGACAGAAACGATACTCGCAAATAAAGATTATTCACTGGAGTTGAAAGAAGAAAAAACCGGAGCGAAGGGGGTGCCCCGTGTCACTCTCGCGGACCCGGCCCGACGGAACGGCGGTTATAGAGATGAACGATACTGGCACGATATTAACAGTTTGTGACTTATCGATTTTACAAGTCTTACATCGTTTTTTTTTTACTAATGATTTTACATGTTATGGTTTCAACGTGATTTATTGTTGGGGGTAGGGGGGAGGGCGATTATCCGCTATTTGTTACGTAACTAATCCCACTTATCGAAAATGTTTAAGCAGAACTAGAAGGAAAGCATTCTTGCTTAAAAGGTCCATGGAATATGTAGCTATGTTATCATCCATTAAAAAATGAAAAAAATAATAGGGATTTAATTTTTATAGCAATTGTAAATTTTACAGACTACATGAAACTCTAACAAAGCTCTTCACTTGGTCACAAGACATTGGTAATTCCAATCGTATATACAACAGATGATGGATTTCACTGATGGTTAAATCACTCAAACCTGTGTGGCATCATATAATTAAATAATAAAATTATGTAGAAACTAATTTGTATGATGAGTGCTACGAAATCTGTTATTTTTTAGGCAAAACTTAAAAATCGTTTTCACACCGTAGGCCGCAATAAGTCCCAACAACAAAAGAAGATAAAAGATATTTTTTCAATGAAAAGCCGACCCCAGCGCGGTGAGAAACTGGCACGCTTAAATTAAAAGTAAATAGTGCTTCAATTCAATTTGCTTTTTAGACGTTATGGTTAATTTATAATGCGTAAAGCCATCTTCTTTACTTTTTAGTACATTTACTTTAAAAATATTTATTTAAAAAGGCTAATACAGTGACGAGATACAAAGTTATTTAGAGTTGGAATTTTTTATTGAAATCATCATAAAATAATATACTTAAGGAATTTCTATAAACGAAAAAAAGATCCCTTTTCAAGAAATTTTCGTGGTTAAAGAAAGTCATTACGAAGAAAGTAATTATTCCTATTTCAAGTTTCTCTAGATATATTAATCTGATTCAAGAAATATTTTTACAAATCCATGTCAATACTCTAATTATCCCGTCAAGACAAGTAGAACACGTTTTTCTAGTTCAGATTAGTTAAGGCTATCAGCATAATAGAAACAAATTCTACCACGAAAAATTGCCTTTTCTTTACCCACACAAGTTTGTATATGACTCTACCTCCATATTAAAATCAAACCCAGCGTCACCTATTTTACATCAAACCAATCACTAGACCAATATGCTTAATAATTGAAATTACACAGCCCTCCTTCCCTTGCTAACCAATCGCAACTACTCGCGGTCCCCGACGGCGTGGCGAGAGCTGTGGGTCGGGTGTAAATTTGCACAGGTACTGGGTTCATTACCGGCCCAATCAGCCGTGACGACGCCGCTGGGACCGCGCGCCGATCTATCGAATGCTCTAACCAGTAACGGGTAATGCGGGTACCTGCAGTTTGTCTGCAAGTTTAATGTTATTTTTTGTAGCGTTTTGGCAAATAGAGCGCTTCTAACGGTAAGTGATCAATATTGAATAGGAGTGGTAGAAGGAGGACGACTTAATGTTTGTAATAGGTTTGTTCGAGCTTCCAAATGCTATTAAGCCTACAAGTTGATTTCACGTAACTTGTCTAAAAGGCAGTACTAATAACACGGTCCAGTCAAGTCATTCACGATGTAGTGAATAAGTAGACTGAACTGATGAATGATACGTATTTATTCACAACTTCAACTCAAATGGAATAAAATCGAATGGATTAGAACCTTGGTTTTATGAAAATCTTCTGGTAAATTAATTCCACTGCAGTATTTCCATCGAGGATATGTTCGTACCGGTTATGAATCGAGTGGTCAATCGTCTCCTTCAACTGGCATATACGCTGATAAACCGATAAGGTTCTCGACTCTAAGTTTCGATCAAAATTTTAACTGGAGTTTCGTACAATAAAAATACTTGAATTAACCGGAATGAGAATTTCTTCCCGATACCAGCGATAGGCTTGCCAGTGATCAAATTGTACAGAAATATGCTTTTGAAAGCGCTAAATACGACGATGTTTACCCCATTGAGAATGAAAATGTTAAATTAATTAAAAACTCAATATCGTATACTTATAAATTCTATCATCATGTTCCTAAAGGCCTAATTCAATCGAAAAAGTCAGCAAATAATACAATACGACAACCATACGACACAAAATCGTATGCAAGCCGAGCACTTACAGCAAATTCAATTGAACTCGCCGTGTTGCACACAGAAGCTTAACTAACAGCCCCAGGACGTCCCTGGCGTGTTGAAATAAAAACATGCCTAGCCACGGGGCGTACGGCTAAATGCAATTTTACACCCTCTACACACTATCAAAATTCGTAGCGTGTTTCCTTCGTAGAGGTTTCGTAGCGTTTGTTGGAGACTCACGGGCGAGAATATTATGTCGACAAGTAACGGTTGCGGGATATGTTTACTTTAATAACCGTCATTCTATATTTAAATAAGTAAAATGAAGATGATTATTTGCATTTATAAGTATTTATCAGTGGCGAAGAGTGAAAATTTTCAAAAGGTAACCCGAGGAAATGTTTTTTCTACAGTTAACATGTAATACGCTGTTCACAATAAATTAAAATCAGTAAAATATCATAATACATAATAATTTCCTTCTATCATAAACGTTATTTCTAAACTCTTAATTTTACAAATAATCACATATTTCGAACATAGGCACTTATCTAAAAGAGCCCAACAAAAATCAATAACCCTCACTATACATAAACACTAATTATACATTTTAAATTATTAAAAAATTTCGCGCCAAAGGCCCAACATTAAGCCGCAAATTCTCGGGTTACCCTGAAGTACACATACACGCACGCACACATGTATTTTTACGTCACTTCCAAAAGATTAGACAAAGACACCGCGCTGCGTGTGAAAGAGACAACAATATCGCGAGGGAAGCTATGCGCGGCCGGGTTCACTTCGAACACTATAAAGCGCGAGCACTGCGCGCGAGTTACGATTTAACGAATTGATAATAATATGAACTATGTACCGTAATCGTTAAAGTATTGATTTAATGAAATAAGTAGGTATAAGATGACTTGTTTGAATATACTATTATTATTCTAGTTATATAGTTGTTTTTCATTTATTATTTTAAGTTAATTTACAAAAGGTAACCCGGTAGGAATCGGCTTATATGGACGCTTCGCCACTGGTATTTATATAACACTAAAATACTAATGGCACATCTATCATATTATTATATGAAAATGCGAATAAAAATAGTAGTAAAGTAAATAATTAGTTAATATTCATAAATTACCATACATTAATACTATTATGCACCAACATCAGATGGTTTCTTTACAGTGTATTGACTTTTCGTGCCAAAGGAAGTCAAACAAACGCGGACAATATCCTCTGTACTAGAGAGTAGAGACTATGGATTAATTGAAAACAATACAAGCCAATCACTCAATATCACAGGACAATAGTTCCCATCAACTCTACCGCTCCCGATAGAGTCTCATGTAAAGTGGCACTATACGCGGCGGGCGCAGCCGGGATAACTTTTCGAGTGTTTCCATCCAAGTTTATGCCGTCACAATAGAGGTCCGGTACGTATGGACCCATTGTCCGTCAGCCTGTCGGGGACGTCTTTGGACGCTTATTCTGATGGTGTAGATTACGGGGTACGGCGTGGTACATTGATGTTGGAAGTTAACTGAATTACGTTTAGGGTGAATTTCGTTTGATATTATTAGTTTACGTCATTCTACGGCGGTAGTTAGTTGAGGTAGGTTGCAGTGGCGGAGCGGTAAATTTTTCAAAAAGTAACCCGAGGCCAAAAAAAAATGCCTTAGTTAATTGAACGGAAAACAATAACTAAGATAAACGTAAATGAACCTTAAAGGGAAGCCGGTAGGAATAGGGTTGTATGGACGCTTCGCCACTGGAAGGTTGCGTTTTGACTAATTCTATTACCAAGCGACCACCTCTTTCTTGCTCAGGGTGACGATAGTAAAGAAGTGTCACGGGATTTTGCTACTTAAGGTTCTGTATGTTGCTGTTGTTTATGGACAGGTATGTTTCTTACCCTCAATCGAGTAGCATGCTCGTCTCGTCACAATGATGTCCAAAAAGTATTGTTATTCATTTGTATATATTATGAAAAAAATATATATTTTGTACTTTCTTTTAGACTAGTCATTAATTTGTAAACTATGAAATACTTTCTTAATTTTACTTTCTTCAGACAAATGTCTTATGACATCACAAAATGCAATTTAACTCGCGCGGGTCAGGTTTCACGTTTTGATGGAGATAGCGTGAAATTCGCTCTTTGCGTGTCGTTTTCAATTTATTCACTTTTACTGCAGACAATTATTTTATTGCACAACGAATATGAACTATGAAAGCAAATATCGTATGTCAAGCTATATACCTGAGTTGTCTCAAAGAATTATAATTTAAAATATATAACATAACTATACTGATATTATGAAGAGGAAATTTTGCATGTTTGTTTGTAGATTTGTAGGGACCAAACTCTGGAACTACTGAATCGATTTTGAAAATATTTTCACTAATAGGAGACTACATTACTTTCGAGTGGTATTTTTATCCCGGGAAAATAAAAAGCGAGGTTTTAACCCGTATATCTTTGTCACGCGGACCGAATCGCGAGATAACCTAGTATTTCTTAAATAAGGGTCAAACATACCAACCGTTCAAAATCTAGTTGCGCCTTGGTAAGTGATATAATTTCGACTTAATGTCTAACATTCAAAATATATTATACCGAATACTTACATTTTGTTTGATCATAATATGTGCCTTAATTATATTATTCTGGCAGCCCTAAAAATAATCCCTACGACACGCTTTACTAGTTATCCTGGAACATTAACTTGTGCTCCATTATAACAATACACGCATAACATTGCCCCGGCACAAGCTCTGCTTATCAAAAGCCTTGCCGAACGCTATCAGTTATCACGGGCGTACGTCTGCAGGGCGCGTTATCTACGCGTGCGGATCTCTTTATGCGCCCCGTCAGATATTCACGCTAATGAATCGCTGTTTCGTCTTGATCCCGTCGTCTGTGAGAGACAAACTTCGGTCGTGTCTTGTCAAAGGAATAAAGCCCTGTGTGTGTATGCGACTTAATATTACGCTTTTTATTAAGGTGAAGGGTACTGTTCCGTCTACGAGGGTATATCCGTCTTTTTGCCATCCCGGGCATTCTATTCGAAAGCCAGCTTCGATAGTCGTATAGGTAAGAGAGACAAAAATTCCCTATTTACCTATCGGCTCTCAAAGCTATCCTTCGAATAAAACGTCCGTAATTGCAATAAGATGGATATACCCCTGCAGACGGAATAGGGCCCCCTGACCTTATTATAATAGTAATTTTAAAGTTAGTTTTAGGAAAAAGTAAACGAAACATTAATGGGTGAGGTTTACTTGTAAGGTAAGGTTTCCCTTATTGACTCAGAAACCACAATCTCTTTTTAGTTTTAGAACGGCAAAGTAGCTAGACTTGATACCTAATTGGTAAGTAGAATGTAACCCAAATATAATTACAAACGGTTCGTAGCTCAACGATCGCATGAATTATGTAGGAATAATATACTTGATTCTAATAATAGTAATTATAATATCCGAAATCATACATATAATATCCGAAACTCTGAATAGAATATCCGAACTTTTCAAGTATAAACGGTTCCTTACCAGATTAAAGTAGTTACAAATATAACTTAGTGCGGTTCGTTTAAAGCGATCGTGAAGTTACTTCGCCAGCGGTAGAGTCTGATCAGACTAATTGTGCGACGGACGAAGACACTGGCATCTATAAACTTACCTCGGCTTTGCTGGGGAGCGCTCAGAATTCCCGCTTTCTAGATCTAGGTTTAGACTTTAGTGCACGTTTTAAGGGCGAATATGAAATGAAATAATTTATTTGAATTTGTAAAATGTTATATATAATTTAGATTCCCCCAATATTAACTCTACCATCAGTTCGGAATGCAGTTCTCATCAGAGAAGAATGGGCAAGGAGCTCTTTTTAAAATCAGTTTAAAGTATAATCTATAGTGATATATGATGTGTATTATGATACAGAAAAAAATATATAATTTGGTTTTTTATTGCTGTTTAGAGCAGTTCATTCTGATTATATCTGTTGCTTATTTGCTTACTGGTATTTGCTATTAGAAATATACACATTTTTATGATTCTTTGTTTTGGTATTACTATTATCGTGATTGTCTACATATTATCATCAAAATTTAGTTTTGAAAATTGAGCATTACCTATATAATCCATGTAAAGTAAGTGCTGGGAATATAGTTCCCACGTTACCAATTAAAAGTTATTGGGAATGTTGTAACTATTTACATGTAGTCGTGGCTCCTACCATCAGGCGAGCGACTTGTTGCAAACAAAAAATAATGCGATTAAAAATCGCAACCACGCAAATAGCCTAACCTATTCCCCACAAAACAACTGCGAGCGGATAGAGGATTTATCTTCATGCCGTTGTTAACAACGCCTAATTATTTCGAAGGCCTGTTGATACACCAATGGATATTTTCCGATGTACGCGCGCATGTAGAGTACATGTTATACATAACTGATAACAATATAGCTAGAAAATTAGAATTTATAGTAAATAATAGTTTTCGGTCGCGGTTTAGCTCGTGTGAAAGATATCTTCCGAAATAAAAATACATTTGTTCATTTGTCTGTAATAAAAAATGCTCAAGGACTTGATCTATCTGTGTGTCAACTTTAAGCGATATCCATACAGTTATTTCTTTAAAAATTAATCTATGAATAAACTAAAAAAATGAATGCAATTAATCCATTTTTCAATTAACCAAATACCTTCCTACTCATTCTGCCAGTAATTGTCATCTGAAAAACCTTCAATCCGTTCAAAAACAACGAATAACCCCGCAATCAATGCAATACAATCGAACGTGTATTAAACCGATAGGGATCGAGTGACGTCGAGTGCTCAGCGTGAGTGAGACGCATTGTTGGACAGATTGTACGATAGATTCGCGTATGTACGGCTACATATAGACAGTAGGAGACTATCATAGGTGTAGTGTAGATTACCGTTTTTATTGAGCAGGAAATGTTTTTGTAAATTCCTTTAATATGCCAGTGTTTATACGCGCATATCTAAACTCACCATCAGGTAACACAGTTCTTCCGTCCCTCACCTAAGCTATAAAATAATCGATACCCATATTACTCATACACATTACCAACCCAATAAAGTATATGTGAAATTGAAATCGTATCCAATACACGGAGCTATTAAATCGGCGGGTACGTGCGGTTAGGGTGTGTTAGGGGGGAATGGTTGGGGGGGGGGTCACACACCACTTGCCCGGGAGTGGCCGTTACTCATATTGGAAATGGTGCCCGCGCCTATGATTTATCGTTCAGCCTACCCTCCGCCGCGCTGCCGCGACGCTATATTGCGTACGGTTTAATTCCGTATGCGACATACGTGCGTGATCGCCACATTGATTGGTGTGTTCGAACAAGGACAAGTCAATGTGGTCAGTGGACTGTCTTGGCTTTAGGAGGTAGTGCCAACACTCAAGCCTTTTAGACGTTGAATGAATGGTCTCACTCCTTGGCATTTATCCTTTCCATGAAAAGTCAAATGTTAAATTATAGATATAGAGCCTATGGGCAGTCTAAAAATCCAATCCTAAGCCACTATGGTGTGCCTTTGGAAACGAAATATTCACACAAATTTTTACTTCTCGACTTGGGAATTCAACCTAAAACGTCGTAGCCCACAGCCCGAATACACTGCCGAACCATTGAACAACACTCTCCCAGTCACTTCAACGATACAAAGCGATATCTGACTCGATGACTCTACGAAAGTCATCTAGTTCGCAGGAAGCTGTGATACCTGCAGTCTTGTGACGTAATCAGAGTGCGCATCCACGCGCGTCCAATATCGAGGCAGCAGAGTGCGAAGCGACGGGGATCTCGCATGTTGAAATAGAGCGATCCGTTATTAGCTGTTATGCGCTGGTTGCTGATATGATTATCCTCCAAGTTTTTGTGTACAACTAAATGTAAAGACGGGCAAGTCACTCGCCCTGGTGGTAAGCGCCACGTATAATATGTATGCAGAAACTTTACCATTTTATAAATTACTAAGTACTGAGTGACACAACACTGTCTCGAATATTACATTTTAAGAGTGGTAATTATTCTGTATAACAAATTTTATGCACATTTTGTACGTGCATTAAATTTACGTACGTTACTCTTCGTTCCACGGTACTATTTCAATGTATCATCCTTGTGTGAAATCAGCGTTGAAATTAATTTCAAAATTGACAAAATTAACCTTAATTGATTTATAACAAATGCTCATATCTGTCACGTGAGAGACATATTGGAACGCGATCTGACACGGACATGTTTCGTTTAACACTCCAATCCACAATATTTGAACGATCAATCACTACATTTCAATCAAAGTCCACTTTCAGACACCTTACATGCATTTTTACAAATCTTAAGCTACTCAAATTCTCACTTTCCGGTTGAACTCCCGACCTATCAGTTGCACACCCTGTATACGCTGCCACTAAACCAATTAAGTGATTTGTTACTACAATTACTGATAATTACAGTGGTGTAATTACTATCTCATATGTGTATATATTGTATCTGTATGCGTCTGTGTAGGATATGCTACGTTTAACACATAATCACAATAGTCAGCGTGATGGCCTGGCTAGGCAGAATGCTCCTAATAGCGTGGTGACGGTTGAATAGAAGTTGGATAAAGTCTGTATTGCTGAATCGACAGCAACATACATTAACATAATTAAAATATACCATATCGACGAGAAGAAATAATAAAATGTGAACAAAGAATTATTGTTGAGATCTGTCACTTACGCCGAATATAATAGAGATAATAATTAAAAATAGGTAACGATTACTTACAAAAAAAAATTTTTATTCCGTGAATAAGGTATACAAATAATTAAACTGAAATGTTGAATGACATATTATATAAAATGATAAGATAAAACACTTAAGGCTCCACGTTTCCAAGGACATATTTAAATGAATTTCCAAACAACGCAGACATGTACACTCTATTGTTAAAAATACGCGTATTAAAATTTTACAAAAGGTAATACTTGTTACACTGTACAACAAAGTATTCAGGATATCAGCGAAAAATTCCGCCCGGTACCGACTGCAGCCGTTTATTAAAAACTTCTGAGAATATTAAATATTTACGCAATACCTGAAACATTTTATATTGTATTTCACGGGTTAATAGGGTACCGGACTCATTTTTGTTCTTAACAATTATCAAATATTTACATAATATAAATTATAACACCAAAGAAATTATTAAAATCCAGTGAAAAATCAACAAGTTATAAGCATTTGAATTTCGGTGGAAGGGGTAATTAACAAGAAACAGAAAAGAGACAAAATATCCACATGTGACGTCATCGGGAATTACGACGCGTGCGAAAGAAAGAGATGAAGCGATATCCCCACATCGCGCCCACTTCTGCACATTACAATATTTTAAATATGAATTACTCGCTCATTTTTTGACCAATTTTTATGCTGTTTTCGCAGAAGTGCTTCTTTTTCGTATTTAAAGCCATTACACATAGAATAATGTACAAAATCAAGCATAGGCCGGTCCCCTATTGTTTTACCCTGTAATGAACGCGTACAAAGCTACACTAATTATTTTCAGGAAGATGAACTAAGATTCCTGATCATTTGAGTTTAAATTTCTCAATTAAAAACACCTAATTATATTAGCTAAATCTTTTAACGTGGAACACAACAGTAAATTGGCACACTATTTGGTGGCAGAAAAGAGTTTTAAGGTTATATAGTGCGGACATTGGCAAGATTGTCATACAAAAAATTTACACTCGCGCGAGTAGTAGCATTACTCGATCTACCATGAAATAGCAAAACACCAATATAATTATACTTCATATTTTTTCCATATCTTGATTCATAAATTTTTAATTTACATATTAACATATTTTCCGTATATATATTACTTTTGTATTAATGTATAAAGAAGCTGTGACATCTTGTCACACTGACATTTTAAATAAGTCTTATAATTATCAATTGGTAACAACCTTTGGTGCACTTTAGTCCTGTTGTCCGATTTATAACTTACTTCTGTTCATTGTCTTTGGGCAGCCGATAGAATATGCTATCAATCAAGATGAATGCGAGAAACCTGACACCTGATTACCATTTTCTTAATTTTGTATCTATCATCTTTCTATCACTTTCGCATCTTTTTGTACATCCAAAGCCGAAGCGATTTCTTGCATTACGAGAGCTTATCATTATAACTCAATTCCTCCTACCTTTCGTAATTTTATTAAAAATATACCTAAACGCGACACAGCCAAACCTCCTTAACTTAAAATCTAGAGTATGATCGTAAACCACGAGAGGCGAGACACAAAGCCGTGGGTAGCATCTGGCATGTTTCCTAATTAAAATAAAATAAAATAAATAAAATACTTTATTTATCACGTAGGCGAACAAAGTTGCACTTATGATACGTCAAAACAAAGAATAAGAATAATTATTATTTCTAAACAACTATTAAAATCACTTATATAACTATGGAGATTTTAAATTAGGGATAAAGTTTATACAAAAGATTAGGTACAAACCGAAGTAACCAGCTCGGGCTGGCAAGTAGGGGGAAATAGAAGGGTAACGCGTCGCGATCCTCACCGGTGAGGACATGAGCCCTAGCCTAGCTAACCTACCAGCCTTTCACTAGCTACCTAAGTGATGACTACCCGAAGAAGAAAGGCAGAAAGAAACTCCGGGCTTTCTTTTTGTCATCAATTGTTCAGTACTTCTTTTGTATTTTTTCCAAGTCTTTCTTGTACATAGTCACAATAGTTATATAAGCTAATGCACGCACATCACCGTTAACATGGGATAAGATGAAATCCAATCGACTAAACCTGGAGCGGCATAAAATAAAATTAGCGATAGCAAATAAAAGAGAACATAGATTCATACTTAAATAACGGCGTACAGCGTGCATTCGCCTACATTTACAATCATAGTTTTCAATCATGAGAAAAGAAAAAAAATAGTGATATTGAACAGGCAAACACAACATGATCGGGTGGTCGTCTTTCAAAAATTACATTTCATTAAGATATGATATGATTATGTCAAATTAGAACTATAGAAATGTCATTATTATAAAAAAAAAAAGCATGTGAGACATGTAACAAAAGACATTTTAGGCAGTTAATTAATTACTAATGTGTGCTAACATGGTGGGTCATTGTGTGCAGGACAAACTTTCCAAACCGTCTTATCATTAAGGTAATCAGATACAGTATAGTATCCTTTACACATAAATTCACGCTTAACATAACACTTGAATTTTTGTTCGGTCAAATTGGTAACTTCGAAGGGAAGTTTATTATAGAACTTAATGCTATTAACTAAGAAAAATTTATTGGTTTTACAGAGCCTATGATTAGGGACAACCAATTTATTTTTATTTCTGGTATTTAGACTATGCAAGTCACTGTTTTTAATAAAAGTACTAAGGTTTTTACGTACGTACATTATATTCTGAAAAATATATTCGGCCGGCAAAGTCAGTATATTCACCTCCTTAAACATTTGCCTAAGGGAATCATGAGAGCGAAGGTTGTAAATAGCTCTAATCGCTCGTTTCTGCAAGATAAAAATGGTCTGCAGATCTGCAGCAGAGCCCCACAGAAGAATACAATAGGACATAATGCTGTGGAAGTATGCAAAATACACTACTATAATTAAATATGATGGCCTTTAATAAAAACAATATTTTATTTTTCACTGTAAAGGTTGTTGTATATGTAACGTGACAACGTTGGTATAGGAACGTGGCGAGCGGTGGAAAATATTGTGGCATTAAGACTTGAAGGGCAAAGTGGGCTTTTAGTGCAAAGCTGGACGTCCACCTACTAGGTGGACAGACAATTTGGGAAAGTTCGTAGAAACACGCTGGATGAAGAGCACTTTTGACAGGACCGTCTGGAAATCTTTAGGGGAGGCCTAAGTTCAATGGAAAACCTAATGTGGCCGATGATGATTATGCATTGCATTACATTATAGCAACAATACATTCTCATAAACGTTTGCAAGTAGTAATTATTTATTTTGCTATTCTATAATTCGTTTTCTTTTGCACGTCATTATTTACATCATTCCTAAGACACGAACATAGAAATGATGACATGTTAAATACGAATATCCTAGATAAGTCAGGTGTCTTGATTGAAACCCAAAAACCCATAAAGAGAAATCTTCCCCATCTGTTAACTAAACCTTGAACCACATAAATTTCACAACCAAATACGCTGAAATTACACTACGGAGATAAATTATCCAGCATATTTTATTACCTTATTTTTGTTAATCAAAAATTTGTCCCGTCTAGGAAAAAAAATCACGTTACGTATGCAAAGACTTTAAAACGTGGGGCGCGCGGGCCGATCCCCGCCGGTCGTAATTCAAATTGGATCATGAGACTGGGAAATTACCTTAATTTAACGAAAATATACAATGCCGGCCGGAGGAACTTCTACAAAATGGTTTTGTCGGAGCGGAAAAATGTATAAAGCGACCCGGACGCGAGCCATTGTTTGACGAACGGGTTCAGTACAGTTTCAATTTGTTTATCCTTTTTTGTGTTTGACTTGGCTTGCTTAGGTTGCGTATTTTTTTTTGTTTCCCCGTTAAAGTAAAGTTTTTAAGTCGGTGGAATGAGTCCGGAGTTTTAGGAGATGGTGAGTTGGATATTTTTATTTAGTTCCTTCTAGTGAAAAAAGGTAATTAAGGTTTAAAATACGTCAAGTGCTAACATGAGAAATAATAGATCAAGTGAATAATTTATTCAAAACTTCTAATTTGCTTTTATTAATACCGTATATTGCGAATCTTTATTTTAATTTTACAAATAAAAACTGGCACTCTCAAAAAAAAAAAACAATAAAACCTGGTCGTTAAACCTATATATAAACAATTTACTTTAAGAATCCTACCTAAAGAATACTAACTTTAAGAATCCTACCTAAAAAACAAATCACTTTAAAAACAGTAACACAATAAAATTTTAAAGGGACCCCTAAAACTGGAAATGTATGCGAAATTGGTAAAAGAGGGGAGTATTATGAGGTACACAATTTATGGGACCAATTCACGAATTGCACCTGCGACGACCGTGCTAGCGGAGACAGATTTTAACAGTTTATTACTGAAAACGTAGTACATATTTC
Organism: Manduca sexta; assembly: GCF_014839805.1. Lineage (NCBI taxonomy): Eukaryota > Metazoa > Arthropoda > Insecta > Lepidoptera > Sphingidae > Manduca > Manduca sexta. Next base: position 9,673,711 of record NC_051134.1, on the reverse strand, counting down.
TTTGTGCTACCAATCTTAAACATGGGCTCATTCGTATTGTAGGGGATTACGGTTTATAATGACACAGATTTGTAGGCATAGCTTAAATAGCTGTAGATGTAATGTTATTTAGTATAACTGAATAGAAAAAGACATCGCTCGTTGGATAGTTACACAACACACATCACGCCTTTGTCTTTGAAGGGGTAAGCAAAGATGAAACCAGGGTACTCACTTTTCGCCTTGGTATTCCGTCCCCTGATGAGGTGGAGGGCGAGGCTATCACCATATCGAGCACAAACTCCAGATCCGGATTAACTGAGCAGGAAAACCCAATTTCACTACTTGATTCAGTATTCGAACCTGGGTCCTCGGAGTGGTATCGTACCGCGGATCCATATAACTACGCCACCACGCCAGTCGTTGGGTAGTAACAGACTTTATACAATGAAATTACGAGACGAGTAAGTTGTTCGCATGATGGCAATCAAACTTGCCAATAAACAATAGCAACGTTCCAAAACTTTTACCTACAAACCGCGTGGTGTTGCATTACGTCCGTCACTTGAGACGTGATGTTAAATCTCTTAATGCAATAGGGGACCAGAATCATTTTTGTTCTTTATTATTAAGAAATATTTACGTTATATAAATTAGAACACAGAAAGAATTATTTAAATCCGGTAAAAAATCAACAAGTTATAAGTCTTTTAATTTCGGTAGAAGGGGTAAGTAACAAGAAACAGAAAAGAGCCGCAATACCCACGTGTGACGTCATCGGGCATTACGACGCGTGCGAAAGGAAGAGATGAAGCGATATCCCCACTTCGTGCCCACTTCGGCACATAGTAATATTTGAAATATGAATTACTGGCTCATTTTTTAACCAATTTTAATGCAGTTTTCGCGGGAGGGTTTCTTTTTCGTATTATTAACCACTACATATAGAATAATGTACAAAATCCAACACAGGCCGGTCCCCTATTGGATAGAAAAATAACTGCATACAGCGGCAATGCACTAAAAATAAATAAAACGATGGCACCGACTAGACAGCCTCTTATGTTAAAGAGACCTATTACTTATTGTGGTCCTCTGTGACCACGAATGCTGTAGTCTACGTCGGGAGAAAATTATAGTTCAAAAACCGCAACAAAATCCGAAAAATAGTTTTATTTCAATGTCCTAATATTCGTGTAAAAAAACATTATCACTTATTTCTTAATATTATTTTATTTTATGGTCTTATTATTCCTAGTACTTATAAATCATTCCTAACCGAATTTCGGCTATGGCTACGAATCAAAACGGAGATCAGCCATGTACGCAGGATATATTTTGCACAAGTGTGTGCGCAATACACAGGTGCACTCTCTGTTCCTTCACTCTCATAGTACGGTGAGACGGCAATCCGACATGACCGGAGAGAGATCAGGCGCAGGACCGACAGCTTTCGTGCTTAAGGGTATGTACTTACTATACTATTTTTCGCCCTGCGCTAGCTAAATCACAGATGCATACCAGACGGTTTGAACGTGTTCTTCAAACCGACATGGAGGCGTGATTATTTAATTCAATACAGTAAGGGTTCCGGAATCAACATTAAACAGTTTATATATTAGACAAACAGACCCGCGCGCATTAAAATTTCACGCGGCAGCTATTCCGGGCCGCTCTCCCGGCCCGAATCAGAGTGCCCGATCGGGAATCAAATTGCACACTCAAATATTCATAAATCTAAAAATGTATTTCATACGTTTACGATACATCCGTCTGCTGCCATTGTATCGAATATCAACGCTAAATAAACAGCGTACAATTCTGTTGAATACAATTTTACGTAGTGACTGAACGGGAAAATATGGAATGTTTGCTTTAGAGCGAAAACAAAACGAACAGTGCGCAAACATTATTGAATATTATATTAATTGGTACGCAATGGCTACGAAAATGTACTGTAATGTACATACATAGGTTTATACAAGCCATAGAATACTTGAGTGGGTATTGGAAACTAGAAAGCATCCACTTTCCTTCATGTGTGTTCCGTCCCATGACGTGATAATGGGCGAGCCTATCGTCATATCGTATACCCGCCTCCGGGCTGATATAGAGTAGAAAAACCCATTAAAAAAGGAATTTCTTTTATCCTATCACAAAAGTAAACGAATGCACAAAAATAGTTTGCTTTCATTCTTTGTAAGTCGCATCAACAAACAATATTAACTAACTTGTTTTAAATCGGTTTGAAAGACTTTAAACATTCATAAAAAGTCAGTTACTAACTGAACGCATATTATGTAACTTGCTTATGTCCTCTTGCGAAGTCCGTTCGGGATAAAAACTAGTGTACGCTTCTCGGGGATTATGTAGTTTCCTATTAGTGAAAGAATTTTCAACAGCGGACCAATAGTTCTAGAGATTAGCACTTTGAAACAAAAAACACACTCTTTAGCTTTGCATTAAATATACTATTACTAACTTTGTTCGCGACTTCGACCGCGTGAAAGGTTTTCCGGGATAAAAATCCCGCTATACATTTTCCCAGGATAAACTGTAGTCTACGTCCTTTCCAGGGTATCAAACTATCCCCATACCAAATTTCATCAAAGTCCGTTCGGTAGTTTTTGAGTTTATCGTGTTAAAACAGAGAGACACGGCTGGGAACTTTGTTTTACAATATTGTAAGGATTATATAAATATAAATTGAATGTATGAATAGATCTATATATATCTTAAACTTATCCACGAACTTTTCTTATCACAAATGAATACTTACTACCAATTTGTCAGCATTTGCAACTTTATCTATGGATTGTATACACATTTTGGTCTGATTTATGGTTGTTCGCAAACTGTAACACGATTAAGGGAAAGCGGCTGGATTTGTTCATTGATGTTTATATAACGCTTTATTAATCATTATTTATAAACTATAGACAAAATTTTTAATGTTGGAATTGATGCTTACGCGATGACTGATTGTAGATTACACTAAGTTTGTGTATTAATACTGTTTGTTTCCTGTTCAAAAATAACTTAAAATAAACTGCATAAAGTTTTTTTTTATTATGTAATCTAACCACGAAATGTAAAATAGTATTTCATTTGTCATTTTCTCACATAAAATTTATAAATAAATAATATAAGAATCAAGGCACTGCTTTATATTTTTTTTTAATCCTTGTTTACAGAGAAGAGTAGCGGCGATAGCCTAGTTGGGTGTGGAACGGACTGCCAAGACGAATGTCCGCAGGTTCAAATCCCAAGGGTACACATCTCTAACTTTTCTAAAAAATCCTTCTTCTAGGAAACCTGCACATCTGAGAAGTTCTTTATAGGAATTTCGAAGGTGTGTGAAGTCTACCAATTCGCACTAGGCCAGCGTGGTGGACTAAGGTCTAATCCCTCTCAGTAGTAGAGGAGGCACGTGCTCAGCAGTGGGCAAGTATATAATACAGGGCTGATATTATTATTAAAGAGATTTGTCGTGTATTACGACTATGTCACCCCATGCGTCCACTTTGATCGGTACCTATACATTCCCCTCATAGTTCATGCTGTTAAAACATTCAACCAAAACTCTTGCCCCCTCTGACGCAGTAGCCGACAACACACTATATAATTCTTTTACATTTTTACATGAAATACACATTGACCAAATATGGTGTTCGTCTTCTCTAACTACATACTGGTCCACAGTCGGAGCAGTATGGTGAGTCTGACACCCGCACAAGATATGTAAACATATTTGTCGGAATGCCCCCGCTGCTCCCGAGAGCTCCAGTCTGCTCAAAACACAATCAGTAATCCATGTAGAATAACTGCTCAGGTTCAATCGTGCAGTGCCAAAAGCCTTTTTCTCGGCAACATTTATTAAAAACACTCCTTTCACAGTTGGCCAGTGACGCTTCATTTGTATTAACAAAACGGTACATGTCGCAGGACTTAAAGATAAACCTCTGTGGCCACTTCTTCAGCCAATAAGTCATTACCATTGCAGTGTCATTACCAGAAAGGCGTGTGAGAAGGAACCCATTGCACCTCAATAGTTTAATTCTTAGATCTCATCAAAATAATCGGTGTATTGCTTATGTTAATCACGGATTAAAATTCCTATGTTAATAAGGATCGAGTTAATCAGTTACCAACAGCTGTCAAACTAACTCGGATGCCTCGCGAGCCGATTAAAATATCTATAGTAAAGCATGTCACAGCCGACGTTCCTGAAATAGTTTAGTAAGCAAATTACGAAGCATGTTACTATCTAGATAGTATTTTACGGGGCTCGTCATAACGACCTCTATTTTTGAATGGTTAAGTAGCATCGACACCTCGTGGAGTTTATGTTCGTCCTATGATGTGATAGGGGGCGAGCTTGATGCCACATCGGGCACAAATTCCCTGGCAATAACGGAGTTTGAAATTGGAGCTCTGGTACAAATATTTGTAGCCCGACCGAATCGAATCCCGACTCAATCCCCGCATTATCTTCGATGATGATCATCATCATTACCATCATCAACGACAGGATGTCCATTCCAATATCTTAGATTTAAAATTATTGACCAATACATAAACAAAAGGTACAGTGTTTCTTTACAAATACATAGATCAAAATTACGAAACCAAACGATACAAGCAAAAATCTTTTATAAATACACAATCCCTTTGTGACATAAATTTACTAACTATACATGGAATCAAATAACACACAATAATGCCCTAACAAAATATATTTTGATACTCTAAGGCTCTCCGCTCTCTACAATACCATATAATAATAGACTTAAATCGTGGGTCAAATCGTAGGGTTTTTACACCGTAACCACACATCGCGTGAGCATTCTTTTATAATTGTGATGTAATTAAAGGTTTGACTTTTTCATGATAGTCCGGGTATTGCTACGTAGACAAGCTTGCATGAACCTAACAACCGCGATAGCAGCATTTCATGTTAATAAAAGATATATTTGCAGTACAATGCCTCCCCTTAAAGTGAGATCCAAAAATCCTTAAAGTAAATACACAGTTTTCCGTGTTAAGGTTGCGTTTCTGCGACTAAATTGTCGTGCAGAAATAAATCGCAAACACTAGTGTGCGCTGGCTTTATAAAAGTACACCGATGAACAGACGCCAAACATACATTCCCGTTGTATTACACGCGATGAATATCTAACTGAAATTACTAAAGCTTTGTATTTGATGAAAGCTTTATAAAGCTATTGTTTCGCGTCCATTAAAAGCTCATTGTGGCTGTACGCGGACGCAAAACGTAATAAGTTTAATTGCCTATACAAAGACTGCAGGGACGTTGGGCAGGGGATATTTTGTGGGGGGCAATTTAGTGACAGTGGGGGGTCTCACGATTTATTCGTGAGATTGCCTTGATATTGTCAATATTAAAACGTATGAAGGAACTATGGAACAATCCAACGATCCTTTAACTAATGAAACTTTAACCCCAAACCATCTCGACTATTACGTCGTTCCGCTTAATTGCTCCTTTCGCTTAAACTCAATAAAAAACGCAGCTCAGTAAATTAGAAAATAGTTCAGTAATGTTATCCGACATTTTTTATTTCAGTCAAACGCTACCACGAATCGATATTTCCGTAAACTAACTAATGCATTACTCACAAGAGAACGAAGGAATTAACAAGAAATGACACGTTTATTTCCATCTGACGTATCTTTAATCCTAAGCACATGCTGTACAGAGTACACACATAATATTTGCTCGAATATACCAACGTGTATAGGGAGTAAAGCCTCTAATCTCCCGCTTCTTGTTTAATCCTGGGGCTTAAGTTTAACACGGTCTTGTTTTTAGCTGAACATCTCTCGGTATATGTACAAAGTTTTAGTGCGGAGGGTCAGCACCTAGCAACGGGTCTCTGAATGCGTCCAGACAATGAAATCAGTGTTTTATTAGGACACAATTAAAATATTTATGAATATTTATTTTTCGCATAAATTTTAAAACACAAAAACTATTTGATTGTTTTTTTTATAAAATATTTTTCATTTGATATCAAATTTTATTCAGACGTTCATCTGCGTGAATCCTGGGACCTCCTAACAGTCGATTTTTGTAAGGTCTTTTACACCTGTCAGGTAAGCTACATTTTTTTTTCGCGGAGATAATGCTTTATTATACCTTTATTATCTTTATTACTACCGCCCAGACATTTTGTGGGGACAACTGAGCGGTTATGTTGGGGTCACCGTGCCTTACGACCCGGCGTTGTGCCGCGCCGCCCGGATTTGATGTTGATCTTCAGTCAGGAAAGCTACCTGCCAGATCTATTAGTATTGCAGGTGTTCATGGGCGCCGATAATCACTTACCATCAGTAGAACCGTATGGTCTTTCGCCCGCTATAACATTAAAAAAAACAAATTTGCGAATTTAATATTAAAGTTCTTGAAATTTCATGATAAATGAGTATGAAAAATAATAGAATTATTATATAATAACGTGCTATAATAGTTATACCTTCTTTTAAGCCTTTTTAGTCTGCGCGGTGAGTCTCAAGCCAAGACGTTCGCTTTGCTGGTATTAGAATATGTTTTATTTCCACCCGGATAGCGTTCGCCGTACACAAGGTGTTAATACCCGCTATTCTGGTCCATATAAGTCTGTCGCGTTCCGGGCTCAGCCTATGTATATCCAGTTAGAACAGGCCGGCATAATTGTGTCGACTGTCGAGGGGTAATCATCTCTCGTCAATCGACATTCTATTGGACCCCACTCCACTTACCATCAGGTAAAGTGGGGTCACATTGCGTGCCCGAATATAAAAAAATACCGAAATTTTAACAGTGATACAGACTATTTACCACTACATATAGTGCTTATATTCACATAGAATCTCTAATAAACTATTACACAACCCGAAAATATCGTGCCAAACGGAACCCAGACAAGCGAAGTGATTGCCTACATTCAGTAAGTCGGCTACGCTGGATTTATTCTGCGAATTCCCTACACGCACTAGTTGTTACTTATGTATGTACAAGGTCTTACCCGACAAGGTCGAAACGACACCTAGGGCTGTGGCCAAGACACATTTATACAATCGTAAACGCCAATAGAAAACAAAAAAAGTATACAAAATTATTGCTAGGATGTGTTAATTTATTTATACACGTACCCCTTTATTCAAAAACGTTATTTATCTAAGGACGTAGCATTGCTGTGATAACAAGTCTGTTTCTCAGTGCTGATGGCGTGGCTGCCTTCGCAGTGCGTAGACATAGGACCGTTGTGATTGGCTAATATTGAGATACAGCTTTAATCTAGTTGGCTGTCAGATAAACAAAGCTGAGAAACATACTTGATATCACAGCAATGCTCCGTCCTTAGATAAATAACGTTTGTGAATACGGGCGTTAATATACAGAGAAGTATATAGGAGGGTTTATAGCCAGAGGCGTTTTCTACTAGTTGACGTTAGGCAGGTGCAGAGATAAATAAGATAGGTGCATCTGTAAATGGAGAAATATTTTTAATAAATATATGTAAATATATACATCATTCCCATATATGTTTTGTTTTCTATTAGCGTAAACAATAGAGGCGTCTCGTTGCGTCCATTACATCATGTAGACCTACTACTTCTAAGATAGTATTTTGTAACAAATGCTTTTCCACGTGGAATTTTAGTGACGTTGTAGTTTACAGTGCTTCAAAATTTTACTCTACACTAGATAGTCAATATATTTTGTTTTATATTAGACAAAGGATAGGTAGTTCACGCGACGAGACAGAATAATTATAAACCCGTAGAGGGAAATGTATGTAGAGACGAGAGAAGAGAATTTATTAGACTTTAGCCAATTTACTGGCCACATTGAATACAGCAGTAAAGTTATGTGTGAGCTATAAAAAAAAAAACTATTTTTTTACAGGAAAACACACCACTACCGTAAAATAATGTACATAAAAGCTTTAAAAATATATTCCAAACACACCCACGCACATCCACTTAGAACGATATGAGCGGCGCGCGTACCAAATTAACAGATAAACGTATAAATAATTCACGTGTAAAACGCGAGAGAAGGGGGGGTGGGGGGAGCTAAATCCATTGAAATTTACAGGAAAGACGTGACGCAAAAACACGCGAGTGCCTTGATCAAACCGATTCGTAAAAACTCGGTTTGAAATATACACGTCTAGATAGTATGTCGTTCTAGGAAATTTTTCTCTAAAATTACTTACAGTCAAACTGGGAAATATAAAGTCAATATCGATTTAGGAAAATAAAACCGCTTGGTAGTAGTTCCATTTATCACTATTTTATATTTTAGTGCATGTTCTCATAACAATAAAATTATATTGTTATATTCATCGATAGTTATATTATTATTATTTTATACAAATCTTTTAATATACCCGCATTTACAATATTTGATTTGTTGAAATTTAATGGTAATATTTATATAAAATAAGGACATATTCATTGTAACTTTATTGACTTCAAGTTCAGAGTAAAGCACCTTCAAGACCAAATCACTAGCCTTCAACAATCAGCAACCGTACTTCAATCAGAAATTTCACCTGTAACTCACCATCTAAACGTATATCAAATAAACACGCTTAAAAAGCCTAAAAAAGGGAGCAATGGTTCCGTACAAATTCAATATTTATGGAGCGTAGTAGTGCCCGGATGAGGTGCTGGCGAGTGTCAAGCGTGGGCGGTTTCCACATGGAAAGTTCCGTACTATAGTTTCGCTTAGAATTTCGTTTCGAAGTAAACTTCGTTGACGTGTTTGTTCGAGCGGTGCTTATCTCAAGCCCTCAGTATGGGCGGTTTATGAATATTGTTACGTTGTGGAATTTTAGTTAATTTAGTTTTAGATTGTTGAGGGTATATTAATTTTTGGAAGGTCGTCGAAGATTTGTTTTGAAAATAATAGAGATGAGAGGTTGTAGATCAGAGGTCAATGTTCATTTTGTATTAAAGACATCGATTTTGTGACCGCGTAGTAGATTGTGACTCTACAGTGCTTTTATACGTGAAAAAAGCATCACCAATTTGTCTATTTGTGTCGCTCAATAGCGAGAAGTAATTCGTGTTCCATTCAAAAGAAAAATATAGTAATAAATATAGTAATTTCATATCTGATAATCAATATGCCAAAAGCAGTACAGTGACGTGCAGTACTTTTACAAAAATCCATGCAATACTACAGTTTATGTTCAGCCATGACACTTACATCAGACGAGGTACTTGACCGTCTCGCTATTTCATAAAAACACGTCTCAATCACGTAACCGAAGATACTAAAAAATACATTTTATTTATTTGCACTGCCACATTGTACATATAATAACAGTTACACATAGTTACACTAGTTTTACAATAATTATAGTCACTGATATGTACATCAAGTACGGCGTACATAACATTCGCCACAGCACTCGGCGAGTAGCATATTTTTATGGGGCCTTAAAACGGTACACATAATATTAATAATAATGATCATTTGTTTTTTACAATCACCCGCAACGATCCCTAAAAACAATACTCGGAAACAAATCGGCCAAACAGAATAAGTAATGAAACGCCCCGCGGAGCAATATTTTTATTTTCCATCGCCAATTTAATAAGAACCAGTGTATTTCGTTCAGTGTTTATTTATTTACGGCCGAGTATCATTTTCACCGTTTTACCGTGAGGGATTTATTTTCGCTGAAACGGACAGACATGCTGAATTCGGAAGCGATATGAAACTAATCTAGTCAAATCGAATAGTTTGTTTAGTGAATAGTCTGTTAACGGTGCTTTTGTATATAAAAAATAGGTTACAGGTTTGTACGTGGTCGAGCTTGGTTATACTTATCATCATCATCATCATCATCTCAGCCACAGGAAGTCCACTGCTGAACATAGGCCTCCCCCAAGGATCTCCACGTCGACCTGTTGGAAGCGGCCTGCATCTAGCGACTTGCTGCGACCCTAGCCAGGTCGTCCGTCCACCTTGTAGGCGGGCGTCTGACATTCCTCTTGCCTGTTACTTGTTATACTTATCTGTTTGATATATTTTATATCCGCCCGGATAGAGACCACCGTACACAGGGTGTTAAAACCCGCCATAGTGGTCCACGTAAGTGTGTCGCGTTCCGAGATCAGTCTGTATATATCTGGTTCCAACAGGCCGGCATAATTGTGTCGACTGCTGAGGGGTAATCATCTCTCGTCAATCGACGTTCTATTACACCCCACTTCACTTACCATCAGGTGCAGTGGAGTCATTTTGGCGTGGCTATATATAAAAGAAAGCTCTACATACATAAGATAAGCATATATATTTATGTATAATAATATTTATTTTATGTATTTATATATCTATTTGTATATATATTTTGATTATTTATTATTTGAACTTTTAAATTTTCAACCTTTTTTCATGCACCTACCATGATTATCTCTGCACCACCCTAAGGTTAACTGGTAGAGAATGCCTATGGCATTAAGTCCGCCTGTATACATTTGTATATGAAGTGCTAAATAAATAAATAAGCAATAATATATTCGTCTAACTTAATATGACTTATTTCCACATACGCCCACACGAAGCCAATCCCACGATTGTCTCCGTAATCTGTTTAAGCGAGTTATCGAGTTACGGTAAATAGTGGCGGTCAGCTTACTGGGGTTCATCGCATCAGCTTAACTGCCGTTTCGGTCCTCTAATCTCGTTAGCGAAAGAACTCTGTGCAGACAAAGTAAGCGTGTTACTTCTAAAAACCGGTATGTTCTAGAAAATCAAATGTTTTGTGGACGTCTGAGACCACAGCGCTGTTGGAAATGAATTAAATTTGAATCAACTAAATAAAATTTGAAATAAAAACAGACTATTTTACTGATATTATACATTTAGATATTAGATATAGTTTTATTTCAATGTCTTACATTCGCGTAAACATAAGAAATCATTATGATAAAACAGACTAAATTTAAATATTGCTTTTTTATTTATCCATTTTTCTATCTCTATAACTCTTTATTATTGAAGTAAAAAACAATAGAATAAATCATAATAAAATGCTCATTATAAACGTTAGATGGTTGGAAAGGCAGATACCTATACCTTTATACCACTTAACTAAATAAAAACGTCTTGTTCAGATGAGACATTTACCTGATACTACCATCGAGTCTCTGACACTCATTGTGACATCGACCGTGACACTCCGTGCAAGATCAATATCGAGTGTCAGAGTTAGAGCGGCATGGGAACGGAAACGGAACGGGAACATTCAAAGCAACAATTGGAAGACATAGAGTATTAAAAATCTATCTCGTTTTATTTAATTCACCTAACGATTAATTAATCATCTCAATTGGTAACGAATAAAGAAATTGAGCACAGATTAGCTCTAATTTAAAAAGGTTACAGGTTTAGGTATGTAGATTTTATCGTGATGTTTACCTTTAACTGAGATTAAGTTATCTATCAGCACGTGATGCAGTATAGAAATTAAATAGTAATCATTGGATCGGTTGTTTTAGTGCCATAATGTCAAGAATCACTTGTCTTCATTTCCGTAGCGCTTCCCTTACACCCTGTATAAATACTTCTTCTTCAATCAGCCTATAGTCATCCATTGCTGAACGTAGGCCTCCCCAAATGAGTATCAACCATCTCACTCCTGCGCAGTGTAACCACATAGGTATAAAGTTAAGAGTTATTAAGGCGTGTCCTGCAATCGTTGCGTCCACTCCTCTGGCAATTCTTTATAACTAAAAGCTCTCATTAAACACGCCATTAAGCCGCTCCCTAATAAAGTCATCGCGTATAATCACTCAATCCTATCAGATAAAGCGACATCTTATCTGTACACTGAACACAAATGATGAATCGTCACCGATACCTTAACTGTTAGGCTTTTAAGGTAATAATCGCGTGACGGCAATTAATCACGGCGAACGAGCGTCGGATGATTAATTCCAACAGATCCCGGGTCCAGGTGTTCCAGCGCTCCCGGCTCGTAAACAAATGGCACGAAAGTGAAAACGTTTGAACAAAGTTGGAGACACACGGTCGGAAAGTTTGGCGAGCCACTGCAGCTGTTTCTAAAAGGACATTTGTTTTGAGTTTGAAAAGGTATTATAGTTAAATGGAGTGCTGTGACATAATCCCACTGTCTATTATATGCGAGAGGTCATCTGGTGGAACTTTTTGTCTGTTTCAGTCGAGGATCGACAATGTACGACTATCGCTGTGTTCAAGTTCTAATTATTAGTGAGTATAAAAATTTAAATAAGACTACAATTACTTATGTCTCAGGATGGCATACCCGGGGCAGTTTCATGCCCTCCTTTTTTATTTATAGTCAAAGCCCTAACCATCAAGGAAGTAACGTGTCCGTCACACCAATAAATTGTATAAAAAATTGCTACATATTTCGTCCTTGTAACATACTAGTATGAATATGGGATATTTTCTATAATTGGCCCTCTATTGAATCTCGATTCACAATGAAACGGTTTTGTCCTTATATCAATGAATGTTTGAACGGATCGTTTGTTGCGATCCTGAGTGGGTAAACATCAAGATGGCAATTCAAAGGCCCACAATACGTCGGATCCATTGACCGAGAGCGTAATGCTAATGTGAAATGCAAACAAACAAAACTGACGTGTATACACGTTTGTTATCGTAATGGTTACTAGTCGTAAATATGTTTTGATTTACTTATTGTACATTGATTATAAGAATACAGTGGTGTTTTATTTGTTTCTTTCAAAGATATAGTGGCAATCGAACCGGGTTATCTTATAGTAAACTAAAATTGACGCCCTTTGCAAGACAAAAAATATCGTCAGTGTTTTACTGACTCTTATACAAAATTATAAATCAAAATTAATTAATTTGATTAATATCCAAAATACGAGCCGTGCTCTGCTCGCCTATTTAATCACCTATAATAATATCACACATTTTGGCTTAACAATAATTAACAGGCAAACTATTTTGATCACAATATACAGCGATAAATTATTTAATATCACATTTCCAATTAACTTTACTGTCTACACATATTTTTAATAAAAAAACCGAACGACGTCACTGAACGTCCTACACGAACGTGTGTAACCGGCATAAGTTAGTAATAAGTCAAAAGCAATCATTCGAGAGGATCTCGACGACGTCGATTTGTCGCGGCGGTGAGGGACGTCGTGTAATAGCCTCGCGGGCCGAACGTCTGTGTTCCGCTCTTTTTGCCAAGTGTCCGGATATTGCCGGCTGTTAGTCCGGCAGACATTTTTATGAATTGGACGTCAGTATACGACTTGGTGATAGCGGATATTCTTTTTGGCATCGACAGTTGAACGTTAGGGTGTGTGTTGGACAAAAGGTAAAATCCTGTATTAACTTCAGAGTTCTTTGGAGTATTGTGTTATGAATTGGTTTCAATTTTTACCATCATATTTACTTATTTTTGTATACTGTTACGCCACTCTATGCTTGTTATGAAATTTCGGTTAGACTAAAGAAAAAACCCGAGTGGGTAAGCTTTAAAAATCGCTCATACATTTTGCAAGCGACCTACTATCTCCATTTAGTCGTATAAAGACACATGTTCACACAAATGGATCTAGGCTGCTCGACGAACATTAGTCCGCTGTCAGCGACGAGATCGCGCACGTACTAGACAAATACAACATATCTCCCACTCGGTTTATTACAGTATTTGTTTTCTCTACAGCGCGAGATAGATCGACCGTGTCGACAATATCTTCAAGAATTTGCTTGTACTTTCTATTATCAAAAATTGGAGGAGAAAGGACGATTTCTCTAACAATTTACCATCAGATGATTCAGTAATTCGTTTACCGATTTCCTATCAAAAATACGTCTAAATGAAGCTATTAATTAAAATTATTGTCATTCTCCTATTATTTGACACTTTAGAGAAAATGATAAATTATTGACAAAAACCTAATACCAGATTTAAAACAGTTATTGATAGAGAATAATAATTTGTTTGCACGTAACTATTATTAATTTCGTATAAATATTCTTTAGATATCACAAATATATTTTCATCTTAACAGATATCAACATATGAACACAATACATTCATCTTATTTATAAAGACATTAGTAAAGGAAAGAAAGTGCAAGTTGAAACTTTAACGGGTCTTTTCACCCCCTGTTCAATGATGTATTAATTTAAATTATAAATAAATATTGTCATAAATATGTCAATAGATGGTGTTGTATAAAAACTATAAATAATTGAATGGCGATGTCAAGATTCGCTTACCAATATACTTAAGATTTCCAATTCAAAGAAGCAAATGTGTTTCTCACCGATATGTAAGTTTTATTTTAATACATTGCTGGATATTTTGGGGACGTTGAACAAAATGGTCCTTCGAGCCGGATCGGGATACGTCCAGAGCCTGAAAAGCGGAAGCCACAGACTGCACACAAGGGAAGAATAAAGTCTTCAACTAAGGGTGCAGTCTGCAGCCGGGTGAATAAGAACATCTTCAGCGAGAAGACAGGACGCGGCAGCGCTCATACGTAACGCGTGGAGTACGAGCCGAAGTCCTCCATCACCTGTGCCGAACATCTATCTAGTCCTCACTGACGTGGTCTAGAAAGAGAAAGTGAAGTTTTTCAGGTTCATTAAGGAAGCATCACACACTTCTTCATTTTAAGAATGTTCCCAATTCAGCAAAGGTAGTCACGATGATAAAAATATTCTAGAAAATGTAACACCGGTTCCTACAACATCATCAGTGAGAAAGTCCACAAATGTTGTAAGTTGTTTCTCAAACAATCACAATATCAAGTGTTATTGCCTACTGCTTTAGTGGATTCAAGAAATGGGACTGCTATGGTTTTAAAATCTTTATTAGATCAATGTTCTCAAGCGTCGTTTATAACCGAGTCCGCAGTCCAATTATTAAGTTTGAGGAAGAAGCAAAGTGAAAATTGTATTTCAGGTCTAGGCGGTGATCCCAGTGCCTCGATCACTTGCAGATCGATGGTTTTTGTTATAATGTTCAATCACGTGTAGTCCCTAGTTTTGTCTTAACTGTCAAAGCTTATGTACTTAAGAAACTAAGCTCACTTTTACCAGATTGCAAGGTAAAGGCTCAAGTTTTATTGAATAATTCGTCTATGGTTTTAGGAGATCCGTCATTTGATATTCCAAATAAGATAGATCTTCCTTTGGGAGCAGAAGTATATAGCCAGATATTGTTGGAAGGAATTGTCAAGACCAATCAAGCTCTCTTATCGCGCAAAATATCGAGCTTGATTGTGTCTTATCTGGTCAGCTCATTAATGTCAACCATAGCGAATCAAATCAAGCATGTCATAATGTAATAGTCAACTTACATAGAACACAAGTAAGTGATAAAGAACTAATCAAAAAATTCTGGGAGATTGAAGCTGAACCTAACTATAATTGTGAATTCAAGCAGCTCACTCCCGAAGAACAAAAATGTGAAGATTTGTTCATATCATCAACTAAACGTGATGAGTTTGGTCGCTATATCGTTCGCTTGCGTTTTAGATCAGATTAACGTAAATATACAAATGGTTATTCATATAAAGAGGCTTATAAGCGACTTGTATCATTAGAAAAACGTTTTAAGATGTAACAATAATGAAATTAAAAGACCTGTATAATTACTTTATAGTAGTAAGTTGTTAAGTAAATGTTATTTGATGTTATAATATTCTGTTAACTTTCAGAGAAATTTCTTATTGCTATGTTTTTGTTCTTTCTCTTTTTTGGAAACAGATAAAATATTTTAGTCACTACATTGCGATGGTGGGCGGTTATAATTAATGTAACATCTTGTTATTTATGGACATATTATGATATGTCCATGGTGGGCGGTATGTTCAATGATGTATTAATTTAAATTATAAATAAATATGCCAATAGATGGTGTTGTATAAAAACTATAAATAATTGAATGGCGATGTCAAGATTCGCTTACCAATATACTTAGGATTTCAAATTCAAAGAAACAAATGTCTTTCTCACCGATATGTAAGTTTTATTTTAATACATTGCTGGATATTTTGGGGACGTTGAACACCCCCTGTTGCATTAACTTTTATTCCTTTAATAGCCAATAAAAGATTCCAAAGTAAGATGAAAGGATTTCAAACTGATATCCACCCGAACAGAACAAAAACTGTCATTTAAATGTTACAAAATTTTATGTGTAGATTCTCTGTGCTTCTTATTATTAACTAGATTTTTACTACGACATTTTCAGGACTTGATATATTTGTACGACAAATTTAATCCAAAAACATTCAGCGGTTTATTGATAATTATCATTAATAAACATCTAAATTGAAAAATTTTAAAAGTTTTGCTTTAAAATTACAAACCCAAAGAAACATTTTTCATCAAAAATGGATCTCTAAGTAAATATCCAGAAAGACGTCCGCTTATAATTTTTGGGACGGATTGTTTACAAAATCTTTTAATTTAATTCTTGCTATTAAGTATATCAGACACAAATTTGACAGTAATAATTTTCCAATAATAAAAAAATAGAGTTACTACACACAAGTAAGCATAACACTATACTATACCCGCATATACTATAATCAACAATTTAACACACTAAACAACCAAAAACATGATACAAATCCGGGCAAATTAAATCCATAAAGGAGCAAATTATCGCGCGCCGTACACGCAAAAAAAAGCGCGCGATCTCTACACATTCAGCGTCCATTATAATAAAGGCGGCGGTAAAGAGCGCGGCGGAGTGCTGGTACGTGACCGCGCATACGGCCGCCGGTCCGCGGCACCTATTGAAATTTTCACCGGTTTTCAGCTGATAAAGGTTCGGTCACATGTATGTGGAAAGTGGCAGTGGCGAAGTAATCTCGCTGCTGCGTGCGCGCCGATGTGATACTTGTAATCGCGCTATTTATATCTTTTTTTCAGTCGACGTTACGCATTTGAAGTGAGACCGTAGATTGACTTTTTGTCTATACCATATTTTCCACAACATGTTTGACAAACTTAAAATCATCAAATCAATTGTTTTTTAATCACAAATTGCTGTCCGTACCGCGCACAAATTACACCAGTATTTTTGTTCCTGACACCACACGGTCCTGCCACGGACACTGCACGTTATATGGTGATACATCAAAATGTATGTTTGAGTACGGGCCGATGTGCGCGCATATCTCGCTAATCTGTAAAGCGGTGAGTGTTCGCTAAGCTTCGACGATCTTTACACATTATTCTCAAATGGAATCTATGGGAATATTCATGTGAAGTTCTGTTTTTCGTTCATAGTATTTATAATAGTAACGCGATAAAGGTTTAATTTGGTAATAACGGTCTGATCTAAATATAATATTATAATGTGGTTAAATGGGAGAGAAAATTGAAAAAGGTCCAAACACTCTCCCACTCTCTCTAAAAAAATCCTTGAACGCCATCAGCTCATTCGGGATCTTTATGTTATCGGCGTTCATTGCCTATCGATATAAAACGAGACCCACATCATCATCCAGACATAAAAAAAGATTTTCATTATTAATAATAATCCCCTCCTAGCCAGAATTACGGCCACAGCGGCCAATCTCAATGGAGATCAACCATGTTAGTGCACAAGGAGATATTATAGTGCACAAGTGTGTGCGCAATACACAAGCGCTCTCTGTTCCTTCACTCTCATCACCAGGTATCACACCGCCGACTACCTGACTCCGAGCTTCAACTGAGTAATTTTTAATAAGGAAAAACCCAGATACATTATTAAGAGCCACATCTACGTCACAACATAAACCAATATTCCGTTGTCTTATCAGTTTCCTGATAAATCAGTTTCGGGGCCTCCACCTGTAGCACCACTTCCAGCGTTATTATACAACAGGGAAAAAATCACTCTTAACCTTTCCTTCAAAATGTTTGATGTTCGCGTATTACATTCGGTTTTATGTTTGACAAATTAACCTCCTTTTGTATCGGATGTACATTATCTTATTGCGCGGATGGGAATGTGGATATGCTTGTCGTATGATAGTGGAATAATCATTTTATCTTTTATCAGAGTGTGTCGAGGCTCAATGGATAGTAACGGATTTATTCCGTCTATTTTTTTTATTGCTTTGAATGACGAGACGAGCTTGCCGTTCGCCTGATGGTAAGCCATACGACCGCCCATAAACAGTAGAAACACCATCCAACATCTTGAATTACAAGGTATTGTTTAGAATTTCACTGCGGTCGTCATCATGTGATATTAAGTCTTATTATGTTCAGTAGTTACGCTGTCGCTTCGTTTTTATTGATGGAGGTTCAAAACTCGTGGAAAGCCATGTTTTTTTTATACGGCCACGGTAAGATCACTCCACTGCAAATGATGGTTTTCTCATATAAATCTACTATGGAATTACGAAAGCCGGCATGTTTCTGGCGACTGTAAATAAATTAATCCACACTTGATAGTCTACATTACATTTAAAATGCACTCTCGTGGTTTATCTAGCACTGTCCTGCGTGTTAGGTATAAAAAAAGGTGTTAGGTTCGTCATATATGTGTAATTTTACATAATATGATTACTTTTTACATAATATACCAGATATTTAACTATTCTCAAATGAAAAAAAATCCTGTTTACATTACGAATTTAATTTACCTAAACAATAAATTCAATTTTTTTTTCAAATTTGCTATAAATTAAAATAAATTGTTCCCAAAACAAAACCAAAATTATTTGTAAAATCGACCAAAACGTCCAAATAGAAATGAATATAATTACCATAACCGCAACAACCACCAACCAAACTGTTTACCTGAAATGAAACATATTACAATTAATACATTTTGATCGAAACGCAAATTCATTAAAATGTATCCCCAAAGAACCGAACAGAATAAACACACAGTTTCTGTTAAATAATTACACATTTAATCCCTCTTTTGAAATATTAATAATACCTGTTAAATTCTGTGTAATAAGAAACATTTAATAATAAGGGGAATCTGTATTGGAAATTTTACACTGTATAAAAATATGTACCGTATATGTACCATTACTACGAATTTTTATCAGTTCCAGTAAAAAACAACTTTCTCTCTTCTGTACGGTTTTATAATAAAAATCGCGTCAAAGAAGAGAAGTTAAATTCTACACAAATTGGTCTCAAGTGTGAAAACCGACCGATATATGTAAGTGAGCATTTACTGCCATCTGTCAAGAAATTGTACTACGTCGCACGTGAATTTGCTAAGCTACATGATTATAAATTTTGCTGGTGTACAAATAACAAAATATTTTTGCGCAAGACTGAGGGTGAGAAACAGATTCATATTTTTTCGGAAAACTGTCTAACTCGCCTCAAAAATCATAAATGACTATTCTTCTTATCGTACAACATTGTTCTCTACCCGCTAACTTGCTTTTCATTGGATATTATGTACATAAAATTAACATTAATTTATTGTAACTATGGAATTCACTATATTTCAGATTTCACAAGTATCAGCCACAAAGAAACTCATATGCTTAATCAAACACAATCTACTTCACTTACCCTGATGCTGTCAATCAAAGCCTCAAACACACCTCACACATACTCCATAACCACATTCACAATTCGTAAAATGCACCACATACATTTAAAAATATCACACACATCACACAAACAAGCATGGAGAAGATATTTAAAATTACCACTTATTGCAACATTTCAATTCTCAGTGTATCCATTTAACGTAAATTATTATATAACCTTATAAAATGGCTAATAATACGTTAGAAAATCTTGGTTTAGACCTAGATGCTATTCAAGTATCCAAGTCATATAAAATCTCGTTAAACGAAAGTCATAGGTTTATAACTAAAGACCAAAAACAATTATCAGCACTGCACCTAAATATTCGAAGCATTAACAAAAATTTCGACAACCTTGTAGTATTTTTACAGGCATTAAAAACAGAATGTGACATCATAATACTAACAGAATGTTGGCTACATAATTTACCTGTAATTCCCAAATTAAATGGCTACAATGAGCATTTTACCAAAAATAACCTTAACCAAAACGACGGTATAGTTATCTACACAAAATCTTCATTACAGTGCTCAATTTCAGAACCTAAAATATTTGATGCAAGTTCCTTGCTATGTAAAGTCGAAAGTAACATAGCTATCTTGGCCATTTATAGATCCCCATCACATAGACATATTGACAACTTTAAAAAGAGCCTCGATAACACTCTACGATCTCTTTCAAAAATAGAACATCTTGCCTTAGTTGGTGATATCAACATTGATATCAAATCAAATAACAATGACAAACATTCTTACGAATACCTTACATTCACAGCTTCTCATGGGCTTCTACCAGCCCACAGGTATCCTACAAGGTTAAACAACTGCCTCGACCATGTGCTTTTAAGAACCAAACAGTCAGCGACCACTATAGTAATAGATACACATATCACTGACCATCTACCTGTAATATTCTATCTTAACTTAAATAGCCATAAACACAAATTAGCATGTAATGTCAAAGCAATGGATATAACCAGTATTCAAAGAGACATCGAAAACTCAGACTTTACACCGGTACTTCTAGCCAATGACGCTAATGTAGCAACAAACATTCTGATATCTTTGCTCAAAAACATAATAGCCAAACACACACGTGTCTTAAAAGTCTCAAGAAAAAATCGAAACATAAAACCATGGATAACCCCAGGTTTGTTGAGATGTATACGTAATAGAGACAAAATGCATCAGAAGCTAAGATTACAAAAAGATAATTCTGTTTTAAAAATAACATACACTAGGTATCGTAATTTTGTAATTCTCTATTGCGTAAGCTTAAGACTAACTACGAGAAATCAGAATTTCTGAAACGAAAAAATGATCCTAAGGCGACCTGGGACTTCATAAAACTTATAACCCATACCAAGCAAGTTCCTTCGCCACCTATAGAACTTTTAAACATTGATGCATGCCAACATAAATCAGCAAACTTTGTTAATGATTTCTTTGCAAGTGTAGGAAACAAATTAGCCACTAAAATATTGCAACACTGCACACCTTTAACAACCACCCCGAGCATAACTTCACTTTGCCGTTCTATATGTATTTTGGAAACAGATAATACTGAAGTAGAGCAAATCATAGGAAGCCTAAAATCAGACTCCGCAGTTGGGATTGACGGTATCTCCACTAAGATTTTGAAATTAGCTTCCAAGACTTTAGCCCCATTTATCACACACGTCTGTAACCTTACGATTTCTACAGGCGTCTTTCCCGACTCACTCAAAATAGCTTTAATTCATCCTATACTCAAAGCGGGTGACAGGGACAGTGTTAACAACTACAGACCAATAACGGTTTTACCATCGTTGTCTAAAATTCTGGAAAAGATCCTAAACAGCCGTTTACTTAGTTTTATTCGATCAAATAACGTGATATCTAAAAACCAGTTCGGTTTCAGGGCCGGTATTGCTACAGAGGATGCCGTTCTTGCCTTGTCCGAAAAATTGGCCAAACTTATGGATAATAAACAGAAGTGTCTTGGAATTTTCTTAGACTTAACTAAAGCCTTTGACACTGTCTCTATCCCTATCTTTTTATCCAAAATGGAGCGTATTGGTATACGTGGTATTGCGCTCGACATCTTTTCGAGCTATCTTAGGAATAGGTACCAACATATTAAACTAGGCGAGGTTATAAGCAATAGAGCCAAAATTGGATATGGAGTTCCGCAGGGGAGTATTTTGGGACCGACTTTATTCCTTCTCTACATAAACGATCTTTGCTGCTTGTCCATCCCAAACTCCACGGTATTTACCTATGCTGATGACACAGCTCTCCTAATACATGGCAAAAACTGGAGAGAAACGCAATGCTTTGCTCAGGCAGCAATGGATACGGTGGCAGTATGGCTAACAAACAATCTTCTAACATTAAATATAGAAAAAACTAAGATAATTCCATTCTACATAAGTAGTCAATCTCAACCAACCATCCCTATTACAATTAAAGTTCACACGTGTCCTGGTCGCACTCAACACCCCACTTGTTCTTGTACTTCATTATCAATGACGTCGCATATAAAATATTTAGGAATACTAATTGATAAACATTTAAATTGGCATGTTCATATAGAGAGCCTAGTGAGTAGAGTCCGGAAGCTCATGTACATTTTTAGAAAACTGCGTTTCTCGGCTGACACAGAGACACTTTTGTCAATATACTACGCACTATGTCAATCTCTCTTAGTGTATTGCTTGCCGGCATGGGGTGGTGCCCGTAAGACTTATTTACTCAAAATAGAGAGAGCACAAAGGGCCGTCCTTAAAGTTATGCTGTGTAAGCCGTACACTTACCCGACTGCAGAACTTTACAATAACTGTAAAGTCCTATCGGTGAGGAAATTGTTTGTGCTTCACAATGTATACTAAGAAAACACCGTGAACCATTAGTAAGATCCGAAAAACGTCGAGCCGATATTGTATTCCCTCCTATTATACATCAAACCAACTTCATGAAAAACCAGTTCTTCTACCTAAGCTCTAAACTGTATAATAAAATAAATAAAATTCTCTCAATTCACAAACTTAACAAATACCAAACTAAAAACAAAGTACAGCCATGGCTTATGGAACAAACAAATGATGCTATAGAAAATCTCTTCTCCTCTCCTTAAAATTACAATATATCACACCACATACACACACACACACACACATACACACACATACACACACACACACACACACATACACCACAGTTTAAGAATTCCATAGCAGTTTAAATAGCTTGAAACATGTAAAATAATCCTTACCTATTAATGTTATTCATATAGATATTAATCCCAAATTGTGTCATTTACTTAAGCCAATGTTATACTTGTGGAGGAACACTGTCACCCGAAATACAGGTTAACCTAGTTTGGGTGTCAGGGGACCAAAATCTTACTATGTAAAAATATTTTTTGGGAAATAAATTATTATTATTATTATTATTTTGTTTTTTTTGTCTCAAAGTGTTTAGGACACTTCGGTTGGTACAATGAAATCACGGGCCTAGGCCAAGTGAGTTTCATGGTCTGTTACGATATGTGTATTTAGGTCTTCTTGTAGAAATTTGAGAACTATGCGGCATGTATTTAGGATTGCAGCTTTCTGCATGGTCATGTATGTGTTTTCGGCTATGTCAATTATTTTAAGGGATTGGAGCAGATGTTTTGGAATTACCCCCGTGCTGGACAGCACCAATGGCACTATATAGACTTTGTTCATTTTCCATATTCTAATTATTTCTTCTTTTAGGTCAGTGTATTTGTTTATTTTTTCGGTAATAGTTCTATGAAGGTTATGTGTATTAGGTACTGCAATATCAATAAGGTATACTGTTTTATTGTGTTTATTTATAAGAGTTATATCAGGTCTATTATTGTGGATAGTCTTATCAGTTAATATTGCTCTGTCAAAGTATAGTCTGTGGTTGGTGTTCTCCAGTACAGGTTTTGGGGTGTATTGGTAGTAAGGTGTGGGTTTATTAAGAATAAGTTTATGGTTAATGGCTAATTTTTGATGAATTATGTGTGCTATTTGATTGTGTCGATGTGTGTAGTCTGTTTGTGTCAAATTGGGGCAGGCACTAGTAATATGCTGAATTGTTTCAGAATGACGGTGGCAATTTCTGCATTTGTCGTTTAGAATATTAGGATCTTTTATTATAAATTTTTTGTAATTTTTCGTGTTAATGACCTGGTCTTGGATAGCTATCATGAATCCCTCGGTTTCAGGAAATAGTGAACCTAGTTTTAACCATTTGTTTGAGGCCTGGGAATCTATGTGGGGTTGTTCCAAGTCATGAATATGTCGACCATGTAACTCTTTACTGCGCCATTTTGTAAGTTTTGAGTGTTCAGCGTCTTGTGCGGTGATAAATACTTTGTTTAAGTCTGTAAGATTAAGTGGTGTATAATTTGTATCAGATATTACTATTGCGTTGTGAATGCTAGAGTAACTTGATTTTGCGTAAAAGAAATGTCTTAGCTTTTGTACCTGCCCTTCCCACAGCATCTTTAAGTCTATTAGTCCTCTACCACCTTTTTGTCTTTGTATTGTCATTCTCTCTATAGCTGATTTTGGGTGAAGATAATTATATTTTGTAAGTGTAGTCCTCGTTTTTATTTCTAATCTGCTAATATCAGTATGGGTCCATTTGATGATTCCAAAAGAGTAGGTTAAAATAGGTATTGCATATGTGTTAAGTGCTTTTAATAAGTTTTTGGAGTATAGTGGCCTTTTACAAATTTGGTGTAATCTATGGAGGTATTCTTTACTTAGATCTTTTTTAATTGCTATATGATTGATTGATTTACCTTGGTGTAACCCTAAATATTTATATGTGTCATTTTCCTCCATTGTTGTGAATTTTATATGTTCAGATGGTTTTTTTCTATCATTATTAATATTATTATTAACTTTACCTCTGTGCAAGTGAAGCGTTTTACACTTGTCTAATCCAAATGTCATGTTGATGTCCGTACTGAACTGTTGTGTAATATTTATGAGTTTATCCATTTCTTTTTCAGATTTAGTAAAGATTTTGATGTCATCCATATACATGAGATGATTGATTGTTGTTTGTTGTGTTAATTTGTAACCGAAATTTGTGTCATTTAATATATTAGATAGAGGATTAAGGGCCAAACAGAACCACAGGGGGCTTAAAGCGTCTCCTTGAAAGATTCCATTCTCGATTGGTATCTCGTCGGTTGCAATAGATGTTGAGTTAATTGTGAGTGAAAGTGTAGTTCTCCAGTGAGACATTTATTATTATTATATTTATTTTTATGGACACTTATCTCAGCTCAAGGCTGGTTAACACCACATTACGGGCCTAAACCAAGTAAATGTGGCATAAGAAATAGATGAATTAGTGGAATTTATGTTTAGTCACTGTCTTCTGTCATGAATTTTCTTACTATACGGCAAGTATTTAAGATAGCAGCTTTTTGTAAAGTAATGTAAATAGTTTTTTTGAGATCTAAGAGTTTTAGGCTATTATGGAGATTGTTTGGGATGACACCGGTCGTGGATAAAACAATGGGTACAACATACACTTTTTCTTGTTTCCAAATTCTTGTTACTTCGTCTTTGAGTTCTGTGTATTTAGCTATTTTTTCTGTTACGGTTTTTTGTATATTATGTGTATTTGGTATTGCAATGTCGATAAAGTAGGTAGTTTTACTGTGTTTGTCTTGAAGGGTGATATCAGGTCTATTGTAATGAATTGTTTTATCTGTAAGGATAGCACGGTCGTAATATAGTTTATGGGTAGCGTTTTCTAAGATTGTTTGAGGAGAATATTTGTAATAGGGAATAGCGTTAGGCTCTTTTTAAAAGGTTATGTTTGCGTGCTAAGTGTTGGTGGATAATGCTAGCTACTTGATTATGTCTATGGGTGTAATCTGTTTGGGTTAGGGTTATGCATGCTCCGGTGATATGTTGGATAGTTTCGGGCTGAGAGTGACATCTACGACATTTGTCATTTAATATGGTGGGGTCTTTAATTATGTGCTTTCTGTAATTTTTAGTATTGATAATTTGGTCTTGAATTGCTAACATAAATCCTTCTGTTTCCGGGAATAAGTTTCCTACTCTAAGCCACTGATTTGATGCTATTGAATCTATATGTGCTTGTTCAAGATCGTGAGGGTGTCTTCCGTGTAATACTTTCATTTTCCATTGTTCTATCTTGTGTTTTAAAGGATCTGTATTATTACTTTGGGTTGTGTTCAAAGGTTGTTCCAAGTTAAGCGGTGTGTAATTATGATCATTCAATAATACTTGTTTATGGATGTCGCTTACCAAAGATTTAGTGTGGAAGAATTTTTTAAGATTATAGATTTGTTTTTGCCATAAGTGTTGGATATCTATCAACCCCCTACCCTCGTATTGTCGTTTTATAGTTAATCTTTCTATTGCAGATTTAGGATGATGATGATTGTGTTTTGTAAGAGTGGTGCGAGTTGTTCTTTCTATTTGTTCTACATCAGATTTAGACCATTTAATGATTCCAAATGAGTATGTTAAGATTGGGATAGCATACGTATTTATAGCTTTAATCAAATGTTTTCCTGAGAGTTGTGTTTTGCATATGGAGTTTACTCTAAACTTATATTCATTAGTTAGTGCGTGTTTAATGGATGTGTGATCTAAACCTTTAAGCTGATTATAACCTAAATACTTATATACATCAGAAGGTTCTAATGCCTCTATTATATCATTGCTATTAATTACATAGTCGCCAGGTTGAACTTTACCTCTTATTATGTGTACGGCTTTACATTTGTCTAGTCCAAACTTCATTTTAATATCTGTGCTGAAACCTGTTGTAATATCAAGTAATTTTTTCATGTCCTTCTGTGTCCTGGCGTAAAGCTTTATGTCATCCATATAGATAAGATGGGATAACATGGTATGGTTGGTAGTGGTATTAAAATTATATCCGGTCTGAGAACTATGCAATTGGTGTGAAAGAGGATTAAGGGAAAGACAAAACCACAATGGACTTAGTGAGTCACCTTGATATATGCCTTTCTTAATTTGTATGTGTCGCGTTGTAATTTTATGCTGGCGGTAGTTTAATTGTAACGATGTTTTCCAATATGTCATTACTGTTTGTAAGAAATCTATAATTGATGGATTTATTTTATATATATCTAGAATTTTAAGTAGCCAAGAATGTGGTATACTATCATAAGCCTTTTTATAATCTATAAAGGTGCAGTGTAGGTTTCGATTTTTTGCAGTAGCATGCTTAAGAATTGTCGAATCTATGATTAACTGCTCCTTGCATCCCATGTGACCTCGCCTACATCCTTTCTGTTCTTCTGCAATTATATTATACTGTTCTACGTGTGAGCTAATACGCTTTGTTATAACAGAGGTGACGATTTTGTACAGTGTGGGTAGGCAAGTAATTGGTCTGTATTGTGATGGGTGTGGTGAGTATTTGTTTTTGGGTAACATATAAGTAATTCCTGTAGCTATAAATGTGGGTATATTCTGTCTACCATGTATTATGTCTGTTATGTTTTTGGCAAGAGGTTTATGTAAAGATGTCAGCATTTTGTACCAATAATTGTAAATTTTATCAATTCCCGGACTTTTCCAGTTGTGTAATTTTTTTGTGATAATAGTTATTTCATCTGCTGTTACTTCACTGAAACTCATTTCTTCTATATCTTTAAATCTTTCTTTTTCCTGTGTTATCCAACATGCCTCTCCATTATGATTTTCTTCTTTCTCCCAGATCCCTGCCCAAAATTCTTCTAATTGTTTCTCTGTTGGTAACTCTATTGTGTCTATGTCCGAGGTGTGTTCGCTAGTGTTTGGTGTTTGTTTTCTTAGTAATTGTCTGTAAAATGTCTTTTCGTTGGTAGAGAACAGCTTATTATCTATTAACCGTTGTTGTGCTTTTTTATATCGTTTAAGTCTATGAACTTTCAGTGCTAATTTTTGTTTTAGTGTATCCAGATACTCTTCAGGCCTTTTGTTGTCATTTTCATGTCTAGTGTGGGTGGTAGTATTTTTAAATATTGCTTCTACTCGTTTTGTTACTTTTATGGACCTGTTACCTTTTACGTACTGTGTGAGTCTACCTATATCTACCCTAAGTTTTTCTATGTTTCTTTCAAGCCTAATTTGCCATGCTGCTTTACTTTTTTCTTTATGTCCCACAGTTGTGTTGTCGCTCTGTATTTGGTATCCCAGCTCTTCAGATATAACCACTGCAGTGCAGTATATTATTGTATGTAGATCTATAAGTTTAGTGTCGTCAAATATAAAATCGTTAAGTATAATGTTATTAAATAGTTGAATAAGTTTAACTACTTTTGAGTTGTATTTAAGTTTGGGCAACCTAGGACGCGAAGCTGGATCCATACCAGAATATAACATTAGAGTCGTTCGGAATTTATCGCATAGTTGTTGAGTGCTTTCAGTAATTTCAGGTCGCGTACCTACCAATGTTTCAACATCGTTTTCTAAAAGTAATGTAATGAATTCTGTTTGTGTGGATGTATTTGTGGTTTGTGAATGCAAGGTAGATGCTTGTGATTGTGTGATTGGATGTTCTGTGTGAGTATGATATTGAGTATGTGATTGCATTTGAGTATTTACTTCATCCTCCTGATTTACCATACTATTGTTATGAATTGTTTGCTGCTCCTCATCTAATAGTTTAATTCTTATATCTTCTTTTAATTTATTTAGTACTTTTTTGTGATAATAATTTGTTACGTATTATTGTTCTCCGTTGGTCAGATACTCTTTGTTCGTTGACATTAACTTCTGGATAGCTACGTGTAAAATATTCATGAAGACGTTTTCTATATGTTGTGAAATCTGTTTCAAGTTTAGTGATATAGTAATAGGTGCGCATAATAAAAATGTTAACATCATTACTCCATTTCATGCGCATCCTAGGTTTCCCAGCCTTGGTGGACGCGGGTAAAAAGGAATTCACCTCCCGCGCAGCATCCGAGGTTGGGATGGGATCATCAATACTTGTTGTTGGTGATGATCGGACTGATGGTGTATATGATACTGTACTGGGGCTATAAGGTTCAACTGGGCTATTGATTGTGCTGTCAGTCGGTCTGTCTTCGTCGTCGGCTGTAATATCTAATCCACTAACGGACCTGGTGGGAGTCCGCCTGCTCAACTCCACACCGCTGACGGATCGCATGCTGAGACACCCAGCGTCAGCTCCAGGTGTGCCCCGGCGATCGCCCCCGGGAAGCGGCCCTCTCAATTTTCTTTTTAAACGAGTCTCCATATTTATATGGGTTTCCAGAGCCATGTTAGCCGGTGCCAGAAATTGCATTTCACCGTGTCCGCCCCCCACGTGGATCAGGTGTTCGATCCGGACGTATGGTTGGGATTTTAGGGGGCTTATTATTATTATTATTATTACTTAAGTCTATTTTTTATTAATCGTTAGTCTAATTAGGAGTGGAAGGAATGCCGAGACGAATGTCCGCAGGTTCAAAACCCAAGATAACGCACCTCTGACTTTTCTAAAGTTATGTTGTATCCTTTGTGAAATTTCGCTTCTTTAACGGTGAAAGAAAAACATTTTTGGATAACCTGCATACCTGTGAAGATCTCTGTAACAATTTTGAAGATATGTGAATTCTACCAATCCGCACTAGGCCAGCGTGGTGGACTAAGGCCTAAACCCTCTTAGTAGTAGAGGAGGTCCGTGCCCAGAAGTGGGACAGTATATAATACAGGACTAATGTTATTATTATTTATGATAATACGATTCATAACTTCGTATTAATTTCGTAACACTTGAGAATCATCCAATAAAAGGGTTATATGCGTATAAATTAATACTCTTCAGAAATCTATTTATCCATCAGATCCATCTCGTATAAATAATTCTCTTTTGCATCTGCATATGTTTTCTTTTAGGGGTCATTTATCACCCCGCCTCAAAGGAAACTCACGAAGGGTTGTGAATGAGGGGTAAGGCTTATTGGTAAATAAATCCGTAAACTTAATGTGTTTTTGATATTCAGAAACCCATCTTGTAATAGTTTTTAAACAATATCTGAAGTCTAAACGTAAGAGTAGGAATAAACAGAATTCTATAAAAAATAACCTTTACGTAAATCTCTTCACATTAGCAAGAATTCCACAATATCCGAACTCTAAGAGGCAACACAAAAGAATTCCTTAGACGACGCAAAAAGAGCAACAGAAAAGCTGTTAATCTAGTAAAGAACGTGGCAGCTACGAAGCAATTTGGTTCGGTGTCGGTGCCGCTGCTGCTCCGGTCAGACGTAATGCGCGCCGGCAATCTGGTCGCAATTAACTTAGTTGCTAAGATTGCGGGTTGCAACCCCGATGCTGAGGGGTAACGTGTGCTATTTGAGATGTATTTTTTAATTGTAATGGCCTATTGCTGTTATACACTGGTGCAAGATAATGATTATTTTTAAGTTTCAACTGAAGGTGCAGTTCAGTCCGATTATAAAATTGAATATTGAGAGACGTTACATTATCGTCAAACATTTGCCTGCCTTATTCAATAGATGTACAGCATCTCGCAATGTGGCTGCCTTCGAATCAATCTTATCAGGCTTTTAACGTAATGATTTGTACCATATACGGTGGCTGCTAACTAGTAATAAAATATGATTTCTGTGAACAATTTAGTCATCTCCTCTGATCTGTGGAAATGTTTGTTAATATATAAATTTATATCAAACGACTGCTAAACGATTAAAGTCATTTATCCTGAGAAAATGATGATGAATGCGCCTACTGAATACTGCCGAAGAATACTAATCACCATCATAAATATTGCGAGGGGTCGAAAGGAAACATTCAGCGATCATTTGTTCCGCTCACCGATGCTGTCCTTGTGTGCACACTAGGGAAACCCGGCTAGATCTACATATGCTTTGTCTATCTGCCACCAATCAGGAGTTGCTATTTGTGGCTTTTCTGACATCTCCAGTAATTTTAAAACCAAACTCATTAGTTCGAGATATGGCTATTGTTCTCTTTGTTGTTTTAAAAAACAACCTTATTGAAATTATTCCCATAAATAAATTTAAGCAATAGATTTTTTTCCTCAACACTCAAATCTATTTTTGGACCACGTCCATTACATGAGAAGGAAAACAGAAACTACACGGTAAAATAGAAGCAAAAGTCGATTTAATATCAGGCCTATAGGTATTCCGGTGGCGAATAGTGGTTGGGGACTTGTAGGGGGTCAGGCGGGTGGGGGGCAAGCGTCACGTCCACCAAGATTAATGTTATCCCAAACACTAACAGGATATTAACTCGCCCACGGACACCGCGGTCCGCGCCGTGTTCACACCTTGATGGAAATTCAATTGTTCGGGCAAAAATCCGTAAGGGTTGAGAGGAATATTTACCAGTCAATTTACTTAGTGAATCTTGTTTTTTTGGGTTTCATATACCTACCTAAAAATTGGATTATTAAAAGCAATACCTGGATTGTGTAAAATACGATTACCTATATTGTGAAAAATAGCGTCCCTCAAACCACCTGAAGGGTGAAAAATCGCTTCAGTAATTTAGAAATTTTATATGTTCCCACTTTAAAGGGGAAACAAAACAATTAATAAAGTCTTAACTAATTATCTTTTCAATAAGATTAATTGGGACATCAGAGCATCAAGAGTTTGTAATTAGTTTTAGATAGCCTAGTCTAGACGCCATGAGCCAGGTGTAAACTTTGGGTATTAGAGTCGATCCTAACAATCCAATTAATAAGAACAATGAAAAAGTATCAGGACCAACGAACAAACTTCAGTTTGGAAGTTTACAAATAAAGTGTGTAAATGGTTTTTCTGTAGCTGTTACCGATTAAGAAACTTTTAGGTAATTATGGAGCTTTAGCGTATCGGATTTCGATTTTTCAGAGATTAGCTGAAGGTTTTGTTTGTTTGTTTACTTTTATTACCTGTAAACAGATTCAGTGAAGTTTCTAATTTAGAGTCATTTTTCAGAAGTTGAATATATTTCTGTCATCACGAGAAATAATTATTATTGACTAGCTTCCGCCCGCAGCTTCGCCCGCGTGGATTTCGGACTTCAAAAATAGAGCCGGTCGCGAACGTTCGAGAATGTTCGTTTTACGAAGCTACTCGCTAGGTGATTCGCTAGCCTCTAGGTGCCAAGCAAGCCGCCTGCCTGTGCGTTCGCGACCTTATATATATACAGAAATAATCTTTATAGAATGATTCAGTATTCACGTATGAGGGCTTATTATTAGCGTATCTCATGTATAACTTTGGTGTTTCTATACCGATTTCTATGATTATTTTTTATGGAATATTTAATAATGTTAACTTTTTTAATTAGGGATGACTGAGAGTGTTATAAACGTAAGAGTAGACAAATATAATGAGAAAGCTTCGAACTGCTAAGCTATCGGGAGTTACACGTGTTATTGTGAGTCAACCATAAAAGATAGACATATGCTGTCGTGGGATATTTTTTACATAATTTTAAGGAGAACATTTCCGTCATACATGATTTCTGTGTAGCTTTAACCATTAAGGTTGCACACGCGACGGAAGCTTAAAAAATGGAGTAACTTCTCCCGTTTTCCCAAGATTTCCCTTCACTGCTCTGCTCCTATTAATCATAGCGTGATGAAAAGTATACTATAACCAGCACAGGAGTATGATAAATAATTGTACCAAGTTTCGTTAAAATCCGTCGAGTAGTTTTTGTTTCTATAACGGTTATACAGACAGAAAGACAGACAGACAGACCGACAAAAATTTTACTAATTGCATTTTTGGCATCAGTATCGATCCCTAATCACCCCCTGATAGTTATTTTGGAAATATATTTCATGTACAGAATTGACCTCTCTACAGATTTATTATAAGTATAGAAGATTTATTATAAGTATAGATTATTTAGTGAAAATTTATACACAAATGATGAACACACATAACACTTAGTATTCAGTAGCAATTCCGACAAACCAAAATCCCTGCTCATTTATAGAATATTTATTAAAGAAGTCTATTTACTTTAAATCTACTGGATTCTTTTGATTCCCAATATTGTATTGGAAATAGGGAGGTCAAAGTTCAGAAACATCACAAAACCTAATCAATCTGAGACCGGTATCAGAACTGCATGGGTGTAGTTGGAGTACTTAAATGCAAGTGCTCTCAAGTTAACCAAACTACGAGTTCCTTTAGACGAACTGTCGCTGTCAGATTGGAAACCACAGAACTACTATATTTCTTGGACACTACACAACTGTTTAATTCACCAAATTATATTTCATCAGACATTATATCTGACCGAGTAAATACTACATAATATCCTAAATTAAAATTCAATCACTACAATAGAGTATATACTAGATTCTAATCCATATGAAAAAAACATCTAAGTCATCTCTACCCGTGGTCTCATCTCCTTTCAACTCGTAATCTCAAACGCGAGCACAATACGTCTTGGGAGACGGCTCGGCGCCGTGACGTCTGCTACCTATCCTCACTTTAATTATGTTCACGGTGGGCTTTGGTTTGGGACAATGGATACGCCTTGTGCCTTCAACAATGGACGCGCGCGACGCTAATTCCGTTTGAGTTAGGTTTTGTGAGCTTTATTAATGTCTAATTTAGGGGATTGCAGGTGATGTACATATTACGAATGTATGTGATTTATTTTGAGGTTTTGCAAGAGAATTCTAGACTGCGACGGTGGTGTAGTTGTTGCGGGACGATTGCCGTGTTGAGGTTTCGGGTTCGATTTCCGGGTTGAACAAGCTGGTATTTGGTTTTCTCGTCTGTTTCAAACCTGAGTCTGATATTATACCAGGTATATGACAAAAGTTCCGCTCGCTATAACATTGGCCCTAAAATAACTGACGAAGTGTACAATAAAAATTTAATCACTTCTCTGATCCATTAGGTATAGCCTATAGGTACTAAACTATAAAACAAAACAGACTTGATGTCGTTCCGTCTATCTCTATCGTGCATTTCTCGTTTTATAACCCCACCACCGTGTCATTGATGGATGACAATGGGATCGACGCGAAATATATCTGTGCGGATTTCTCGTGAAGGGCTTATGCATTTGTTTCTGTTGCAGATTGAGTATTCACAATAAATAATAATATCAACGGTTGTAAGCATAATTTACTTGAGCGAAATTTATTACCTACAATATCAAATTTTAGTACATATTTGGAATCAGCAAACTTTTCCCTGTGTTTTTGAACCAAGATGCCATTTTTCCAATAAAAGATATTTTTTCCTTCTATTAGTATGCTTAGCTTCGATACATTTATATGGATATTTCAAAAAGCACCAGGAATAAGTTTACCTCTCTCCCTGGACTTATTACGTATGACACCATTGAATTATTTAGTTATACATTTTGCCGCTAAATCAATAGAATGTAGCGAATGTCGCACCACTCTGGATATTTTTAAGGTTCTTTTAGTTGCATAGATTAAAAATAATAATATTTGTTTTTCAATTAAAACATGATACACACGAATTGGCTTTATCACGTTTTCTACGCATACACACACACTTTCGTGTGTATGCCGTCCCATGATGTGGTACAGTGGCGAGCCTATCGCCATATCGGGCATAAATTCTAGACTCCGCATTGGTAGGAGTATAAAAACCCAACATCATTTTGTCCCACCCGGGGATCGAACCTAAGACCTTAGTACTGTAATCGTATCGTAATACAGTTACAACACCGAGCCATTCTTTTCTACAAAGATTCAGCATATAACTTGTAAAATCATTTAAGGCGATACCTCAAGGTCCATTTTCATACATTTTGTTTCACCTTTAATCTGGGTAACTAAACAAGTATTGGCAAGTAAAGAATTTAAATTCACGTCTAGTTAGTGATTAGGTCTCGCAGTTGAAAGAAAAACGTAAAAATAATTAATAATCATGGATATTTCGGCCTTTAAAATTTAATATGACGAAATTATATAGTATAATACTTGTTTAGTTACCCAGATTAAAGGTGAAACAAAATGTATGAAAATGGACCTTGAGGTATCGCCTTAAGCCGACGTAACACTACAAACGCAGCGCTTTTCTATTTATATAGAGTAATTAGCAAAATTAACAACATCCTTACTTCATTTATTAAGTAACCCTATTATGCCGCTACAAAACTCGCCAAGTGTAAAAATTCAAAACCCAAATACGCCTGAAGGAAATCTTTAAAAATGTCAAACCAAGCCGAAAGCGCGGCGGAACAGTGTGAACACTGGCATGGAAAAACAAAATCACAGAAAGTGGAACAACATGCCGGTTCACACCAACCGAGCGTCATCATAATTTGCATACAGCGTGTGTACACGGCACTTTAGACGAGACCCGGGGAAAATATTAACTACGAGTGGCGCCCCCGGGCTGACGTAATGTAAAAATATGCAACGCATTTGCACCGTGTTATGTGTGCGAGAAAATCGGCCAGTTACATCATAGTCTATTTAGTGTAAAATTAGTTTTTTTTATGTAAAGTTAGCGACGGACTATGTTGACTAATCATTTAAGAGGTGTTGCTAGCTGGACTGTTAATTCATTATTGTCTCGGTTATTTGTTCTACTGACTTAATTGTTTGAAAATCACTTGATAATCATCATTGTTGGTGATGAATTTCTATGAATTATTTTTCAATCAAATAACATTTTAATGCTACTATCATCGCAAGCTTGTACTTGAGTTTATCTCCAATTTTATACCCTGTAATTTTTTTTGTAATGGCTTACCGCGACTTCATCCATTAAACCTCTTTCAGTCCACAGCTTCGATAGATTGCAAAATAAGTATTAGTTTTTTTAATTTACGCATCGGGTTTCTACTTACAAGTTTGCAACATTATATATTTTGATCCACATATTTTACCTTTACAAAGAATTGTTAATGATTTACGTTTGTGATAGCATACCAAATCTTAAATGAATCGGACCTGTAAAAATAGGAAAAGAGCTGATAATCTTCAAACGCCCGAATAGATCCCAAATTATAGCTACAAACTATTTCGATAACATAAGTTTTTAGACAAATAAAAACGCTTTAAGTTAGGTCCAATCGTTTGGGAGCTATGATGCCACAGACAGGCAGAGAAACCTTAAAATAATACCCCTCTTTCCCCGTCAGAGGTTAAAAATACAAAGACCGCCTACCCCTCCAGCTATGTAAGCCTGAATGACGCCGCATTTAAACAATTCCACAAGCCAACATCACAACTGGCGCATACAAAAGCCCGAACGTGAAATCATTCACACAACTCTTACAATGTGGACACGTCGCGTCGTCATGGTTGAGGGCGAAAAGTCCACGAAAAATTCGCGTTGAACCGTTGAAAAATTCTCGAATTTCTACACACACGGTCCCATAATGTTAGCGTGACGTAATTGAAGTTGCAAGTTGGTCTGCGGACGCATATCATAAGCGCCCGGCGATAGTACTGTGTAATAAAATTGGTGGGATTTAATGAACGAGGCCTGACTCCACCTGGAACACGAAATGAGCGCAAGGCGACCGGCTACAGGGATTTTGTATTTAAGCTCGGGTTTTATAAATTGATTTTACAGCAACTGAACGAGTCCGGATAATGTACAATTTAAACTGGTTTTACTGTTAACATACAAACACAAATTGATATTTCGTGTCTGTAGAATAACTTATTGGTTAAAAAATAACATTTTGATTACTTTATTGCTAAAATTTATATTTCAATAATGTGATATTTTTCACAATATATAGCTAATTTTGCTAAAAACTTCCAGATGATAGATTATTCTGTTTCATTGGTGAAAATATACATTTCCTACCACACGTCACCATCCAATACAGTGGTTGAGAGACCGTTTGGATTCTGATCCAGGTCCTGGCTCTCTTTTCCAACTATCTATTACCATTTATTAAAACATCAACACCAGAAACCTAGTATAACTTTGTTAAAATTAATAAATACACGCAAATGTTCAAACACCTCTCTCCACACTTTAACACCAAATCTTGTGTTATCGGTGTCAAAAGCCTCACTCAATAACCATACATGACTCAGACATAATATTATATTACTTCGCCTAGAATAAACCGACACCTAACTTCACAGCCACTTCTGTCTGTCAAATGAATTATCTATTATCCCACAAGTTTGTAAAACGTTTCGGAATCCCACACCGCCGCCGCTCGTGAGTTACGACCGCAATTCAAACTTCGCTCGTCTTCAGAAATGAACTTCTAATATTGCCTTTACTTTCATCTATTGGTAACGCGCTAGTTGCCGTTTGGGAGTGGATAGTGAGGTTATTTGTTTGCTTCTAAATTAATGTTAGAGGGAACACGATGAATTTCATCTTTGTTAACCGATTTCTTTTTTTTGCTGTTCGTGTTTCTTAACTATAAACTTGTGATTTACGACACCCTCGACCTTTAATATATTATACTATGTTTTAACCATGTATTTTGCATGAAAGCAGGAAATTTGGTTAATGTGATCTAGTAAGCATATTTTAGCTCAAGTCACGTAACACTGATGTTTTGACATGCATTTTGTCA
Organism: Manduca sexta; assembly: GCF_014839805.1. Classification (NCBI taxonomy): domain Eukaryota; kingdom Metazoa; phylum Arthropoda; class Insecta; order Lepidoptera; family Sphingidae; genus Manduca; species Manduca sexta. Next base: position 9,636,599 of record NC_051134.1, on the reverse strand, counting down.
TAAGTTGATGGCAAGGATTCAAGATTCTTCAGTTATACATAGTACCCAATTCAATTTATACTAACATAATAAATATTAGCATAGAATTACTGATTAATTCTTAACAATATTTTTTATAATGTCCGCATGGAGCATAACCAACATCGCATCTTTTCGTTATATTTTATCGATAGTTTGTCGGCACAATAATTCTAATACTTACAATATTGTAGCTTATATAGTTTATAGGGTATAAAATCTAATTATGTTGGGTGTACAAGTGCAATACATTATCAACGCCAGCCTTTGGTAGACCATTGTTGAAAATAATCCTCTAAAGATTTCCAAATCAGCCTGTTATAATGAGCTTGTATCCAGCGAGCTCCTACATTTAAGAGCTCATGTGTCAGCCTTGTAGGTGCAGTACAGTACCATGTATTGTTTTGTTACTCAAAATTCTCAGACGGTGCATTTTTTATGAGTACATTACACCCTTAATCAGACTAGACACTAATCTAAATAAATAGTAACTAACAAACGTACATTATATACACATCTCTATACAATTCCCTCTTCCATTAAAGCATTAAGTGTTAAAAACTCATTCAGGAGCATTAAGAATTCACACGACCGTGTCTAGGGAGCCTTGTTCGCCAGCTTTCACAACTCGATACGTACCATGTAAGTGTTTTTATTAGTTTCTGCTCGGTCTCTCAAGCAACATTAGGGCGGGGAAGTACATAATTCAGTTTTTAATGTCGAATTGTTGAGTTCGCAGTGGAAAACATAACTGTTTCAATATATATAAGTGAGGATTAGAGCGAGTGTAGTGACCACTGCATGACTTGCAGTTTTGGTAATTGTATATTCATAAATCTAAATTATGATATATTTCTACAAACAACAGTTATCTAGATACTCTAGATTTGTATTTATTCGCCGCAAAGTATCGACAAAATGTTTCCCATTGTTTACCATTTCGTTACTTCTATTTCGTCGATCCTCTGTGGTGGTTCGAGACTAATTCTTGTAAAGTAGATGGTTTGGTTAATCCTCTTACACGGAAACAAAAGAACACAATAACCAGTATTTAAATAAAACAAAACTTACATCCTAAATCCTGCCCGTCGACATCTAATATAACAATTGAGAAAATGTATAAAGATGTTTGTATGTTTAGATATTTGTTAGAAGTTAACCTATTAACTATTCAATAGACTTGAAAAAAAATTGTCACCAAGTTCAAGTCTTGAATTAACCCATACAGGTTTTTCAATTCAATCAGCCTGTCGCCGTCCACTGCTGCACGTAGGGCAAGGGAACGGCACCCATTCTGGTCTTAAACAACCCGCTCCACGCTTTAGCCCGCAAAAATTCACAGTCAGACTTTTAATCAGTCAAAAGATATTGATACGGGCAAAGTCACGAACGCAAGCAAATATCCATTAATTATGACAAGAAATGCGTAACAAATTCCTCACAAAACTTGCAGGATAGTTGGACATTCTTCCGAGAGGTCCGACCGCACGCCGGCCGGGACGCCTCCGGACGTCGCAGGACGCCGCGCCGCGCCGGCCCGGTCTAAGTGTTTCGCAAACACTCATTATTTACCAACCTCCAAACTTTAATGAGAGTAAGATTAATGAGTATGCCCACGGACGGCGGCAGATAATGCCGGCTAATGGACTAACGTTATTTAACAGTGTTTTAATACAAATAGGAGTGTTAGTTGCAATTTTTTGCTTCGTTTTGGTGTTTGTGTGTCGAGTATCGACCGAAGCCGTTGTTACGAGATTTTAGTCACGTTCGACCGCGAATATATCGAAGTGGTTCAAAACAATATTTCTGTTTTACGATATAAACTCAGCTTCATATTATTTAAAGCGTGTTACAGTTAACATAATATGCTGTATTGTATTTATCGATAAGGTCCATTGTCGAAAAAGGGATTCATAGTGTAGCGACATTGAAGAAAAGGAAAAAAATATCGCTTATTACTGTTCTATTTCTTTCTAGTTTAGGATATAAAAGGCGCGCTCACTTCATTTCTATAGCCAACTACCATTTTAATAATACGAGGGCATTTCCTTCTTTAAAGTTGGGCAGAAGTAACCACCCACATTTTGCCGTTAAGGCGATACCTCAAGGTCCATTTTCATACATTTTGTTTCGGCTTTAATCTGGGTAACTAAACAAGTATTGGCAAGTAAAGAATTTAAATTCACGTCTAGTTAGTGATTAGTTCTCGCAGTTGAAAGAAAAACGTAAAAATAATTAATAATCATGGATATTTCGGCCTTTAAAATTTAATATGACGAAATTTTAAAGGCAGAAATATCCATGATTATTAACTAATCACTAACTAGACGTGAATTTAAATTCTTTACTTGCCAATACTTGTTTAGTTACCCAGATTAAAGCCGAAACAAAATGTATGAAAATGGACCTTGAGGTATCGCCTTAATATCAGGCCCCATTTAATAATTACATACTAGGTTGTGCTCGCGATTTCCGAAAAAAAAAATTCGAAACGCTTTAGCAATTTATGGACCCACCTGCAGGACGCCGTGTCATGAATTTATAAAATCAAATTAAAAATGCCATTATTTCCCATGGAAATAAATTACTGGGATAAAAATCCTATATGTAAATCCGGAATGTGGTCTATGCGTGTGTCAAATTTCATCCAAATCTGTTTAGCTGTTTCTGCGTTTACTTCTAACAAACATCGAAACCTCCAAACATTTTGACAAACTCGCATCTATACATATTATAAAACGAAGTCCTCAAAAGCTGTCTGTGTGTTTGTGATCGTGTATCTCAAAATCTACTGAACGGATTTTTATGAAATTTGGTATGGAGATATATTAAGACCCTGGGAGGGTTTTAGGCTACTTTCTATCCCGGGAGAATATATAGCGAGAGTTTTATTCCGGAAAACACCTTCACGTTGGCGAAGATTTTTGTATGTTTTTTACCAAACGATAGTGCAATTCTTGAGGAACGTTTTGGTTAATAATAAATTACGGTTTTATGTAAATTTACTGAAATATAACGTATAACGTTAAAGAAGATGCGTGGTCTTAAAAAATCTCGTGGGTCGGAATATACGCGCGAAAAACTTTGACACACTGACTTCCATGCGGACACAGCTAGTTTATAATAATAATAATTAAGATTATTAACATTTATTTAATCACACTCAAATTAAACACAAATATTAATTTACACAAATCCAAATTAATTTACACTAGCGAACATTAAATCAACTTCGCGCAACAACCGTTGTAATACACAACTGACAATTACTTTAATGCCATCAAAATAGGATACCGGCTAATTAGTAAGTCTTGTGCCAAATTAACGTTTAATACCAACAAAGAGCGCCCGATCGTGATGGAATAATTCAATTAAAACCGGCGAGGTAATGCGCTCGTGCTCGCTGCGAGATTAATTTGGCGGCGGAAAAAGTGTGAATTAACGTTGTACAGTTAATACTTATTATGGTGTTTATTATTTAGCAGCTTTGGTCGCTGCTTCGCCCGTGTGAGAGTTTTTTCGTGTAAAAGTACGAGTATATATTTTCCTCTGATAATAGGTAGCCCTTCCCATGGTCTCAAACTATCTCCGTACCAAATTTCATCGAAATGCATTTGCTGGTTCTTGCGTTTATAGCGTTCAGACCGTTGCGGCGGGAGACTTTGTTATATAATCTGTCAAGATGATATAGATTTCGTATGTTTTTTTTATGAATAAACCACGTTGAGTATAAGAAATAAATAAACATTGCTGTTGTTTCGTAAAAGTGAAATATTCGGAAGACCAGAGAACGACTTACCCTAATGTAATCCTTATTATTTTCTTTTAAGGAAGGCATAGTATATGCAATTGTTTTTGAATCGTGCATTTTTGTTATCGCTTAAAATGAGAAGACGCACACAATCTATACAAAAAAAAACACACACACATCACCGTTTATCTCCGAAGTGGTAAAAACCTCCGAAGAGGTGAAATCAGGCCACGCACTTTCCGTTATACATGTTTTGTCCCATAATGTGATAGGGGCGAAGCTATTGTCACGTCAGGTACAAATTTCAAACTCCTGAGTCATACTGAGCTGAAAAACCCAATACCCTTTTATGCAATTAAAAAAACTAACACATAGTAACAAAAAATCTATATGTAATTAGGGTCTAAGCATGAACGATATCACAACAATGAGGAAATATAGAAGATACTCGATGTACACAATAACTCCTCATGTGTACTGAGATCGCTCAGGGCACATGGCATGTCTGGCCGTCGTTTGCGAAGCTTACGGCACCGAGACGATGCCGGCATATGCCAACAATTGCAATTCCATTCGCCGTGAAACATAATTCTTGCGAGATCGTAAAGGTACGGCGCGGGTCGCGTTCTTATTTTTGTTACGACCGTGTATTCTTTTATTTCGATATTTTGGTGCGGTACATTAATGTAGGATTTTATATTATTTTCAAGATACATAATATTGTATAACTATAATATTATGTAGATTTTAGTATATGCGACATTCTAAGTAAATGTAAAATATAGGCTCTCCTTAACTCGCGTTTAAGAAATTTTGAATTGATATTGATTAGTTTCTTAAGGCACATGCTCATCCTAATTTGAGAACGTCTCACAGTTATCTTCTCTACTTTTCTTTTATTTTTTTAATTTTTACTGTAAATCTGATGGGTCTCGATTTCGAGATAGACCGGAGTTCTTTCGTAAGTTCCGGGTACTGTTCTACAACAAAATGCTATAGTGGAATCTTAGGAAACTTTCATGCGGACGAGGTAGAAGCTGCACACTGCCGCGCATCCTACAGTCACCCAGTGCAAATACCGATTATCAGACACGCTAAGAATAACTTAAAAATTCCAACACGAGCCATTAGCCGCACAAACAATAAACATCGTACTCCACTTCCTCGCGTTACTTCAACTCAAACTCCAAGAGTGCATCAATATTGAGCGGATTTCGCAAAATATTTTTCCAACTTTGTACAAGTTGCCGAGCAAAATTTTAAACTGACGACGTTAACTCGCTCCAAAGTGAGCATCAAATTTTGATAAAGTTTCATACAATATTCAAGGATATAAATCTCATGGTTAGCATCGTCGACTGGTAATAGTTGGCGGCTGTTAGCCGAGTTTGGATTGTCGAACAATTCAACAAGTTCGCCGTGGCCGGGTACCGCGAGCACTGAGCCGTGGTGTTATTACAACATTGTTTAAATTTATTGTTCCGATATCATTGGATTATTTAAGGATAGAGTTCATAGTAAAATATATTTTTTTATGGATAATTATTTTATTTTTAGAACTTAATGTGTATAATTTATAAAGATGTTTAACTTACGCATTATTCTCCACCCTGCATATTGCCAGGCCATTGAAGAATTCCACTGCATCCTTTTTATCGAAAAAGCGTCTAAACAGCCACCTGAGCCACTGCCACATAATGAAGGATGAACGGCTTTAGTACTTGTTACGCAATTTATTACAAGGCAAGATGAACGGCTGAGCAGAAAACTTATGCAGCCCAAGCAGCTGTGGCCTAGCCGATAATTGGATGGAAATCTCAGAAATCGTATAAAATCCAATAATCTAACCCTTAATCCATTCACCAACATTACAGCACCAGTGGCATGTCAAGTGATTTTAAATCGTTTGAATAAGAAAATAAAATACTTTATGCGCTAGATAAATTGCGAACTGTAGTCAGTAAAGCACAGTGGGCGCGCGGATACGGGGAAATTTTATTTATCCCCATTCACACCATAACGGCACTACGAGAGCTCCCGGAATATCCACAGGAATATGGTATGCAGATTGCGTCCGCGCGCGATCGCATTTTTCAATTTGTTCCGCAGTCGAGACGTGAATGGCGGTATTTATACACCGAATATAAAACTAACGCGTTCTATATTTAGATTCTGAAGCTTGATTAAGGCGTCGCATTCAGTGCACCGCTCGTGTCAAGTCGCGAGTTGATATTTTATAACGTTTTGTTGTGATTTTTTAACAATGGATGTGGAAACGGTTATTTTATGTTCGCTAGTAACCTGGTTTTTACAGGATATTTTTTAATAAAGGCTATATGAATAGATGTTTAATATCCTAGAGAAATTGGTCATTCTTATGTGAATTATATGAATTTATGGTTATCTATAATTTTTTAAATAATTTTATAAAGGCGGCGCGTGGCAAGGGTAGGATAATGTATGGGATCAATGTTACCTGTAAATCTTATCATTGTGCTTTAATCATTATCATAATTAATCTTTGGAAGAAGTCATCGAATTCCATCATCATAAACCCTCTAACACATTACAATCCCACAAAGCATCCATATACACCTTAACACTGGGGCACATTAAGCGTGGCGTACACAGTTACAGTGCACAAAGCCCATGTTCATTCGCACGCCTATCAAATGACCGTGTGCACCCGACCGATTGATTACCGACAGCAAATGAAATCGAGAATGACGTCGGTCATAATATTGTGTGCATGAATCAGTGATGCTAGACTGCGATGATTCCCCCAAAATTGGTGGGTTCGGGTCGCCTTGCGGGAAATTTTTAGATTTCAGAGGTAAAAAATTATTTGCGCTTTAATTTTCAGATAAACGTACGTTTTAGCTGATTAAAGAACTTATTTATGGATGGCAAATAAGGGAGCTTATGTTAATGGAGGATCTCAATTCAGCTTGAGCAGAAAAAAACTGGCCCAGTAGTATTTTCCAAATACTTATAGATTTTTTTTATAATATAGATTTATTCTAGCTATTTTCAGTCAACGTTCAAGCAAGCACATGAAAGTCTGGCAACGCGTCTCTATGCTTCTTGTTATGGCAGATGTTCATGGGCGATGTTGATCACTTACCATCAGATGAACCGTATACTTGTTCGCCCCCTATATAAAAAAATACTATAATATTTAGAAGGAGTGCAGTCTACCTTCGAAAAGTGTTATAACTATATCTACCCTCGGATAAATCCTGAGACCTCCAGCCTTCACGAATCCAATTCAAAATAAAATCAATAATAATTATTAAACCTAATTACCATTCTCAATAATTACAGGGGCTTAAATTGTAATCATCCTTCTCGTGGTTATTCGTGTTCATTGACGCTGTTTGAATTTGTCTTACGAGTTATGACTTATGACAGTTGAAAAGCGGGAGAAAGGTACGCAACGTTTATTAATTCATGCTTTAATTACAACTTGAGCTCTCACAATGGCGGCGCGAGGCGAGAAAAATCATCGTCTGAAAATACAATACTTTTTTAACAAAAGCAAATGATTAATTGAGTTATAACGTTAGATGTTCTAATGCTCTGAGGTTTTATGCATTTTTTTAATTACTTGTAGTACTAGGTTACAGTGGCGTAAGGTAAATTTTTTTAAAAGGGAACCCAAAAGATTGTATAAATACCAATATGCATTAATGCGGTCTGCCGATCGTTGTAATGATATTTATATAAACTACGAAAGGGAAGCCGGCAAGAATCGGGTTAAGTGGACCCTTCGCCACTGCTAGTTTATTCGTATACGAGAATTCAGATATCAGCGCTATGTTTTTTTCAACTGCGAAGGATTGTGTGCAAGCAATTTTCAGCTCTAAGGCATATTAAAGCCAGTTATCATCGGGCAACACGACGATCAGCATATATGTACTTAGGTCTCAAGCACATTAGTGTCGTGTAGTATATATTTTGTTTTAACAATTATGGATGACGTTGCCAGTAAATATGGACGTTACTCGAAGGCCTCATCCGCATTGTCACTCATCATCGCTGCTGAACTTAGGCCATTCCTACAAATTTCCAGACGGACCTGTAACCGGCATATTAAAACAACATCCGAAACTTGAACCTACACACTAGATACTCACCCACCCCGAGCCTATCCTACATAGATGACATTTAAAAGCCCCCATCGCAGCCTTTGCATTACACGGTACATTTCCCTCCCTCAGACGTCCCGTTTATCCCATTGAGCGTGCCCGTATTTAGGTCATATTCGAAACGTTCGCGTGAATGGGCTTTGATAGAGTCCCAACGGTGGGCCCCGATACATTTGCAAATGTAAATGAATGGCGGCCGATATTAAAAGGTGTACTGAATAGTACTGTTAATATGTTTGAGGAAATTGCATTTTAAGATGTAGGATAAAACATTATTTGTGTTTTGACATAGCAAGTTATAAATTATTTGTTTTTTTTTTTGGCATTAAAACTCCCACTCCTTTTTTGGGAAACAAGTATGTAAGTATATGCTACTTTGGGACTTGGTCTATCTGCATACTAAATATTAGGCAAATCCATGGCATACTGATCCATTACGAACCAATACTATATTAGGAAGGCAAAGAACATTGTTAATATTTTACGGCTATGTAATTACAGTTACACAGCCATAAAATACCAATATATTTATACAAATTCATTTAACTAAAATGAAATTATGGTGGACTATCACGAAAAATAGAAATCATAACTTACGATCTTATTGCTTTGCGTAAAGAATCCGTTTTTTTAAAGATATTTTTTAACGAGCGAAAAATTGTACAATAAGGGCTGTTTCATATTATTACAGTGAAGTTTATATTTTTAACACATTAAACGGGTATTGTGGATAATACTTATAGGACTCCCTTACATATCACACGCTGTTATGTAATTGTTAACTTTTCTCTTAACGAATGCTGTGCGTACTTGTAGAAAGGATGCAAATTTACTGTTGTTTCTATTACTTTACTTTTGTGTACGCATGCGCTAATGATTTGTATTCTCTAATTTATGTTTACGCGAATGTTGGACATTAAAATAAAACTATTTTTTGGTTTTTATCGCGGTTTTTATATAATAATATTCTCCCGACGTTTCGAAGATTTTGCAGGGGACTGATACGTTGGTCGCCTGAAAAGTGAAAGTAACAATAACTACACTTTACAATTCTACAAAATTTTAAAATATTATATTTCAATAAATAAATATATTTGAGAAAATAATACGTGAGAGGAGTTTTGCCTTTTTTAATCGCCTTATATTCTATATTATGAGTATAATTTACTCAGCACTAATGAAACGGGCGGTACACATCGTCAATTCTTGACACAAGTGCATTATAAAAGTGTTATATTTTCGAAGTCTTACGTCGGTCGGAGTCGTCATTACGGTAACCGTGGTCGATGCCAGCAGCTATTGTTATGCATATTGCATATAGGAGCCGCTGGAGTGCGATCTGTTGTGACACTGGCAGGAACCTGTTGCATAACACGTTGCGACTGTACTGGGCATTCTACTTATGGCAACAGCGATTGAAATTTGAAGTCTTACTAGAAACCAGTGGCGAAGGTTGACGTTTCCCGACAGAACATATAGGTACTAATAATAGACATAAATGCGGTTTGCTAAACTTTCCAATAACAATACGTTTTTACATAAATTACAAAAGTGAAGCCATCAGGAATCAGATTACCCTTATATGATATCGACCCTTTCTCGCTGCCAGAACTTTGTATAGCTTCTTATTATCTTTCTTATCCGATGTTTACTCAAAAACAACAAATATGTAACTAAAGATCATCTGTTATTTCTTTATGTTATGTGAAGCTAACGTTCTTTAATAATTTTCGTGTGATTTCGGTAAACTGATTAATACTTCAAGCTTGACATTTTGGAGACATTTTCTGATGATGTAATCGTAACCTTTGTGCAATGTGGTGTTGGTAGAAAAATATGTATAAATCGTTACAACACAAAACGAAAGGGGAAATTTATACGAAAGGGAAACCAGGCACATATTGTGTAGGCACATGATTATGATGATGCATAAATGCGGTCGACAAATAGTTCTCGTCCTATATCAATTCTACATAAAGAGAAGCCGGTAGAAATTGTTTTATATGGACAGTTCGCTTGTGGTAACTACAAGTTTCAATACAAAAAATGGACGTATCCGATAAAGCACTCCTGAGTTTGTGAATTTCTTTTTACCTTCTAATAGTACGTAGCCACAGAACAGTAAAAACTCTTCTCGACTTGTAAATAAATTACTTAAATACTCTCCATTGAGTCATTTCATTAATTAATTCCATTATACCAATACAAAAGAATCCCAACGCTATCTACCATGCAACTTATTTCTATTCCATTGATTAATTCAACTATAGAACTACAAAAGAAGCAAGAAGAAAACGCTATGGACCATGCAAGCAACCAAGAGACTACAACTCACCGGCGGGCTCGTGTACAACGGTGCGGTTTGGCAATCTTTGTCGACCTCTGACTGCATCCAATAAAGGATAAAATCTCGAGACTGGCTTCAGAGCACTTTACAGTTGGTGTAGGTTAATTTATAGAAGCTGTACGTGGTTTAATTAAAATGTTAATAAGTTAATAGTAAAGATTATCAAGCATCCAAAAAAAATCAGTTCTTACTTTAAAAGGTCTAAATGATGGGCTTCGGTCAAGGATACACTAAGTAGTAACTGTACTAACAGAGCAAAATTACCCTTTTTAAAACAGCCATGATAAAGTGACCCCACTGCACCTTACAGTAACGGAATGAGGTTCAGAGTCTCCATTGACGAGAGATACATTGCTACTCGACACAATTATGCAGGCTTCCTGGAAGCTTATGCATATAAAGATAATTTTTATGAATTCAAATTATAGTATTACCGTGTAGTGATTAAGAAACAAGTATCAATTATGAAACAAGCACATATCATTAGTAAAAAAGTATTTGTTAATTTTCTTGCGAATATTCAAGTCGCTGCTCTTAGATGTTAGTTTCAACATAAAACTTTAGAAGAATTTTAATATTATTTTTTATAATTATAAAGGTTCTAGCGATATGTTCTCGTATTAAATATTACTTAATTCAAGTATTTTCCTAATCAAAATAATTAAGTTTTAAAAAACTTCTTACGGCTTAAGAAAGAAAATTTAATATCCAAAAATATTTAAGCATGTTAATATTATATTGAATACCGTTAAATTCTTGAGAAAAAGTTTGTACACCAGAGTTGGGATAACTCTAAAACATTTCGAAACATTGAAAAGATGTATGGATAGAAATCGCTTTTAACATCAGTTTCAAACTGTTATTAATTTATTATAGCTGTTTTATAATTAAATTTCACACAACACATATGTCTGAGAAGGATTTATTTAAACCCACTAACACACCATTTTCACTGGATATCGATAGTTTTAAATACGATTAATCAGAATTGAGTTCATTTATGCACCAAAGGACATTGTCGAAAACGGCCCCAGAACCAACAAAGGTGTGACTAACACCATAATTATTTATGTATTTTTTTATATTATTTGCAAATATGTGTATAAAACGGACAAGCTGCTACATCCAAAATTAATAATATATAAAAGTATTGTAACGACTTAAAGTCAAAGTCGCCGACATGTTTACAACTAATTGTGTATAGAGATGTACCGGTTCGACAAAACGATAAATCTAATTACCGATAATTAATTATTGAAACATTTTAATATATTCGATTTTTGAGGCGATATGTTATTTAATTATTATAATAATATTTAATCGAGCAGTGGATGCGTCTCAAATAAATAAGCAGTTAGTTTTAGGACTAAATTGTTTATAGATCAAGTCTATGAAAAAAGTTTTTTTTTAGTTTTTAATTCATATTGATTTACTTTGTTTATTTAGATTCTATATTAGCGACCCGCCCTGGCTTCGTAGCAGAACATAATATATTATGCGAACATTTATTTTTCTGTCGTACAAAATATTTAAGAATTATACATATAAAAATTTCGTCGTATTAAATTTTAAAGGCCGTAATATCCATGCATATTAATTATTTTTACGTTTTTCTTTCAACTGCGAGAACTAATCACTAACAAGACGTGAATTTAAATTCTTTACTTGTCAATACTTGTTTAGTTACCCAGATTAAAGGTGAAACAAAATGTATGAAAAATGGACCTTAAGCTATAACCTTAAGTAAAAAATAATCAGATGCTTACATAGTGATGAATCTTTAGGGCTGATGTATATTAGATAGGTACTTATATCAATAAAAAGCATATTTAAAGCGTAAATGATAGGACTATAAATCTACCTTGAACATTGAAAAGCTTTCAATGTTTACTATCCATTATAACCTCAAAATGTCATTGTTTTTTTGGATTAATGCGATATCCCAGCTTGTCCGTTTTATAAATAATATGTCATGAGAATTTATTCATGATTCTAAATATTACAAACATTTTTCCATTGCTGTTGGTTCCAGGGCGAATTATGTATGGGCACAGAACAATGTCCTTTCACATAGACTCATTCACCTGTGAAGAGATGATACTGTTACATACTTCTACAAATCTATGCAAAATATTATATACAAGATTACTAACATAAACATAGGTTGACTTGTTAAAATGATCTTTACTTAAATTAAAAAATTCGATGTAAATATTAGTAATTATGTGTTGGAAATTATTCTTATTCTTAGATAAAGCTTGCACAATTTATAGCTTCTGTTTGTGTGAGTTATTTTTTTTTGAATAAATATTTTAAGCTTCGATAGCGGCGATAGCCTAGTTGGGTGTGGAACGGACTGCCGAGACGAATGTCCGCAGGTTCAAATCCCAAGGGCACACACCTCTGACTTTTCTAAAAAAAATCATGTGTGTATTCTTTGTGAATTTATCGTTCGCTTTAACGGTGAAGGAAAACATCGTGAGGAAACCTGCACATCTGAGAAGTTCTCTGTAGGAATTTCGAAGGTGTGTGAAGTCTACCAATCCGCACTAGGCCAGCGTGGTGGACTAAGGCATAATCCCTCTCAGTAGTAGAGGAGGCCCGTGCTCAGCAGTGGGCAAGTATATAATACAGGGCTGATATTATTATTATTATTATTTTAAGCTTCTCGCAAGACTCATATAGTCTGGAATAGGTTATGTTATTGCGGGAACTCCTCCAAATTACGATATTCCGATATGGTGTTTGTTTAATTTGCTGGGCTTGAAATCATTTCCTAACTTGAGCTTAAATTATAGCTATAAGTTGTAATATTTTAATTTTTGTAAACGTAGTGTTAAGTCTGCTGCAAAAACTGATAAATAAATTAAAAAAACCTAAATCAGCTTATTATATACTACAATTTTATAAGCACCATGCATGAATAATGACGAAAAACTCTAATAAGAAAAATTAACTAAAAAACCAAAATATCAAAATAATTCAGCAAGTAAATTCAAACCTAATCGCATTCTAATTAAGACTGAACCGTTCGTTGTTTCTCATAATCTTCAAGTTGTTGACAGTAACCGCTCGCGTGAGAACGCTCGGTACATAAGACCGCGATGGTAACACTAATGCTGGCGTGTGTCAAGGGTTAATTGTAGATATTACGCTCAAACGGCGGCACCAAGGTGAGACGTCTTCATGCGACGTCAACGCAATTAATACGAACGTCTGTATATGAAGTATATTAGCCTGTCTCAGTATTCAGACTTTTACACAGACTGTAGAAAATGCGCGGACTATTTTAAGCACATAAAGGTATGGAGAAAGCGACTAAAATAAATACGGCGCGGTTTTCGTTGTTTAGTACAAAATCCCGGTTGGTACCGATACCGTATTGGCCGTGTCTAAACACACAACTAATGATCATTTCGACATCATATAATTACTTACAGAAGAACATTCTTGCAATGGCAAAGAATATTAAAAAATAATGTGCTGTCAGTCATAAATCCTATATAACATCTCCTATATACACGAATAGTTTAAAACATAAATCATTTCAACACATCATAACGTAACCAACCAGTGAATTCCCCAAACTTATAACACTCATATCATAATGTATAAGAAGCTTTAAAAGGCGAATGAATTAGAGTGGAGTTACCAGATCGAATAAATTCCCGGCGGCGGGGCGCTGGCACGGGCCGCGTCGATTAATTGAAAGATCGGAAAAGATTTCGAATATAAAGCATTCGAGATTTATTGCAAGCCGAAAAATTGTTTTACATTCCTTTTTGAACAATTTTTTTCGGCGATGCGCAAAAAAATTGGTTTCGTTGATTTAAATTCTGTTTTCGATGTGATTGTTCATTTTTATTTCGGCGTTAAATTGTTAAATTTACATGCCGTTGTGTTGCAGTGATTGAGAAGATGGATTGTGTCGGTGTATTAACTGTTGTGAAACGATATTTGTACTTACTTGCAATTGCATGTTGTTAAATTGGAAAGGATATTGCTAGCAGTGGAATGGGACAAGGCCGATGCATATTTGGGTGATTGGACAACATGATCATGGAAAATGTTTAAAGACGTAGATTTTAAGAAATACAATGCATGTAATTCATTTACGAAATAAAAAAATGCAAAGTTCAAATACCTCAGTGAAAGCGGTACAAAACGAGAAAACCTAATTGGTACCCAAGGGATTTTACCCAGACCAATTATACCCACGAAATAGACGTTGAATCCGAATAGATTGAACAACTGAAAAAGGTCGCAATATTCGACTTCGAGTAAATTAAGGAATGGATTATGCGAGTTTAAAAAACATATCACATTTAATGCCCACATAGGGCCTAACGTAACTACATCCCGCGGGAGATATTTTCCATATTGAATCATTTTTATTTATTCTTGAACAGGAAACCTACAATAATTCGGGGTTAGATGATTTCAATATATGACAATTTTACGTAATTTGCTATTTCCAGCCATTTCACAGAGCACACACATTAAGTGATACTGTATGATTAGTATCACGCTCTTTGAGTTATGCGTCGATTCATTCGTGCTGTACATAAAACTGTAGGCGGCCTGGATTAATCATAAGCCCTCACCACTCGCCCGCTATAACATGGGACTAACATTGCTGGCGAAATGTGGATTTGTTCTGTTACTGCCTACCTCTAAAAAGGGAAAAAGTGTGTTGCTATGTTCTTATACCCTGTTCCCTAGATCAGTCACTCAGGATACATACGAGTTCATTATGCTGTGGCCTCGAAGAACTCGAAGGCCTCGAAAGGCGAGCGTTGTGTTTGAATGATGCGCCGCGCCGTGCGTTGTCATTTCATAATGTTTAATAGACTACCGATCGATACATCGCACATTGTCGGTCCCATGGATACGATTTAAATAATAATTGAAATGTTTTTGCATGAATAACATTTATATCGTGTTCTTCAAAGCGCAGTAAGATAGTTATTTCCTGATGACACCTCAGGGCGTATTTACTGTGTGACGATTTAAGCTGAGCTCAACCGAATAAATATTGAGTTAGTCCTACGAAAGGAATAGTGACCCAAATGCACCTAATGGTAAGTGGAGTGGGTTTCTAATAGAATGTCGACTGACGAGGGACGATTACCCTTCGGCAGTCGACACAATTGTTATATATCCTACCACCAGTTGGGTTCGTTCTAGTTATAAACAAGAATTAAGAATTTTTCATGTTTTCCACTTCTCTGTTTTCGGAAACATTCAGAGCGAAACCATCAATAGCTAACCTCTGTTATAGATGTCAAACTATTATAGACGTCAAACACTAGGTTTTATTGAAAAGGAAAGTGATGATGGCGCTGAATTTATGACCACTCTATAGTAGAATATTATTAAAAACAAATGACAGTGCATTAAAACAGCAAAGCACATTCCACGTAGCCGTCCCGCACTAATGGCACAAACATTGTACAAAAGGATCGAAATTCTTCTAAAACAATTCGGGACCCTTCGATTTAACTGAGCTCCAGAATGGAGTTGCGAAACTTTTGATAAATATTTTCTTTATTTAAGAGTGTTCAGAATTCGTTTCCATTGTTCGCTAGTTATTGGAATGGTGATTTCGTTCGAGAAAATAGCAAATGGAAGATAATTTTCTAAATTAATTTCATGATGTTTTTTTTTGTTATTGGAAAGGTTATTTTGATGACTGAATGATTAGACGAGGTCACTCACTTCACATCTGATTAGAATTATTTTCTACAAATAAATAAGAGTAATCCGTTATACAGCTCACAAGTTATTTGCGATATTAAACCTTATAAGCGTTCATCATTACCTGTCCAAGGCATCGAATAAGCACTTCGTAGTTCGTCGTCGAAGTAAAAATTACTTTATGTTCGATTCTTTATAGTTATTACTTTCCGAAAGAACGTAGACACTCGGAGGAAAAATTGTAAACTTTTTTGATAACATTGTTTGATGAAGTATTTATTTCTAAGTTTTAATTCTTGTAGCGTTGACCTTAGTAGATGATGGCCTTGGCGACGGCTTCAATCGAAGAATTGCATCATGATAGAATGTTTTGGTGCTAGGTACTGGATATAAATACTAGACAAAGTATTCATGTTATGAATCTACAGTACCATGTACCTTGTCGCGTTCTGTGTTTAGCTGGCGTAAATTCAACAACAGGCAAGTATAATTCTGGAGAATTAACTGTACCTAAAGATTAATCATAAGAATTCTAAATTTCATTAGTCTGCCAACCCGTTGTAGCCCAGCGTGGTGGTTTAAGATCTAAATCGTCTCAGTAGTAAAGAAGGCCCATATCCAACAGTGAGACAGTATATAATACAATGCTGATATTAAAAAGAGTACATCCTTATTAGGAAACTCACATAAATACATGAATATAAATAATGCCGGCATATAGAGGAAAATATGAAGAAACCGTCCTTGAGATCCGTCGGATACGTCAATACGATTTGGCATACCATATATTTGTATACAAATATAGGGTAATTGGAGTGACCTCAAATTCCGATGGTGTTCGTAAAATTTTGCTGGATGTTTCTCACGAACTGGGATGATGTAAAATATGTATGTAGGTTATGTCTTTTGATTACATTTTTAAAACAAAATCCTGTTACGAACGAGATTTAGAGTAAATAAGTTTTTGGTCGAGCATGGCACAGACAACATTTTATTGGTAAAGTTTATAACATTGTTTCAATATTATTTTTTAGGGCCTTAATAATAAACGCTGTATTCATCTGTCACGGTTCTGCAATGTATTGTCTCGCTTCCGCTAACGATAAATGTCATTCAATATAACAAGACATAACATTGAATTATTATTACAGAGGTATATAGTAGGGCGATTAAAATATAATATGAAAATACATTTACTTATCTAAGTCTGAGGAGGGATTGAATTCGAAAGCCATATTTTGGCCATCGGTTTCGCTACCTCCCATTACTAGAAACTGTAAATAAGTAAAATGGTTTAACTTAAGCTTGGCAACACAAAGCAATACTATAACACTAATCACGACGCGAGGAAAAATAAAGAACCTGCAAAACATTGAAAACAAGAATGGACTCTGTACAGTTGCAATTAAAGTTCACAATGCATTGCCTTTATTGAGCATGTCTCGGACAAAAGCAAACATCTAACAGTATAAAGTGCATAATGCAATCTTCAATGTTTTATTGTGAGGGTACAAAAGGCACCATAAAGTACTTCAGCAGGTTCATGCCTTTCATTGTACGATTTAATAACATATTAGAGCAGCAGTCGTAAGATTGCCCTTTGTAAAATATCATTTATTTGTGAAGTACGTGTTTTGGAGTTCTTTGAAAAAAATAGTTTTATTTTGGAATGAGAAGCTTGATAATCCTTTTATGTCTGCGTGGAAAATAATAGGAATACGTTTTCAGCCTCTGGGCAAGAGCGATGCATATGCGGGAGTCATCTGTCTTCTATATTTACGCCCAGGTCTTCTATTCGTCTGCGGATAACCATCATAATCCACCACAAGCAACGGTAGCACCATCAAAACTTTGAATAAGAAAGAACTGCTTGGCATTGGATTGCGTCCATCACCCTATTACGGATTTTGAGTGCATTTTTAGAAGTGACATACTTCCGAGGAAATAAATATCTGAAATCCAGGTGTTGTGATAACAGCGTATATCAGTGATTTTTTCCGCAGAATTCCCGACGACGAGGCAAGGTATATATGGACCGGAAAATTATTCTAAAGCATTATTTTCTCCATGGCTGACTTTTATACCGCGGTGTCAATACTCCATGAATATTTTTTAACAACGTTCCGACATCGCACCATATCGAAATTCTGAATGGGATACGTATATTTTTATAATAGTTGATAGGAAGTTGACTTCCATTTTTATGATTAATATACCAATGTCTTTGTTATGAATTTAGTAACATGTAGTATGATATGCGAATTGAAAATACACAATTTTTTTATTTAGTGTATTTTCAATTGTCAGTTTTGACAGTAATTGCAAGTTGCAAATTTAAAGGAAGCTCCAAAGTGTCTTCATCATTAGCCGCAGGATGTCCATTGCTGATTATGGGCCTCCCCCAAAGATTTCCAGATCGACCTATTGGAAGCAGCCCGCATCCAGGCACCTGCGACTTTTATGAGGTCATCTGTCCACCTCGTATGTGGATGTCTTTCGATTAAATTTTTCGACTAATTATGGTACAAGTATCTGTTGAACCATATTATGTCACTTGCAGACTCAATATAGTTTGTACTCTACAAAGCTATTATATTGGATATATGCAACTTCACCAACACACACTAAATTATATTCCCAACGCTGTTCACCGCATCTCCAGCTCATAGCCTGTTCATAACCGTCTACGTTTAGACAAAAACGTCTTGTCTAGCTAGATACCGCGACGATCTTCTGTCAGACCGCTTGCGGAGCACAATATGCGGAATTCTGTTATAACAACCGACTTATGTTCCGGGGCTTAGAGCTTGGGTGTGAAGCTGTCTATTTTATTTAATTATGTTTAGCTTGGTATGTTTCGGATTGGTTTATTTTACTATGTTAGAAAATTCATATGACTATGCTCTGTAATAAAATATATCTTTTCGACCTATCTCAAAAAAGGACCAACCAGAACAGTTTTATTGATGTGTTTACAAATGTGTTATTTTGATTGCTCTATTGTCGGAATCGGATTGGAGATTGGCATTGGGATCGTTTACATATTCGAAACGGCTGTATAACGTATATATTATCTGTATAAAGTTCCTAAGATTTCTAAAAGGTTGGCACAGCATGTACACGCACTTTTTAGTCATTCACGACACTTATCGACGGGGCCGGTACGCAGCTAACGGGAATCGGCGCGTCACCAAAAATTATAGTCTGATATTTTGCTTAATTGATTACTTTCCAATGGAGTTTCATGTTTAAGAAGCTGCGGGTAAAAACTAATTTGCAACCATAAAATTATATTAAAATTCTTGGATTCCTCGAAAAACATTTAGTGGTTACATAAACTACACACATTCCAAGTAACCCTGAAAATCGTGCCTCAAAGCCAGCAAAAGCTCGCAAAACGCGTGTGTATGAAAACTGAGATTCCAAGAACAGAACGGTCAGGTTAATACAAATTTGAGGTCAAATAGGGCCCAAAAGGGCGGGAAAATATAAACATAGTAGCATTTAAGGCCCTGCGGAACTTAAGCTAATATAGTTCCACAGAAATTAGTAAAATGTAGAACTAGTCATTTAGTACTGTTGCGGTTCTGTTTATGAGCACCCTTATTATAACAATGAACCAAGCGGTTAAATAGTCTGATTATATATCGCATAAAAAAGGAAACATTACGGAAGATTTCTTAGATCAGAGTAATGTCCAGTATTAATTACATTACAATTGCAGTAACCTTTCCAATGTAATTTATATGTCAAGTAAAATTTACACCTAACAGACTGCCTTTGGCCGATCATCGGGACGGTTAGCAAGCGTGGAATCCTTTTGAGCTTTGCTGGCGTTACGCGGTCATGCGTCGACGTATATTGCCTTTCGAGGATTTCTTGTTGCAAATAGCGATTTTAGGTTGATCGGTGCAGATTAAAGAGAACCGAGCATTCCAACGTGTGTAGTGTCGACACGGTTAATATGTCCGGTGCGAAATG
Organism: Manduca sexta; assembly: GCF_014839805.1. Taxonomy (NCBI): domain Eukaryota; kingdom Metazoa; phylum Arthropoda; class Insecta; order Lepidoptera; family Sphingidae; genus Manduca; species Manduca sexta. The sequence goes on along the minus strand of NC_051134.1, from coordinate 9,616,657 downwards.
TATGAGGGTGTGATGCGTAGAGGATATAGCTTGGTAGATTATGGAAGACTTAGGTATATACTATATACATATATAATATACATACTCGTATATCGCTGTCTATAAGACAGGCATTTATATCTACCCGTTTCACCACTATTCCTTTCCTAATTATATCACAGTGCTCATTGTCTGTTAGCCAATTACGGTTTCAAACAGGCCGGCATAATTGTGTAGACACTCTATCCGAGCTCCACTTTTCTTACCATCAGGTGCTATGACGTCACTTTATCATATTCGTATATAAATACCATGTGGTGTTTAGTCCTAAATACAATAATTATTTCGGAAGTTATTATTCTGTTAATTACTAATTTCTAGTGCACTTTTAATAAAAAAAAAAATCTACACGTTTGCAATAACGTTAGTCAAATTTATTTTTTATCGGCTTTCGATACATAGAAATGCCCAAAGAATTTCTAGTTTTGTCTCTGTCTTACACTCAAGTCCAACGCGGCTCATAGACGACATGCCCATTTCTAACATCACCTGTTCCAAATTACCTCCAGTCCTGACACACTTGACAAGAAGCGGAACCGACCGGTTAACGAGCTCTCCGTGCCACCACTCCGGATTTCAACCTGACGTACATGCTCCTGCCGTGTTTAGGATGCTTTCAAATTAGCTACTGAGCGAGGTAAACACGTAGAATTTGTAACATAAAAAGTTGGAACACCCGTTAACAATCGTAAACTATTTTACGCAAATTGGGAACAGTTTTAAGATGCTATTGTAATAATTGTTATATAAAAATATATTTTTAGTAATTATCTTATAACTAATTCTTAAGGCCAATAGAAGATCAGTTGTCTCTCAAACTAAGCAAACGCTTGAGAAGCAAATCTTGACAGACAACTACATATTAAACCAATTCAGGTCACGACCTGTATGTAATTAATCCCTTATTTATTAAACTTAAAAATTAATAAAAAAATGTTGGTGGATTATTCTCCAGCTAACACAAACACGGTTCCCAAACACGTATTAATTTCACGTAACAAAGTAAAATGTAAAGGAGTCGAGTAACGCCCATCGCAATGTGTTTCACACGAAGATAAACCCGAAACTCGCAACAGACACTCTGTACTCTGTGAATTTTGGTGCACCTGTGGAGTGTGCCATTTAGCCAGAATGCTTAGCATTCCTGTACACAGACGGCATACGTTACCGGGCTTGAAGCTAAGTATTTAAGTGGATATACCATCGCCCACGGCCACGCTAAATTTAATATGTATGGTCTATTATCGCAATATATATGGGTGTAAATACACCGAGATTTATTCATGAAATTATTACATCAAATATCAAAATATTTTATATGCTAATTTTCTCACGATGTTTCGAAGACCTTGCAGTCTTCATGGTCACGGGGCGGGTCTTGAAGAAATTCATGAAGACTGCAAAGTCTTTGAAACGTCGGGAGAAAATAAAAAATAAAATAAATTCCGTAAAATAGTTTTATTTGATGTATAAAATTTGCGTAAACATAAGAAATCACTAATCAAATCAAATATCAAATACCGCAGTTATTGGATGGCTATTAAAACCTTCCTCTATTTATAAATCCCTTTCGTAAATGTTGGGTACTTAATAGGTAATACAATCACAGTTCGCAGCGCGAGTGTTGATGGCTTCAAATAACCTCTTGCCATCAGGTGACCTACTCGAAGGCGGTCTTAACACTAAGGACTTTATCAGTAAACGCTGTATACGTGTCATAAACAATGTTTTGTCTCACTTGCTCTTATGATAAATGTCATTAATATAGTAAGACAAAACACTATCACAGCCCTATACGTTTATTAGAGAGTAATGATATAAAAACCTTGCGCGCAGGCAACTCTGCCAATCACGTTCAGAGTCACGTGATGCTCTCAACGGCTAACACATCCCTAGCGAAGCTGCCGAAACTCATCACTTTCACGCTGCGGTCGTGTTATGATATAAATAAACAAAGTTACGTTGTTACGTTTATGTGTGACCATCAAAAGTTCCATCAATATTATGAGAGCTTTTATGGCGCCCGCCGCGGTGCGAGCTTATAATAAACTTAATTTCATTTCCTTCCTTCATTCATCGGGCTTCGGTAAGGATTTTTATTTTTGATTATTATTATATTTTTACGATGTGCAGAAGGGTTATCACTGTAGGATGAATGAGATCGTCCGTTTTGTTAATTCAAAATTAATAGAAAAAATAGATAGTTTTTTGTGTATGTCAATTTGGGAACCAGATAATAGCGGAGTTATCTGGTCCTCAAATTGACTTTAAAAAAAAATAAACCTCGACACAAAATACCTATAAAAGAAAAAAATCTTAGTCCTTTAACTTTATTATGATGAGCAGTTACTGATATAACCCAAACGCTCTCGCGTAGACTACATGCCTGGAATACGTATATCACAAGACCGTACCTACTCATGTTATAATGTCCAATAACTACTTTTTAAGGTCTTTTAAAAGACAACACAAAGTGCTATCAGTCGTCTGAAATAGAATAAATAGTGATACCCAGTGTCAATTTTATGTGAGATGTATTATTACTCCACCTTTTAATATCACTTTTACATTTACACACTAGAAAATGACAAATATAGAATACAAACAAAGAAATATCGAACGCATTTCACACTGTACACTATTAGAGGTGAAATAAAACGATGCGGTGTGGACGGAGGCACGGAACGCCCGAAGCGGCCGCGACACACGCCAGAGTACAGTCGGCAACATATTCACAAGATTTAATATGTGGACATATTTATAACATACTTAAAGTGGTTTTTTTACTTAAAAAATAAAAATAAACTATAAGTACAAATGGCGGTCTTACCGCTCTAGGCAATATCTTCCAGACTATGCGATGGATATAAGAAAAGGAGAAAGAGGGGTTATTTCTATTTTTTTTTGTTCATTCCCTTAAACGTTTACTCATTACTCGGCCAAATATTGTCAAGGTATGGTTAATGGATATACAATATACATAATGTGGAAAGGTGTATATCGAACATTTCTTATTTATTTATCTACTGTAGCTCGTATCTGCTCAATGCGGAATACTATTTCCGGAAATGTCTTAGTCATTGTGTACTTTTCATAAAAATCATTAATCATCCAAATCCATTCAGCTGTTTGTATACTGTTCAACATTATGTTCGTATGATTTCTCACACAGCGTATAATAGACATACATTTAACACACGACTGAAACAAGTGCGTTTCTTAGAGCAAGTCATTCTTTGTTAACAGTCGAAAATTAAACATAAAAAAGTAATAAAACAACTATCTTCAGTTAAACATTTCAAAACACTACCATATAAAGATTTTGACATAGATTCTGCATAAAAACGAATTATTCTTCAGTCCTATTAAATAGCTTAGTTATAAAATTTCACAGCATACCAACATTCCTATAATAATATCGCTGTTGGCGACTGTACCCGCTGATAGCTTTCAGGTGTACGCGAGCGAGGCCACTCTCGCAAATGAGCGTCTTGCTAATGGCGGGACACTGGTGTGACAAAGTGCACGCTGCATTCGGAACTTCAATACGTTTTATTAATAAACTACTGATAGGCCGTGACTTGGGTTATTACAGAATAAAACAAAAACGTGGTAAACTTATGTATGTATCGACGATCCCTGACAGAGAGAACAATTAAAATATATATCGTGTATATTTGTACTACACTTTCCTTATTAAATCTGGTAATTTAGCCTTACTAGAAAAAGACATTTTTTATTGATTTCTGAATAACTTTTTAGTGAATACTAGTTTTTGCTCCAAAATATTCTTTTTTAATACCTATTTCATACAAGTTACTCCGAATCTTTTATAGGCAATTGTCTTTGAGTATTCGATTTAGGCTTTTAGCTAAAATTCATTATTATGCGAACCGCTGAAATACACAATATCAAGCCGCTAATAAACCATGACATAATTAAACCGATATATTATTCAAACAATATTTGACATTATGACATTCGCGCGACGTTTAATGTGACAAAATGACAATGTTATTTGCCAAAATTGATGGTAATTATCGCATTAAATACATATTATGTCACTGTCAAACTATTGCTCGCCGCATCATTAATTATTCATTTTCATTTACCAGTGCAAAATATATGGTCGCGCATGCAATTTGGCAGGGATAGACAGAAAAAAAAATAAAAATAAAAATCATTGACTCAGGTATGCCTCTGCATACCTGAGTCAATGATTTTTACATGGAATAAAAATTCTTGAAATAAAGATTCCTGGACCAATCATGAATCCTATCGAAATGTCTAGGAAAAACAGACCAGCATAATTGGTGCGGCTATAACGAGAGCGACTTCTGATGCTGGATGATATTTTACTTCAATTACTTGCATAGTTTTTATCACAAAAAGGTTTAATCACATTACAGTGTGTGAATTAATAACAAATGCAGTATTCGGCAATCCTCCTCAATTGACATGGTTTAACCTGAAAATCTTTACTAGTGGTAGATCTCTCATATGTGCGAGTCCGCCTGGGTAGGTACCACCACAATGTCTATTTCTACCGCCAACCAGGAGTGTGTATTCACTGTTGTGTTCCGGTTTAAAGGACATTGTAGTCAATGTAACTACTGGACATAATAAGACTTAACATCTCATGTCTTAGGATGGCGAACGCAGTGGAATACCAAACAATACTTCGTAATTTAAGGTGTTGGATGGTGTTTCTGCTGTTTATATCGTATCGCTTACCATCAGGTAAACGGTAAGCTCGTTTCGTATTCAAAGAAATAAAAAAAATCAGAGCTATGAAACCAGATTTATAGAAAACCATTGTAATGACATAAGAAACCCGAGTGCACAATATAATGGACAACCGAATGTAATAAACGAAAACAACGCGCAGCACTCGACTCGTACCAACACGTGAAAAGTTTGCTCGTTGTGTTGTTCACATCATTGAGGTTTTAATGTAAAAGTTTGTTTCACTGCATAATAACACGCTAAGGCTGTGTTCATAGTGACGGTTCCGACGCTGGAAGACCCGTGAAAAGCAGGATAGTTTCGGCGGGTAAACCGTCATGTTATATTTTTTTTTTAAATTCGGATTTTAAAGGAACTTTTGGTATCGTTATTGATTTATTGATGTCCCGATTATGGAATGAAATTGTCTCGTCGGAGGATACTATCGTTCATAAAACTAATAGCAAATTAAAAGTAGTAGTAGAAGTAGAAGTATGTGACACAACGGTGGAATGAATTCCGATCATGTCCATTACACAATTTGATCAATATTCCTTTTCCCACTGATCCGAGGTATACGTATATTGCACTCCAATTTCACAATCTAAAAATAGATCCTAGATATATGCATATTGCTTCAGTTTTATAATCCAAACGCAGCTGTTAAAAAAACGCCCGCGTTAACATAGCCTTACAAATTTGAAAGGTACCAAGATGTTTCAAGTCCGGATATAAATTGTCCCCGCATACCTCACGTTTCGCGTCTGAAAGCTCTCGTCGGTAACGCGACCGAGCTAACGTTACACGTTTAAGTTAAACCTCGTTGTCTCGTGTTGGCTTTTGGATTTTTCACTTACCTGAAACAAAAAATATTTTTATTATTACATTTAATTTACCTTACCACAATTATTGTATTTAATGTTTTTTTACTTTTCCGCGTAAGTGTAACGTTGAAATTAAATTACGTCGTGCTGATTTGTATATTAAAAAAATATGTGACCCTACACTGAAATGAATATGATATGACTTAAAAAGATATGATATGACATGACATTGGAAACAAATGTCAACAGAGCGTGTTACTAAGGGAGTTTTTTGTGCCGCATTTTCTTAACAGGGATAGCGCGTTCCGAAGCGATGTTATATATTTATGATGATTCAAAAGAGCTCGTGAAAGACTATTTGAATAAAGAAAATCTTGAGTTTGTGTTTATATTATTGGTGACGACATAGTTGATCTGTGGTTCGTGAGTTTCTGGTTTTAATTACCAAATAGGGCAAAGAAATGCATGAGTTTGTTGATACGAATATGCACAGATGGGTTGCGCAGGATTGGATTTTGTCCCGCTTATGAATTATGGCAACATTATCACATTATGTTACTAATATTATGTGCGAATTATGTGCCTCTGGCAAACCCTTTGGGCTCTAGGCATAAATTTAAGTATGTATTGAAGTTTAAACTATATTTATATTGATATCAATATCGGCAAGTCAATATATAGACATATTATAAAAAGTCTACTATTCTGTCTGTGTGTATATTATCAATTTTCTCAAAGTTTACAGAACGGTTTTTTATGAAATTTGGTATGGAGATAGTTTAAGACCCTGGAAAGGTTATAGACTACTTTTTATCCCAAGAAAATATATAACGGGACTTTTACCCTGGAAAATCCTTCACGCGGGCGAAGCTGCGAACAATAGCTAGTATTACATAAACAAATGTGGATACTCTAAAGTCTAAACCATATTACCTAATTAAATCGAACAGCTTATAACTGATAATTTGGTAACACTAATTGAAATTGCAAATTAATATAACAGACCAATACGGTATTGGATGGCTTCTACAGATTTGGCTAACCATCGCTGTGACGAAATTAATTCATGCCTTTGTAGAAGTTTTAAAACATGGTAGGTACAAAAATGATTTAATTTGGAAACTTCATTAAGTAATTAATATATAATTACCAGCTTTTGTTCGCGGCTGTGCCCGAGTGAAAGTTTTTCCGGAATAAAAGTACCTACCTCTCATGTATATTTTCCGGAATAAAAAGTAGCCCATATTCTACACAGAGATTTAAAATATGTTGTTGTCAATGAACATTGGAGATTTAATTGTTCATGGAATTCTTAAGCGTCTATAAATTTCATGATTACAAAAAAAAAATTAAGTAATTTTAAAATAAATCGGAAAATAAGCCGGAATTGAAAAACATATTTTTTATTGTTTATTCTACTTTTAGCATCGAGACGTCATATCACGTCCGTTGAGTATTCCATTTTTAAATAAAATTAAACGGCATTTTCTGTCAATTATACGATTATAATTATTCTTTATTAACTTTCGAAGTTTTTTTAAAGTTATAACCTACGAAGTGTATAATACTATATTAGCAACACCATATAAATGTTTGTCTCGAAGATTAAAACTGCTTTTCTTACTACTTCTAACCCTGTTAAAGTCTTAATCAATAATTATTTAAGCCACCTCAATCACAAAAGCAATCCGTACATCCAACAAATCTCGATTAATTGCAATTTCAAAAGACCTGGTAAACTAAGTCGCTCATTGAACGAATTTTATTTGGAGCAACAGAGGGTCTACTTCGAAAAACGAAATCCGTAGTTTCGGATGACGGATCGCACATTTTGGTACTACGAAGTGTTACGGATCCGATGACGGATTCGACGACGGATCCGATCGGTTCATCGCAATATTTAAGACATGGAATTTGTAAAAACTTATACCATCCCTTTTTAAAACCATCTGCGAGAACGAAGTTCCACTGCTTTCTCCAAAAAAATATACGGAATATTGATCCTACCACTAAGGTAAGCTACAGAACTGTGACGGATCCGAAGTAATTTGATAGTAGAATTAAATCCGAAGTTCGTCGTTTCTTCGTTTCGGACTGACGTTTCGACGTTCGTTTTTCGGAGTAGACCCTCTGGAATCAACGTTGACGCGCGGGCGGGCGGCGCGCGGGCCACCCAACCGAAAGATTGGAACACTTCTCGACTCGGACGGGGCACCCATTCAATTGCGATTTTAACACAATCGAGATGGGACACTTTTGATGGGAAAATTCTTTTCGCCGTCTTCGTCCATTGTCGAGTTAAAGTTGTGAGATAAATTTTTAAAGCAAACAATAGAATTTGTTTTGTGAGCGATTCCTAATTCGGTGTCTGTTGTTGGCGTTTGATAATGACTTTGTGAGGATGTTATACAGCTTTTGGGATGAATTAATGGATGTTATTTTAAGAGCATGACAATAGGGGATGCGTTTTTTTCGTAAGTAGTGCAATAATTATAAGCTGGTAAGGGGAATGTAAAGGGCACGGATGCTTTGTTGAGTTCTGGTGGCTTTTAAAAGGAAACGAGATTATTAGGATTTCCCGCGTAGGAGTCTAACCGATCCTATGAGACCCAATGTTAAGACATTTCACGTCATCTATCCATGTGACTTCGAGAAACATAAAATGGATGTCTGTTGGTAATATGTATCAATTATGATGTGTAAATATACTAATCAACGTATCATATGCAAACATATTTCTGTCAAGAAGAACACTTCACATAACGTATCGAGCATGTTTACTATAAACAATTTATACGATCACCATAATTATTATAGCCATGTGTAAACAGCAACGAATAAAAAACATTGTAAGTAACAATTCATAAAAACAGACAAAATTACGGCTTACAAATCCACGGAGACATTAACCCTGCTGATACGGAATAATCCCGGCCATAACGTTCGTTACCATCGCAACAGCTAGACACGATACTAAGCGTCAACTAAATAATCCCTATGTAAATAATATCGCCCAAGCGTCCAATGAAAACTGAAAACAGTGATTTAAAGCGAAACGGACCGTGGTTTAGGATGTCCCGCAGTTTGTCCCTCCCGCCGAGACGAATGTATTACAAGTGTACAAGTTGAAAATTTGTGAATGACTCCGCCTACAGTCTACGGCCTCGGCAGACTTTGACTATGAATTAGTTAAAATTTTAGGGTTGCACGCTTTATGGTGGCTAGGGACTAACTTGTGATGCCCTTTTCCTGACTAGTTTGGGCGAAGTTTATTGGTCTCTTGTTAATGTAATGGTAAAGTATTTTACGATTACTTGTATTTATGCAATAAAAACATATAACATTTTATTGTAATATAGTTCCAATATAAGTATGTCAGTTTATTTTTTTTTTTGTTTTTTTTTTTTAATTTATTTATTTAGTATTCGGGAAACACACAGAACAATTACATCTGAACATAAATACATAAATATAAAACAAAATCCAGCAAAGTTTCCACCAAAAGCTAAAACAGACTAGGAGATAGTGAACGGAAACAAATCGTAATAAATACAAGATAACAAAAAATAACTAAATGATCACAAGTTCACAAGAACAAGATTAATTGAGCCAAAACACTATACATTAAAATAATGAAAAAATAAATTATATAAAGTAAAATCTATTTAATTAAACTATAAATCAACTTGCATTACAATCCTTAGACATAATTGCCTTCTTAAATCTCTCATCGGATCATACTCGGTGTAATATCCATATAACGCTCTACATTTCAATATTCTACAGACGTAAAGGAATTTTTCGATAATAAACGCACAAATATAAAATCTAAATAGAAGTAAACATCAAATGACAAAAGTTTTTAACCTTTTCAAAGTACAAAACGTGTAGCATCAAAAACGACTTCTAATTCCCACTAGACAATACAAAAACTATCAACACTATCCGTTGACATTTGCTATTCGCACCGCAAACAAAATGGCCTTCAAAATGACCTCACAAGTGACCGCACACCAAATTAAATGTTTGCATTCTGCGGACAGAGCGCGTCGCGAGCAGACGTGCCGTCGGCGGCGCGACGACTTTTTAATTACATTTATAATTAAAATGCATGTCTAGTCTCTGTGTGGATTTTGTTGTTCACCCTGAAATTGAATGTACAACGTTAAAACAGACGGTTCTTTCAGTGAGGTTTTTTGTTGATGCTGTGATTGCAATTCCCTTTTTGCGTATGTAAATGTGGCCATTTTGAGTGAAAATAAAAAAGAAATTCTCATTGCTTTCATTTGCATTTATCGAATTTGTTTTACTCGTTTTGCTTATTTTTTTATAATTAGCTTGTATTTTAGGTGCACAATATTTATATTCATATCGTATAATAAGAATATTGTTTCTTATTTACAGTTAAACCTTTTCACAATTATTATTATCTGGAACAAAGAAGAACATAGACTACAATTAACGAGATTCATCACGCGCAAGACAAGGACATGGCAAGACGCAAGTATTACATCGACACGTTATATTTCTTATCGAAGACCAAAACAAATTTTTCGATTGTCATTTAGTCCCACAGGGATATGGTGGCAGGTACCACCGAGCTATTGACGCGAAGGTCAATGTTTTATAAATGAACATAAATCTCACTAGCACTATTGACATTGGCATCTATTGTATAATTTGACTAGAAAAAAATGCGAGCGTCTCTTTTGCTTGTCGTTTTAAAGTTAATTTTATCAGTGTTTTGTTTTTTACATATTTTATCGCAATATAGCGCGGTATCTATTTCAGTTCTTCGTCAGGATACACACAGTAGACTGTAGAGCTAGCGACATAATAACATAATCTTAGAGAAAACACAGGCCATACTAAACAAATATCGATTATAATCAATCATTCTCATGTTAACAGTTCTCAAACACACCATTATTATGAAACACACTCGGATGACCAAGATCTATAATTCAGTCTTATTGCTGCCTCACGTCAGTCATAATATTCCTTTACATATTACAACAGCCTCCGAAGCGCTGCGGGCATTGGTTTCAATTTCTACTGCGAAACAAGAAGTCATTCTGAGACACGTCTGATACACAAATATTTCTCTAAGTCCATAGTCCATTGAAATGTTACATTTTTTAGGCCTTACCTTGCGTTTTTTAGAGGACCCAATTTTATTTTTTTGAAGTGTAGTGGGGGTCAGTGTAAAGCTAAAACCAAGTTTGTGGGGTCGCCACCCTTGTCCCACGGCCGCCATCTTGAAAATAGGGGTTGAAATGGTTTTACGATGTATCTCTTAAACTATTTATCTGACAAAGAAAAAATTATAAACATTTTTTGTTGCAAATTAAATTCTCTACAACTTTGGTTCAGTAACTTTTTGTCGTAAAACTATAAATAAGAAAAGTTATAAGCGAAAATGTTAAGAAATTCAATGTTAAGCAATGTCCATTGCAACGTCATCAGAACGTGTGTTTAAAAGGTTCATAATACTTTTTTTTGGACTCTCATTACGTACAACACAAACCCGCGGTTGTCGGCTTGTACGCGAATTACTTGGATCCTGAATCGCTTTGGCACAGATGAAGCAATTGTTCACAAAATCAAAGTCTGGCTCTGGAGCTTCTGAAACTGACGATAAACTACTGGAGCTGCTGTTGAACATTGAATTTCTTAACATTTTCGCTTATAACTTTTTTATTTATAGTTCTACGACAAAAAGTTACTGAACCAAAGTTGTAGAGAATTTAATTTGCCACAAAAAATGTTTATAATTTTTTTTTGTCAGATAAATAGTTTACGAGATACCTTGTAAAAAACCATTTCAACGCCTATTTTCAAGATGGCGGCCGTGGGACAAGGGTGGCGACCCCACAAACTTGGTTTTAGCTTTACACTGACCCCCCCTACACTTCAAAAAAATAAAATTGCGTCCTCTAAAAAATGCAACCCCAAATGTAACTTTTCAATGGACTACCAGGTTTAAGTAGGTAAGTCATTGTACGCCGCCCGTAATTTCCTGATACCAACAACACCATAATTTGGGAATAACGCTTGCATTTATTTAATTTTCCGCAAATTAAACTCGACGAACGATTACCACACATTTTGTAGTATAAAGTATTGATGAATTTTAATCCGCCATTTTCGAAGTATCGAAGCCGCGGTCGCGATCCGCTATAAAATGTTTAATTAAAGCTTTTAATTTAATAACAACGCTACAGAAACCGGCGGAATTTACACGCGAAAATCTTAATGCAAGAATTTTCTGGTTTCGCGTTATTAAAATTATTAACAAAGTCGTGTCTTCATTAAAAAAGTAATGAAAAACTGATTGGGATTTTCTGTTTCTAGACTCTGATTTTTAAATGGAGACTGTTATTCTGTCTGTTTTTATTTTATTATGGCATAGGACAATAATTGAACATTATATAAATTCATCAAAAAATCTAGCTACCTATTTCTAGTTTTCTTTTCCTCCTAGTCGAATTTTGCCCATGTCGGCTAATCTCTTCGGTCATCAGCCAAGTACGCAGAAGAAATGATGTTCCTTCACTTTCATAGATCGGTGTAACGGCAATCTGACATAACCGGAGAAAGATCAAGAGCAGGAGCAACATTTTACGTGCTTTCCAAAGTATAGGGTTATCACACCGCCAATTGCCTGACTATGAGCTGCGACTGAGTAATTTTCTAGATTACCCACTCACAATTATTTTTGGCACGACCCGGGATTCGAAGCCGCCCTAGTCGTACTCGCACCGCATTACAACTACGCCACCGAAGCAGTCCAAAATAAATAAATAAAATAGCCTCATCACTTGACAAGGCAAGTTGTCATTTGGCAAGTCAATTTCATAAGACGTTCCATAATCAATACTTATATTAATTTCACGTGGAATTTACTTACAGAATTCTCATATCATTGATTAGAAACAGTAACATAATAAAGAAAAAAAAAAACAACAATATTTTATATACCGGGCGAAATACGCGACAAAAGCTTTCCTCTTAATAAATAAATTCTTTAGTTAGATAGAAGATTGCTTCCAGCGAATATAGTCTCAGTGCTTTGATCTTCACATTACTTTGTATAATAATTAGTCCTCTATTCCTTTATAAAACATAATAGTTTTATTCAAACATGAAAATCCCTTATCTTAGTCCTTTTAACTAGTTTGGACAAACTATAATATTCATAGGACAGCTTCAGTGTGCTAAACTGTAGTGTGGCACTAAAATAACAATATGATTTCATTAAAGAAACATTCTGCGATATGTTATTCAAAACACGAATTTACTCTAAATTCTGTGTTCCTTTAGAATGTTTCGTAAATATATTGTGCAGTCATGTGTACACTGTTATAAAACTTTGTTTAGAAAATGTGTAGTATAATATTCTAACAAAGCTTTTGTGATGTTAAACCGTCTAAAAACACAATGGAACATTTAAAATGAAATATTTATGTCCAGGTATTTTTTTATACTTGATATTGGACACAATAAAACCTGTTTGTATGGGCCTAAATATAAGGGATTTTTTTTGACAGCGGTCCGAAACGGGACGGCGAAATCAACAAGTTGAGGGACATCTGTTGACGTGACTATATCATTCGAAAAAAGGTTTATCATGAAAAATTCACACGTTTTGGCAAATTGTGAATATATGATATATTTTACGTAATTTTCTACATGGACAAACATTTGATTAAGTTACAAACAGCCACTAGTGTTTGAAACTTGATCAAATGTTTGTTGTGAAGAGAATTACTGCAACTCTCGCCAGTCGACATCTGGACTTCACTCCGCTTACCATCAGGTGCTGTGGGGTCAAATCGCCGTTCCCGTAAAGAAATAGAAAGGCCGACATAACAATTCAACTACATCAACCTCATAGCGTAAATATATAAGTAGAAGATCAACAAAGATTTTTCATCACGTCAAAACCATACGAACATCTTACGGTAAAACGTTTTCGATACAAAACACAGCGCACAATTGTATCAAGTTGCATTTGAAGTTATCAGACTAGAAATTCTTTAAACAATTCCAATTTTATCAACGCAGCCAAGTGTATGATGCCTTCAACGTTTTTATAGTTGAAGCTCGGCAAACGAGCAAGTGGGTTATCTGACGGTAAGTGATCACTGCTGTCAGACACGATCGCCTATTGCATTCGGGAGACACTGAAAGAATGGAAAGTAAGGTTCTTAAACTTGAGAACAACTCAAGTTATGAACTTGTTTATTCGTGGTAGGATATTTGTGTCCGCTCGGATGGCAACCAATGTTAATAAAGTGTAAAATCCGCCATAGTGACTACGTAAGTGTGTCGCGCTCCAGAATCAGCCTGTGTATATTCGGATACGCACAAGCCGGTGTAGTCATGTCGAATGACGAAAGGTTATCATCCTTCGTCAGTCAAGTAGTGTGTCAGTGTAGGCAAATTCTGCACCCGTACAAAAAAACAAAATGCATCTGTGAACCAGTCCAGTACCAATATGGACGTTGCGAACAATTAACTATAGTACAGACAGCCAATATCGTGCTTCGACCTTTTACAATACCAATATATTTTCCTCCACATCGGGATTATAGCTTTTCTAATTTTCTAATGCAAGTTAACTTGAAAGCTGTAAAGGTTGTGAGTAGCAAACAATGGAAGCTCTTCTACGAAACGACTTTTCTACAGGATAAAAGATTGTATAGAAGGAGGTATGAACAGTTTTCTTTATTTTCTGTTTATTCAATGGTTTTAGTATTTGATGTAATTAATTTTAAAATAAAAAGCTCACGTCTTTATTACCGGAAGTAGAGAGGCGCAAACAGTGACCTTACGAATGGTCGAAATTATTTCTATCCCATAACTTGGTATGTTATTAGCTTATCACCAAATTTAATACAAATTCGAAATCTACTAAACACACTATTAAACACAGTAACTACATTGACAATAAAAAACAACGCTATTAATTACTTTAATGTTAAAGGTATTTTTTTGAATGTACAGTTAGAAAATTAAAAATTCTTTCATGAAATTTAATTTTGAATTTCAAAATGATTTGTAAGTTTCAAAAAAAAGAAAAAATACCTTTAACATTAAAGTAATTAATAGCGTTGTTTTTTTGCTATACAATACGTGCTCAGCAGTGGGCAAAGTATTACAAATCATTTGAAATTCAAAATTAAATTTCATGAAAGAATTTTTAATTTTCCAATGTACAGTTAAGACTCTAGAAGAGTCTCGCATACGCGTGTTCGTGGGCGGCAAACATCAAAAGCCTTTGCCACAAACGACACCGTATCTCAGCTCAATCCTCACGCAATATAAAAAGAATTCTCGCAATATTTAACGCTAACTTTTGCTCTCGACTCCGTCTCTCTAAAAGTCTTCTCCTTAAATAAATTTCACTTTAAATCAATCAGAATAAAAAGCAGCCTATACATATAAGTTCATTCAGAATTTGGTCTGTCTGTTTGCCAAACTCCACGGAAATACATTCAGCGATTTACAGATGATAGATTTACACCAAAACAACTTTTAAGTTTTTTTTTACCGAGTATTGCTGGAAAAGGAAGAAAATTTTTCATTAATTCTATCTTCGCATGATACGTTTAATAAAGCCTTTTTCCGGATGAGATTTTTTTCTATTACCTCGCGAGTATGTTGTGAGGGGATTCCAATAAAAAATGTGCGAAAGGCAGACGAAGATGCGGATAATTCATCATTCCTGTGGAAAGAATAAAAAATGCTTCGAGTTAAGGGTAAATATTTGACGGTGTTTTGAAACTGCAAGCCATTGTTCAATTCATGCTTTGTAATTAATTTATAATTAATCTAATAAAATATAATCTTTCCACATCTCCCCAAAAATTACTAGTACAGAGGAGATAAGATCCAGTCTAGATCCATAGATTAAGTCCGTCTTTATATATTAAGTTGCAATTGTTAAGACTGCAAATAATCATGTATACTTTATAAAATACAATCTAATAAATTAATGTGATCTATTAACAGTAAAATAAATATTTCGACACAAGTCTACTACCAACTTTTCTAGAAATATATTTTTATAACTCATTCTTCAAGTTGATCTTTAGCAAAAAAATATTTATATAGTCATTGACATATGAGTCCATTTCATAATATTAAAAAAACTGCGATATCCAAATCTCAAAACCAGATTTTCAGAATCCTTCCACCCCTTCCAGGATTTCTTTAACATATTTGATGCTACTTTATTGAAATTCAGTAGATAAAAAATGACATCCTCAATTCTCGAAACCCGGTTTCCGGAATCGCACCATCCCTTCTAGGACTTACAATTCTTTTAAGACCACACTCGCTGGCACTTCAGCAAAATCCATCACACGAAACACGACATCCCCAAATCACGAAACCAGATTTCCCTGTTCCCACCACCCCGCGGGATTTATTTACACGTTCGTGATACCACAACAACGTAAATATTCGGCCGGCCGCTCGCAAGACACAAAAGCGCTGTATAAATCATATCAGAGGTACGCACTGAAAGTTCCCTCGTAAATTACGTCCCGTCGACTAACCGCCGGCATTCAGGATAAACAACACGCTGTAGTTACACTACAGTATGCTTGTTTATAAAAAAACAAGTGCTAGTCACATTTGCAAGATTAGTCCAGCACTTTTGTCCTTAATTTGTTTTGATACAAACTCCAACGCAATAACACATTTTCTATACAAAAATTTGACCGTTTATTATAATTATTTATAAGAGCTCTATAGGTAGCAAAACAATTGTTAAGTTGACAGACTATCGGATACGGATCCCTAAAAACTACGCTCCCGATGTGTGCAAAGTTACCTTTTCAGTTTTATTGATGGATTTATCATTGGCGAGTTTATCTTTCACATACGTCAAACGAGTTTTGCAGTTTTTGTTGATATAAAGGATTTAAAAATGTACAATATTTTTTTTTGATGACTGTAATAACTTATATTCGAATTGATATCTTAACCGTCACTATCAACATGGTAAAATATCACTCAATGGCTAATGTAGACTTTGAAGTTCCGACAATAGAGTTTCAAATCCATAATGAAAATAATGTTATGCAACCAAAAGTTGGAATCCTGAAGTCATATCCGCCTCTTTCAATAACTAGAAACAAGCAAGTAATTCAAGAATAATTTAGACTGACAGTAACCATGACAATAGCTTGCTAATTGGCCGCATTCGCAGAAACTTAATATCTTCGTGACCCAGATTCTTGAACAAGCATGCCTGATTAAGAAGAGCGCAGATTTCCTTGAAATAATAATTAGTTGTTTCAGGAACACGTATCTAAGTTGATAACTATAGGCTATCACTTACCACTGCGCATTGATAATGTATTCTCATTGCCTTTTTAATGGGATCTTAGTAATGGATAAAATTCTTCGTAAAGTAGCTTCATTTATCTGAAAACCTACACAAACACTTGAAACTGATTAAATAGACGAAAGTATAAGAAATTACTTGTAAAATATATTAAGTTATAGATTAATGCAGCTCATTACCAGGTGGTCGTTGTAAGAGATTCACGTCTCCATCAGCACCATATCCAGAGTTGACTCATAGACGATACCACCCACGGTCATCCACGATCCTTCCAACTCAAACAATGCAACACCATATCGGGTTTTAATCGCACATTGACAATATTCGGAAAAATTGTCCACTCTTTATGGTAGTGCAAATCATCCATTGTGTTGGACGGAAGCGAGTGCCATATTAGGTGTTCCCTTAGCGTTGGTGATTGCCATGCGAATCCAAACAGCGCAGGTCGACGACCGAGCCACATCGGACGAGACCTAACCTAACCTTTTAGTGTTATTTGAACTGATTGCAAAATGTATTGCAGTTGTGTACTCGTATAGTGTTCGGAATAGATTGATTTTGATTGATGATAAGACTGGCAGTTCATTTGTAGGGTAAGAAATTGTTTTGTATGTAGATGATATGGAATTACATGTTTGTTATAAGTTATAAATGATAACTTGGATAAAAGATTCAAGTATAAAATTAAAACAAACTTGACAAAACGAAACAAATAACTTATTATTTTTCGAAGAAGCAGGGAAAGGAACATGCGTCAAATATAAGGATGTTGGCTGAACAATTAGTAAGGGGAAAAAAATAGAATTAACAGTCGCTTCTCAAATTACCAATATAACTATCGTATACAATATTAAATGTAATACGATACAGATAAAAGAAACAAACAAATGGTAAACGATAACATTAGAGATATCATATTACTAGCGAATGTGAATGTAACTTTCTTTTCGAATAAAAAATACGCGTTTATTATTATACTCAAAATAACACGTATTCACGATCTAAAATAAAAGAGAACATATTCATTCAAAAGCATTAGACGAAATGTTAACAGAGCTTTGAAAAAATAAAATGAAAGCGGCGTATGGAGTCCAACTAACATAGTGATCTAAGCAAAAAGCACTTACTAACAGTTAATACCCACCAATCCGCATTGGACTATTCTCCAGCCTAGGAAAATATTTTAAACCTTATTAAAAGGCCAAGTCACCAGTAAGACGACTGACAAAAAATTGAAAACACGACAAGGATATATGCTGATTGTGCCGCTGATTGATCGCGCGAGAGACTAGAGCGGGACCTACAAACATTTGTATCTAGACACGACACACGACACTCGACACATTCACCTTCGCCTCGCCGCACTCGCGACACCAATTGGGTCGTCTATTTATTGTACGGGCTCATTCATGCGTTTGACTTATTGAATTTTTATCACACGGCACCAGTGCCACTAAAGCTATTCTGTTTTGTGGTAAATATACTTTTTCCTAAAACAAATATGTTTTGTACGTGGACTAAATTGAAAATGGCAAATTGTAAAGACCTATGTCGAACGTGGGGACAAAAGCTTTGTGACCTTAGCGATCAGTTTGGAAAAGAAATGTTGATTTATTGAATGTGATGTTTGATGATTAAAGAACGGTCACACAAAGGTTTTTTGGGTCGTAATGTCGACGAACTGTATATAAATTAAAAACTGAGAAATCTCAAACAATTTTTTTTTAAACCGGTAATTATAGATCTTGATTTTCGGACCTGGCATAAAATAAGAAGATAATTGAATGCCGAACAATCTCGCTCTGTAACAAACATACACTCACACCAACTGTACAATAAGACTTAACTAAATTAAATATACACCTCACTAAGGCTATATGGCACTGCACAAACAATGCAAACCTCAAATTCTAAAACAACAGTAGAGTTTACATCTAATCTGCGCCGTAAGCCGATGCCAGCGCAGTATTTTCAGAGTACATTAAACACGAACAAGTGGAAACGAATCAACAATTTAGACCAGTTAAGAACCAATTTCTAGCTCCGCGAAGCGCAATGTTTGCTCTCATTTAGGGTTACCGGACAGAATAGAAAGTACTGGCAAAAAGCTAAATTTCTTTTGAAGTGGTGGTTGTTCTGAATACAATGACAAAGAATAATTAGTGGTTATGGAGTTTTTGATTTTGTCTATGTTTTTTGTGAAAATGTATTTTCGCGTTGATTACATTATGCCTAGAGAGAATTTTTTTTTCTAAATATAAACAACTAAATTGAAGTTAAGCGCTGAACAGGTTAATGATCTAGGATAGTTCGATCATGAAACCAAATTGTTTCGATTAAGAAGAGCGAATAAGTGAGCCTCCTCTTCCACGTGAGTTATCATTAGATCAGAATACATTCAACAAATCATAAAGGCATTTAATAAGGCCACTTCCAATTCTATGGAAACATATGTGTGTCCTTCAACTAAAACCCTTTATATTTCCAATGTCCTGACGATTAAATAAAACCACTGACAAATCCCGGCGTCTGGTAGCCCTGCTCTCAGTCCCGCTGAATCTTATTCAACTTGTTTAATGATCCATGCGATGCGGACTCCACGCCACTACACACGTGTTTACTGCACTTTTGTCATGTTAATAAAAAACACAATATTGTAGAGCTGGTGGTTGTGAATCATGATATTATAAGTAGTAAGCACCAGTGGCGAATGGTGAAATTCTCAGGGAAACCGACACAACATATAGGTACTAATATGCATAAATGCAGTCTGCAAATCGTTCTGATTGATGAAACTCTACATAAAGGGAAACTGACAGGAATCGGGTTGTATGGACCGTTCGCCACTGGTAAGTACTATTAGTATTTTTAGAAGATTGTTTAATTGTACGTTAACTGATATAAAGACAACTAATGGGTAGTAGAAATGTTGACCATCGCAATGACATATGAGCATATTTTTATCGGCCGTAGGCAACGTTTGATAGTCAACATTATTTGGTCTTTGTTATATTTCATATCAGATTTAAACCTTATGTTACACAAGCGAGAAAATAATAATTTAATTTAGGAACATCTAAACCTCAGCAGTTACGTTTCGCATAAGTAATTTTACTACAGCGATAATTCAAACGACGCGACGTCCAATATCCTAGTTTATTGCTAGTTTACATAGAAATTTCCTTCCAATATGTGAATTACTAAAATCATATAGTAACCAGAATATTCCACCGACCAGTGATTAAAGTTAGTCGAATTTAGTCTCCTCGGAGTTCTGGAAATTGGTGTAATAATAATGTCACCCATACATATTCTCTTGGGTTTCATTCGAAAATGCTTGAAATATTCTTGCCTACAACTACTTAGTGTTTTGATGTTGTGTTATATATCGGTGAGATTATCAGAGGCTAGGTTTAGGCTCCACCTTTCACAGAGTCGAAATCAGTTTCTTGGACGATAGTCTTTGGATAAGCGACCCAGTGAACGACTGGCTTGCTTTTCCATTATGAGAAAGGAGATGGAGTCAGTCCAATAATATAATACCGTTATTCACAGAAACGATTTAAATAAATAACCACAATTTTAATCTCAATTCCAAATAAATACCACGTTAAAAATACACTGCGAGAGAAAAAATTGCACTTACGCCTTTGATTAAAATTGTCGAACTGAAGGATTACGGTATTGATGTGATTTTAATGACTCGGCCGAATTCGGAGGCCATTGCGACGTATATACATGCCATTATGACGTAAATGTAGCTGTGGTAGTTAGGTACCTGTCGTAGCAAAAACGAGAGGCGAATATAACTTTAGCTGTAAAACTTCAACTAACATATCGCGGAGTAACGAAAAGTGTGTCTAATTATGGTAAAGGAGAATGCCCATTTTTGTATGAAAGTTGGGCTACGCTTGCGTCTGTACAAAACCTTCACTAAACTATAGGGAATATATTCTAAATCTTATATAAATTGAAAACAATTGGATATTCGATGGGAGTTCGGAGTAATCAGAATTTTTGTAACTCGGTTATTTTGAGGTTAAGTATGGACCGCAATAATTTACGGTAGAAAGTACCTACGTGCCTAATTAAGTTCAGTATTGCAGTACTTACTTGATGTTGCTATAAACAATTATTGGACATTCTTTTCACTTAGCTTTAATCGCCCTTATAAGAAACTGATAGGTATTAACATATCTGATGAGACGAAGCTCCAATAAAACTTCTAAGATAGTATGGCGAAATATTAGTTTTTCCACTGAGCATATACTACCCGACTCTTTGTGTAAGTACATATTTTTCTGACTTATGACTTATTCTATTAGATGGATTAACTTAATATTTATTTTCACCTACCATTATCTCATTTCAATATGGCATCAACACATATTGTAGAATAGATTCAGCTTTGTTTTTATGACCGGCCGCATGCCTGACGCCAACCCTCTTTGGAGGATTCCGATCCCAGGCAAGTCATGTCAGAAACACCGAGATAAAATGTTGCTTGGCCTGGAAATCGAACAGGAACCCAGGAACTGATTTCACAGCCTGATTAGGCTAATAGTTACTTATCATAAAAAAAGAAAAATAAAACAAGAAATACGAAATCCGATGTATATTTTTATATAGATGTGTATTTTTGATAGATATGGCTTCTCAGCAAACAGACAAGGACTTGATGTGGCCGCAACACGCTTATAATACTGTTGAAGTGAGTGAATGACTTCTTGCAGTGCTGGTCGGGTCATGTCATGTCGTTGTTGTCTGTGAACCTCTCTATTAACTGATCTCCAGCAGGCAGCACAAATTCATTCCAGTCTTGAAACCTAAAATATAATGTAGAAATTGAGTAAACATGTTCAGATTATTATTATTGTTAAACTGTTTTCTTTAGTTT
The DNA here is from genome assembly GCF_014839805.1 of Manduca sexta. Taxonomy (NCBI): domain Eukaryota; kingdom Metazoa; phylum Arthropoda; class Insecta; order Lepidoptera; family Sphingidae; genus Manduca; species Manduca sexta. Next base: position 9,594,813 of record NC_051134.1, on the reverse strand, counting down.
TTGCAAGATTTTTTCCACATTGTGGGTAGGTTAATAATAATCTACATAACTTACAAACTGGATAGCTTGTCTAAGAAATATACTTATCGTTGCTGTGGCACCGCAATGGTGCAGTTAATACACCGCCGGGATATGTCGTCTCGATTAACTGTCCTGGGTCTAAGCTCTAGACGACATTGTATTGCTAACTAAAAGCCTTCCGTCTCAAAGTTCGGAACACACACTATACACCTTGTTTCTTAACAATGAATTTCTCGACTCAACATTAAAATACATAAGATTAACACTCCGATCATGAGTAAAATATTTTAATAATGAAATATTTTCATTCAGACTACTCTAAAGTGTCAAAATGTCATTAATTTCAGTTGCCAGTGTAATAAAAATCTGTACCCATATATTCATTTAATTAAAAATAAAGTCCAGAAATGTTTTAGCTGACTTTAGTATTTCTGTCAATGCAAGTACAAGTCGCCATTCGTTTGTTTTTAGAAGGATTAATATTTTACCTTTTTTACCAGCTATTTGGAGTTTGGTCATAATTATTAAGTAAAATATATTTTTTTATAACAATATTTTTGTTTAATAAATAAAATATTTAATCCATATGTTATAGATTCAAGTAAAAGCACATTTATTGTGCATATTAACTTTTATATTCCATTTAAAAGGGGAATTTGTTATAAATTGGTATCACTTCGCCATATTGGCAGAAAATTATCCGGTGTTTGATTTGCAACAATTAAACAACTTTTTTTTTCATATTTTTAAAACCCCTATTTGCTCATGACTGAAATAAATACAAATGAAGTAATAATTAAAATTATGATTTTACATAGTTATTTGGTTAAGACGCATGACTGACGCAATGATAGCCTGGTTTTGGGCATTGTCCTTTATGGCAAAGATATTATGTTTGAGGAGATTGTGGTCGGTGGTAAGTGGAATCAGCGGTTATTTTCTTAATTATAGGAGCTTAATATCCAATGAATATTGCTTAGGAATGATGTCTAGTGTTTTTCCTCTAATATCTCCAATCTGCGACTAACCAAAATGGCAAAAATTATGGCTGCCAATTTAAATCATCATCATCATCATCGCAGGATGTCCACTGCGGAACATGGGTCTATGCAAAAAAACAAAAAAAAAACTATTATTGGCAAAAATCCCTCTAAATGATCTCAGTCAATGTTCAGATATTATTTTTTAATGTGTACATATTTTTTTGTTAAATGCTATTATATAATAGCGGAACATTTAATAAAAGAGAAATAGTTGACAGTCAGTCGTATAATTGCCGACAGTGAGACGGCACCCTTGACGACAATTTGTGAAGTAATGGGTGGAATAAATTTAACAGATTAAGCAACGTTATTTAGGATTAAAGTGTTTTTATTTATATCTATCCGATTTAAAATAACTTTTGACGCTTGAGTATAGACTAAAATATATTATTGACTGTGGTTTGAAGGTTCAACATATACAATGTCTACGTGTTAATCCAGGACTTGGTCAACCTGTTTGCCAAATTTCATCCAAATCAGTTTAGTTGTATATGTGTTTACTTTCAACAAACATTCAAACAATTTTCCCAAACATTGGCCTTTGTAATAGTAAGACAAGATTATTTTATACTCTTCCATGAGTAGCCCGCTCAATATTTCACATACCAAGATCACAAACGAGGAAAACACAAAATAAATATTTCACAAATATAATCAGGTACATACAAGCGCACACATGTAACTACTACAGCTATCCTAAAGACATGATTCATGCTGACTGCCCATGAGGCGCAGCAACATCATCCAGAAACTTGACTAACGAAGCTCTGTGTTTATAATCCTGAGATTACATTGGCGATGTCAATTTGTCTTTCAGGTCGAAACATTGCTTGCGCTGCTTGATGGCAGTATCGGAAATGTCAACACATTACCTGTTAAATTATGCCAAATATCGGCCAACGTAACTGGATGGCCCCTTAAATAAATTACTAACAAACTAGTGGTAGAATTATGCTTTCTATACGTTAACACACTACGATGCCAAACTTCGTAACGTATTTTGTTTTTGGTAGGCACCAATTAACAATAGAGCTACGTATTGTATACTTTAAAATATAATACACACAAATAACTTCATATTACTTTAATATAACATTCCTGTACTGACATTAATAAGAAATTCATTCGCGAAAACGTTGAAATTATATTAACATCGAGCATTCCGCTTGTATCACTCAGCGCTTTTTCAATATACTGCTTTATTATAATTACTTCTCTTGTAAAATGGTTTTAACACATTTTACTCATCAATTTGGTTCTCGTAATATTGTTGATATCAATAATACGTTAACGTAAATAATTATTTAACGTAATGTGCTGTGAATAATGCGTTATTATTCAATTTGTAAAGCATACAATTATTCGAATACACATATTGTGTTTAAATTAATTAAGATCGTTGAAATATTCGTATTGTTTTTAAAATATAACTCGGTGACGATGATCAATAGCAATAACAAGCGATAAGAGAAAAGACTTGTGTCAGTTTGATTGTTACTAGAATGCTTTGACTATTTCTGTCAGTACCTTTGTTTAGATTTGTGGTAATATCAAAGTAGTTACTGGGCATAATATATTATGTAACGTCTCACTCAAAAAAGTTTTTGAGTCTTGACCACGTACCGGCAAGCGTAGCGTTGAACGTCCATTTGCAAGGTGAACCGACGGCCTAGTGAAGAAAGCGGGAACACACTGAATACAGGCCTCTTTTGACAGGTCCGCCTGGAAATCTTCAGGAGTGATAATGTTCATGTGCCTGTGGATGATGCATGTCTCACTTCTTTTTTGCAATTCGAGATGTTAAGTAAGTGTTCTTCGATGTACGCGTTTCGGTAATCAGAAAATCGACGGGTTAATTTTCTCTTTTATCCGGGTACGGCAAAGTGCACCTGATGGTAAGTGGAGTGGGGTCCAATAGAATGTCGACTGACGAGAGATGATTACCTCTCGGCAGTCGACATAATTATTCCTGCTTGTTGGAATCGGAGATTCACAGGCAGACCCTGAACGCGACACATTACGTGAGTCACTATGGCGGGTTTTTACACCTTGTATACGGTGGTCACTATCTAGGGCGATATAAAATATATCCTACGAACAGCATTTCATTATTTTCTAAAAAGATATCAAATAGTTTACCAAACATCGCATTGATAAATCGTTACAAAACATACAACCGTTCTATATTAATCTGACGAAGCGTCCGGTACACACGAATCCGTCCGACGTGGTTCAAAGGGTCGACGCAAACATTGACACGGGGCTCAAAGAGAGAGCGGGCCGCGCCACGCGTCATGCATAATGTTACAAGAGAGGAACTCTGGATTTTGTCACATTTGAACGTGAATTCATAGGGTTGGCAGAGTCGAATTTATTTAATCTACTATTTTCTATAACTAACAAATTATGGAACATAATGAAAATGTTTTGTTGAGCTTCGGAATTATAAGTTTGTTTTCTTCGATGTAAAGTGGTATGCAAACAAATATTATGTAAAACAATTAAATTGTTTCATTATTTATTTCGCAATTTTTTATATGTACACTCGATTTGCTTGTAATATACGTAGTCCATTGAAAAGTTACATTTGGGGTTGCGTTTTTTAGAGGACGCAATTTTATTTTTTTGAAGTGTAGGGGGGGTCAGTGTAAAGCTAAAACAAGTTTGTGGGGTCGCCACCCTTGTCCCACGGCCGCCATCTTGAAAATAGGGGTTGAAATGATTTTTATCGTAAAAATCATTTCAAAACAAAATTTACGAACTGTTTCGGAAGTTACTGTACATATTGCGTGTTATTGTTATTACGTGGACAATCGAACCGATAAAATCAAAGTCTGGCTCTGGAGCTTCTGAAACTGACGATAAACTACTGGAGCTGCTGCTGCAACGAGGAACAACATTATCGGTTCGATTGTCCACGTAATAACAATAACACGCAATATGTACAGTAACTTCCGAAACAGTTCGTAAATTTTGTTTTTGTGAACAATTGCTTCATCTGTGCCAAAGCGATTCAGGATCCAAGTAATTCGCGTGCAAACCGACAACCGCGGGTTTGTGTTGTACGTAATGAGAGTACAAAAAAAACTATTATGAGCCTTATAAACACAAGTTCTGATGACGTTGCAATGGACATTGCTTAACATTGAATTTTTTAACATTTTCGCTTATAACTTTTTTATTTATAGTTCTACGACAAAAGTTACTGGAAAAAATTTTTAGAGAATTTAATTTGCAACAAAAATGTTAATAATTTTTTTTTTTGTCAGATAAATAGTTTAAGGGATACATCGTAAAAACCATTTCAACCCCTATTTTCAAGATGGCGGCCGTGGGACAAGGGTGGCGACCCCACAAACTTGGTTTTAGCTTTACACTGACCCCCCCACCCCCCCCCCCTACACTTAAAAAAAATAAAATTGCGTCCTTTAAAAAACGCAGGGTAAGGCCTAAAAAATGTAACATTTCAATGGACTAAAGTACCATAATAGAATTTAATACACGATTTAAAACCAGTTTAAACTCAGTCAGACTCCATACACTCACATATTGTTCGGTGTTGCAGTTAAATAATTGATGTGTAACAATTTTGGGGTTTCTATAGCATTCCTTTAATAAGAACAAAATTACCTGCTTAATTATACAGTGACTGTAGGTAAAAAGACAAATTACAGAGGCGTTTTATTACCTGTCAAAATTGCCACAAACTGTCAAACTTGTTATAAGATCCACTTCGAAGCTATCATAATAAATCTTACTTAACTCGCGAACTGATAGCAATATTATAAAAACATCGAATTAATCATTTTCTATTCAATGATAAGAGGTCATTTTAAAGGAAATTAAATTACGTTTATAATAAAACTTTACTGCAATAATGGTACTGGAGTATATCTTTAAAAGAACATAATAATGAGATAATCAACTCTCAAATAATCTGTACTCCTTACACAAATATTTGTGTTATAATATACCTCGTGCGACTTACACGATTGTGTGCATTTCGCCGTTTCTAATAGAAACCAAATTTGGCGATTATTTTTTTTAATGGCAATTGAATGCTTCGACCAGCCTGCCACTCGCCTGATGGTAAGTAACAATAACAAGCGATAATCCAAATGTTCAATATTTCATTCCAAAAACAAAAAAAAAATAATTAAAAACGTATCCGAAATGCAGTTCATTCTACGATTGAAACGTATGAAATGCGCCATCATAAACAATATCAATCCTGACGAACAGTAAACACCCTCTTATGTATAAATAGAGCAGGTCCAGAGCCCGGGGAGGCGACTATCAGTGCGTGCGGCGATCACGGGCTCCATTGACCGCCGCACAGCCGGCGGGCCGCGCTCCGTCGCATAATCGATTCCGTGTAATTATAGTAATCGAATACAACCAGCTGGGCCTCACTTGATCGACTCATTATCTATCTATACTTATATATACATTGATATATATTATTCGGTTTGGTTGTGGCTGGTTTGTGCGTTAAACGAACGGTTGTGTCACCTGATGGTAAAGGATGTGTCAACGGCAGCACTGACGAACAACTCCAGTGACAAATTTATACTAGGTGCGATTAGTATTTTATGGGGGAATGGAAATTGTTAATAGGCAAAAGAATTTATGCCAGCAATGGTAAAAGAAAATATCGCCTTTCACCAAATCTTCCCTAAGAAGTCGGTAAGGTATTCCCTGTCTTCGTATTGTGGGTATTTATGGTGAGAGATAATTTATTATCAGGTACCCTGTGCTAATTCCGCTCCTCACGCAATTCATGTGCACGTCCATGCACGTGTGGCCATTGCGCGGCTCTAGTCACACAGTCCAATCTGTATAACATCTTGGTTGTATATCAGCGTTGCCAGACGTTCCGATTTTTAAATCGAAATTAAATGTCCCGCACAGGACAGGCTTAGTCCAGCTTCCGGGATAACTCGACTGTGCGTGCTGAAAAAGCGCGCGGCGGAGCGCGAGACAAATAAGTACTTCTTCAATTTGTTTTAATGTTTGTGACTATTATATTTTGAAAACACCAAATTTTCTAATGCATAAACCTTTTTTTATTTCGCTTTGATTTTTGTTTTTAAATTATTTCTTTTTCGCAAAATCAAGAAGGCTCAACTACATGACGATAGGGTAAATCTGATATAAAATATATTTTTATTCTATGGCCATTTTTGCTATCTAATGTCACGTAAACGTAATGCAAAACTCAAATAAAAAGATTAATATTTAAAAACTTCTGATTATAATTTACGTTTTTTTACTATGTCCCGCTTTCGACGAAAGAATCCCGCTTTTTTTCACACAAAGTTTCGAAATCCCGACATGGCAAAAAAAAAAAAAAATATCTGGCAACGCTGTTGTATATACACATTCAGGCTTATGAGGGCTCTCGAACATTCCCCCTCCCCCCTTCTGACTAAAAGAAGGTTCCTATCTATCTTCCTCCCTATCAAAATTTCCTCACAACTCTCCCCCGAGGCCCTGCAGTCGCCAAATCGAGCGATTCCAGTACCCCATTCGCAGATGTCCCTCGTTGACTACAAGGACGCCTGCTTCAAAATAAAAAAACCTGTTAGTTTATTGAATAGTGCAAAAATCTTAAGTCCATCACGATTCAAAAATCCTCTGTACATAATCCAGTTTATGATTAACTTCTCGAAACACAAAGTTATATCTGGTTCGGCGCACAAGGCGCAGTCTTAAACAATATTCCGGAATAAGAAAAACAATTACCGAGGGAAAGGAGCGGTGAGCTGAACAAAGCAACCCGAGGCTTATTAGTTGTTGCAAGTAACGACCCCTGCAACTCCACCCGGAGCACGCCGCGAGCGGAGCGACGGTGAGGCGACTCTGAAAATTGAGAGGATTTTTGTATTTTTACATTATTTAATTAACGTTTGAATCTTATATAATATAATATATATAATATCAGCCCTGTATTATATACTCGCCCACTGCTGAGCACGGGCCTCCTCTACTACTGAGAGGGATTAGGCCTTAGTCCACCACGCTGGCCTAGTGCGGATTGGTAGACTTCACACACCTTCGAAATTCCTATAGAGAACTTCTCAGATGTGCAGGTTTCCTCACGATGTTTTTCCTTCACCGTTAAAGCGAACGATAAATTCACAAAGAATACACACATGATTTTAGAAAAGTCAGAGGTGTGTGCCCTTGGGATTTGAACCTGCGGACATTCGTCTTCGCAGTCCGTTCCACACCAACTAGGCTATCGCCGCTTGAATATTATATTTTGAACATATTTTTTTATTATAAACATTTTAAGATAATATTACATTAGTTTGTTTACAAAAAAGTTGCAGAAAGGATTTGTCGATTTTACCTCGATCGACCGCCTGCTTGATGCTAACACCTCATTGGAATGCAGTCCTGAGAAATCGTGTATAATCAAAGCATGGCGTTAATCAAATCAATCGTTACTCAACTTGGCCCTCTAACACGAGATCTCGCGGTTCATAACGCATATTAAACGATACCCCTAAGCCTAAACCAGTGAAAGCGACATACTCAAACTTTAAATTATAATACCAAAAAAAAAACACTAACATAAGTAGCCAAGTCGCAGCACTAAGCATTTCATTACTCGTGTCAAATCCGCAACTATCTTCACAACTTACTTTATTACTTCCGCGCCGGGAAACGTATGAGAAAACTTTACAATGGAAATATGAAACAGAATTTAAGTGACGCTTGGAATGATCTCTTCACCGCCGGTAACCGTCTACGGGCGCGGTAACTGAACTAAATTAAACCAAGTCGCGTGGAGTAAGCCCTCGCATTGTTGTATGACTAATTGTATGAGTTTTGTATGGAATTGTTTTGAATGCCGCGTTGCTGTACTGTCGTACTTTATATGCTGAGCTTGTGTGTGACTCCGGGACATACCGATGGGTTGTGTGAAAAATGGTTTTATTTATTAAATCTTTGCTTTTTAGGTGATTAAACATCATAATAATATAAATCAGCAATCGAAGGTTATGAAATTATTTTTTGTATTAAACCAAATGTTTGTCTAATGAAGTATCAATATTTTTGCCGCACAGGACAGCCATGGTTGTAAGTATTAATAAGTATGGTCAAATGTTAATATAAATGGAATCGATAATATAAATTTTTTGGACAGTAGGAACCGCAGGAACAATTAAAAGGGTGTATTAAAGAGGTAAATGAGATAAAATGTTTTGTAAGATTATGAGAACCAACGTTCCGTAGGTATAACTTAGATTTCCAAAAATACTAGTAAGATAGACTACCTATGGCATGGCGTAGGTGTATCACGGTACGACTGCAGTGTTGAGATCACGGATTCGATACCAGGGTAGGGCGAATTGATATGGGGTTTTTCTACTCAGTATCAGCCCGGAGTTTGTAATTTGTATCCAATATGGCGATAGGCTCCCCCCCCCCCCCCTATCACATCATGGGACGGAATAAACATGGTGGAAGGTAGGTGCACCAGTTGCGCCTCTATCTACCTCTTCGGAGATAAAAGGCGCATGTGTTAAAACCCGCCATAGTGGCCCACGTAACTGTGTCGCGTTCCGGGATCAGCCTGTGTATATCCAATTCGAACAGGCCGGCATAATTATGTCGACTGCCGAGAGGTCACCATCTCTCGTCAGACACTCTACTGGACACCACTCCACTTACCATCAGGTGCAGTGAAACTGAGCGTATAAACCTGACCTGAAGCGGTCTTTATGAAAATAAAAGAAGTACCTATCACTGACTGCAGATATACTTTCACAAATATACAAACCAACCGACCGATACGACTGTCAATAACCGAGTGCCTTGGTCTATGAAATGCTCAGTGTTTTTGATGGCGAAAATAGCCTCACAAAAATATTTTTTTATTTATTTATTTAATACTAGCGACCCGCCCCGGCTTCGCACTCGTGCATTGCTGATACTAAATATACTACAGAAAAACTGTGAACGTGGTATATAAAAACATAGCGGCTCGCGCTGGCTTCGCATGGGTGTAACATAACAAAATAACAGTAGTTCTCCACTATTTAATGGATGTTATTATACATATAAACCTTCCTCTTGAATCACTCTATCTATTAAAAAAAACCGCATCAAAATCCGTTGCGTAGTTTTAAAGATTTAAGCATACAAAGGGACATAGGGACAGAGAAAGCGACTTTGTTTTATACTATGTAGTGAAGGTACACCAACAGCGTACATACATGTATCTTTAAACCTAAAAAAAACATTGCGTGTTGACAATTGCCTGATATGCATGATTTTTTTTTATCATAACAACAAGCTAATTTTTATTCCCTAAACATATAGTAAACGTTCATATATTTACTTATTAACGACCAAAAGACACAGTAGCGTACTTCATACATCTGTAATCCTATTTGCAGACTTACCATCTGGGTAAAGTTGCAGAGCAGTTAAAACATGCGGCGTACGTAGTCTCTGAGTAAACCCAACAGCTAGTGTATTGAGGTAAAGATGGTACTCTGTTAACATTGGCTTGTCAACCTGTTTGCTTTGCCGCGGTGCGTGGAACGAGCGACGGCGGAAACATTTTTTATCACTTTGTTAAGACACTTTATACTTTGACAAATGGTAATTAATATTATTAATTAGTGTTTTAACTTATTGCTTTGTGCGTCTCATAATTCACTGAGTCAAAAATATGTCAATATATGATCAATTTCCACATTGAAACAAATGTTTGTGTGAACTATTTTTTCTTGTGTCCATTTGTTATGGTCTCGTGGTGTACAAAGTTCTCAATTCCCGGCACGGGATACCCAAACTGTGGCGAAATATGTATATTATATGCAACTTATGATTTCTACCGGTTACGGTATAAAATAATTGTTAAATAAATATACCAGTTAATATCAATTATTATTAATGGAATTCGGTTTTCGTTTTAAAAAATTTACTCTTGACGAGATTGCTATAGTACCATGATTCGTATCTTGTTTGCAGGACATGTCTCACTGTATTGCCGTTTCTGACGACCAAAACCTCAGAAGGCTGCAGTCTTCGATACGTCGCGAGAAAATTATAATAATATAAACGGCAAAATAGTGTTATTTCAATGTCTAAACATAAGAAATAATTATAGTGTTAATAAATACCATTATTACTGCTAATTACCCGCCGTCTCCTAACAACTTGTACGCGTCGTCACTTAGCGCGTTCGAGTTTGAGCCTTTCAATTAGCGCGTACATACGAGTACGTACAATAATGAACGACAATAAGCCGTGCCGGGTACTCTTGTAATCCAGCCTCGGCACGATGCTTGTTGCGAATTACCGTCTTCATGCTAAACACTTACCGTGTTACGCTTTATTAATTTCAGTATATAAATATGTATATATGTATTTTACTGGTAGGTCTCACATATATGAGAGCCCGCCTGGGTACCCCCGCAATGTCTATTTCTGCCGGTAAGCAGCAGTGTGTAGTCACTGTTGTGTTCCAGTTTGAAGGATATTGTAGCCAGTATAACTACTGAAAATAATAACACTTAACATCTCATGTCTCAGGATGGCGAGCATGGTGGAATACCAACCAATATTTTGTAATTCAAGGTGTTGGATGGAGTTTCTACTGTTTATGGGCGCACGTATCGCTTACCATCAAGCGAACGGCAAGCTCCTTTCGTTATTCAAAAAATTAAATAAAAATTACTTTTTTTTATAATTATTCAACTATTTTTTCCCGGCTGACTGTACTTAAACCTAAATAAAACAAAAGTGACGTTATTTTAGACTAGCATCTCTGATTTTAAATACCATACTATACCATAAATATGAAACTCAGATTGCACGGAACATTATTTTAAGTTTTCTTGAGGCATAGGACCTTAAGTATCATAACAATGACCAGCCATTTAAGTGACAAGGAAGTAACAAGATAAACTGTTTTTAAATTCATATTTATTTTCCTCAGAAATCTTTCTACCAAAACATTTTATCCTCTGTCCATTATGCAAAAAACCATATATAAAATACTATATAAAAATGCACTCCAGAATTTCGACTATAGACTTAAAAATCTACTAAACAACACAAGTCTACAAAGAAGAATGCATCACGCAAGTTTTTAAAGAAACAGTATTTACGTTTAGAATATTCTCACGCGCAAAACTAAATGCAAATCTTTATGCAAATACTGTTTGCTTTACTTATGGCGTTGTGCAATTAAACACCGACGTTATTTACATTTTACTTTTTTTATTTAAGCGTTTAAATGCACTCTTCTGTGATCAATATTAATTCTATTCTTACACTAACTTGACATAATGACTTTCAGATTCGTCTGCGTAAGAATTTAGGAGTAATACTCAATACCAGTCCTGGATTTGTAAATAGGCCGTATAGGCCGCGGCCTATGGGCGGCAGACTCTTAGGAGCGGCAGATATCAGAGAACGCTCACTCGATTTAATTAATCATTCGTTTATTTAACTTTATTGCCTTCTATAATACAAACAAATGGAAACTTATTAAGTATTTTAGAAACCTACATACATACACAAACCTACCTGCCTGGGGCAGCGGAAATAAAGAGGCCTACACTCATAAAAAATATAAATCCTGCTCAAGACGCGATGGTTCGCCTCAATGTGGCGGTTGGTCTTAAAACCGAATCGTTTCTATAACTTAAAAACGTTTGTTGCGTCGATTTGAACTTGACGTGGGATAAGGCCACGAATATAGTATTAAAGGCGGTTAAGAATGAACAGTTAACCACAGGCATGTGAAGTCTGCCAATTAGCACGAGAGCAGTATGGTGGAATGTCGACAAATGCTTAAACCATCTGAGTAGGAGGTGCCCAGCACTGGGACAGTAAAGTGCTGGAATTACTGACACGTATCACGCCTAAATTCCTGAGAGGATAGGCAGAGGTAAACCAAGGCACCCGATATACGCCATGTGTATTCCATTATTGGTAGGCTGATATCACTTATTTATAGAAACAAACACGAAATATTAAATAAAAACAAACACAAAATGTTCTTCGTGTACCGTATAAGATTACAATAACGTGAATTACACGGCGTATCGGAACGAGCTACTAATTGGCGCTCGCTGTTCGTGTATTAAAACATCGACGCGAATTACAAAACAAGAAATATTGTTGATCCGATTTGCTGCCTCAGTTGTTTTGTTTGATTATCATGTTTATATTTGATATCTAAAGATATTATGTCTTTGGTTTTTGTATTTCGATTGCCAATAAAAGTATTTACTTATAATAAAGGTTCCTATAATATGATCTACAATGTGCTAGGTTCAAAATTGACCTGTATATGCATGACTTAGGACATTTATGAACTAAATTTTGTAAAATACATCAATCAGTTTACCCCTGATTTTAAAAATCATCAAATACCTTCTCAAACTTGCCTATACGATATTAGTATCAAGAATATATCTGACAATTTGTTACATCGTCTCGAATGTATCTTGATTGTTACGAAAACAGTATTAAAATCTAAATTGTTGTAAAAACACGAGTCCTGTTCGACTTCCAATATCCACGGGATATAGAGCTGTCCCGTTCTTAAGCCGGGAATCGGTTTGCATCGGTAAATATACAGTTTTTATTAACTTCCCTTTGTTCTGTGTTCAGTTTTTACAAATAGTGGGATACAATTGCATATAAATTGGTATATTTGCTTTCCTAGCAATCTCTTTTTTTGGAATTCGTGTAGTCAGAACTGACTATTGACACTGGAAATAATATACCGCGTTGGTTAATGAAAAAAAAATTCACAAAATGATGATGTAAAATTGTACAAAATATGCATAATTAATTGCTCTATATTATGCATTGTCCAGCCCATTTTGTGGAGCTGGGCACTCGGAATAGACAACCGTGACCTGAACAAATATCTTACATTCCTAGAATCAAATATGCTACTATCATTATTAATGTAAAAGTTTGTGAAAACATTTGGATGTTCTGTAAATGTAGAAGCATCTTAATTTCATTTAGGAATTTTTGTGTTAAAGCTGTAGGGTGGACATCAATCGACGCGTTGATAAAAATTGCTTTAAACGAAAATGCAAAACACAGAATAACTTTAATTATTACCCTCTCGATCACTGATCAGTTGAGACGCCCTCTTAGTACTTGCCCCTGAGGATGATCTACTTAATAGGTCGAAACTGGTCGGCAACTACATAGTACGTAAGTACAGCCCTGTTGTTTTCGGCTAATTAATTATGTCTCGTGTAAGTTTTAATAATATTATAACTTTAATTATGTCCCTTGAACCTTAAAGATTTTGTATGGTGAGCAGAATTCTAACTCAAACTGCTTTCTAATAACACGCCAGACTGCGTTTACGTTAGTACAAAGTTTCGGCTGCCACCTCTGACGGTCGAACGCTCGCCTAGATTTTGCATACTAAATATGTTCTACGATGGTATCTAAACTGCAAATATTGTTCACGCCGAAACCGAAGGTTTATTAAAGCGAATATTGGTAGGCGAACAGGCAGTTCGTATTCGGTAATTCATTCTTTTAAAGCTTGGGAAGAATTACACAAGAGGGCCGGTAGCGACTGGATGTAGCAGCAAACCAGCTCTGTGGTGTACCTGGGGAGAGGCCTATTTCCAGCAGTGGACTGCAACGGGCTATTAATGATGATGTAAGCTTATGCTGGCATACGAACGATTGAGTCACATGAATGTCATTGTTATGTGATCACATCCCATTTACAATACCAAAATACTGAATGCGTTGCCGACTTTAAACGAAAGGCAATGATCAGGGAAGGTAGAGGTTGTTTGCATTTCTGAAGTCTGTAATTTAGTGCCAGAGGAGTTTTAGTTCAGTCGGACAGTCTATTGTAAAATTAATGCGGGTAAATGTCGGGATAACATCAACTGGAAGTATCGTAAGAACAGATAGAAGATACTATATACAAATATATTCAATCACACACGGCGATGCACGTGTGTTCCAAGATTTCCACAAAGTGCTCACACTCCGTCGCTGGCAAGTCAAACTGCTTTGTAAGAGCGACAGACTAGATTTACCTTTGTACGAAGTTTCGGCACTCGTGCCCGAACTCCGGGCCGCTCCGCCAACCGCCTTTTGGACTTTACTCTGAACGTGTTTCGTTCCTTGTCGACGTAGTCTTAGAGTCGTATTAATAAACCAATGTCACCTTTGAGTACGATCTTTAGTAAACATTTAAAATAGTTAACTATTTGTTACACAAAAAGTTAGCTGCTATTTGAGCACCTATTGTCAGCTAAGGCGGTACTGCTTAATAAATTAAACTCTGCTCTAAAAATAATAAATTTGATATAACCGCTACCAAGCTCAAGCTTCTAAGTAAAGTAGGTGACATGTTGTATTTATTAAATAGCGACGTTCGTAAGATGCTGAATTTAACTTGATAACGTATCAGCTGACATAGCACATCAGAACGAAACTAAGTTGGTTCAATTAATACGGTCATTAGATTTAATAATGTATTTCAATATCTCAAACATTTTCTATAAACACCGTCTGCCAAGAACGTATACCTAGTCTTGCCATAAATATTGTAACAAAGAAAAAAGAAAATTGTTAACTGCAAATAACATTTATTACTTTTACAGTGTGTCAGTTTAATACATAAATATAAAACAATTAAAAATATAAAAAGCTTATTCGAAGTGGTCTCCATTGGCTGCAATACAGTCCTTTAAACGATGAGGCCAGTTATCAATAGAAGCACGCACTCTTTCCATGGGAAAATTCTTCACTGCCAATCGTATAGATTGTTTTAGGGACTCCAAATTATCATGGCGTTTAGAGCAAGCTGTACTCTCTAAAACTGACCACAAATCATAATCCAGCGGATTAAGATCGGGACTAGACGACGGCCAGTCTTCAGCTCTGATGAAGTCCGAAACGTTCGATTCCAACCAAGACTGCGTGGACCGAGCTTTATGACCCGGCGCCGAGTCTTGCTGGAAGGACCATACTTGGTTATTGAACATGGTGATGTTAAGGGGCTTAACTACCTTCTCAAGAATGGTATCTTGATACACTTGTGCCGATGTTTTGATACCTTTTCACAAAAATATGGCTCAGTCACTCCTTCATAGCTAACACCCCACCAAACCATCACTGAAGTCGGATAATGTCCACGTTGCACTCTGTCGACTAATTGGGAAGCTTCCTTAGAGCTTTGAGCATAAATACGGTCATTTTGTTTGTTAAAATGTTGCTCAATTGTAAAAATTTTCTCATCCGTAAACAAAATTTTTCTGTGACCTCCCTTTGCGTACCGCTTCAGTAGTTGTTTCGATTTTACCACCCTATTCTTCTTTAAATTATCAGTTAAGAAATGGCCAGTGCGTCTCTTATAGGCTGCAAGTCCTAAGTCATCTTTTAAAATACGCGACATGGTTCTAGGTGCTATCTTCATTTCCCGAGATAAAATCTTTTGCTTTCGGACAGGATTTCTTCGAATTCTTTCCCTTACTGCTTTGACCACCTTTTTCGTACGAACACTACGTGGACGGCCAGATCTTTTCTGTCACAAACAGAGGAGGTCTCATTGTACCTATTAATAGCCCGGTACACAAACATTTTACTAATACCAAGTGTATGGAGAGTTTTAAAAATTGCATTTGGCTCCATACCTACTTTGTGTAATGCTATCACAGCGATTCGGTTCTCTTTATCACCCCACACCATTTTAATATCGCAAAATATTTTACAATGTATTGGCGCCAAAATGAGAAAACACAATGAACAATCGTATAAAAATGACAGATTCGAAATTCAAATGTAATATTTTTTTATAATTAAGTGTAACAGTATTTATGGCCAGACTAAGTATATTCTACATCTATACTGTTATATAAAGCTGATGAAGAGTTTGTTTGTTTGTTTGTTTGAACGCGCTAATCTCAGGAACTACCGGTCCAAACTGAAAAATTATTTTTGCGTAGGATAGCCGTTTGTTTGTGGAGTGCTATAGGCTATATATCATCACGCTATACCCAATAGGAGCGAAGCAGTAATGGCTAATCTCAGGAACTACCGATTCGAACTGAAAAATTCTTTTTGTGTTGAATAGTCCTTTGTTTGTGGAGTGCTCAAAGTTATATATCACCACGCTATGACCAATAGGAGCGGAGCAGTAATGGCTAATCTCAGGAACTATTGGTTTCAACTGAAAAATTCGTTTTGTGTTGCATAGCTCTTTATTTGTGGAGCGCTATAGGCTATATATGATCACGCTATGACCAATAGGAGCGGAGCAGTAATGGCTAATCTCAGGAACTACCGGTTTGAACTGAAAATTTTTTTGTGTTGGATAGCCCTTTGTTCCTAGAGTGCTATAGGCTATATATCATCACGATATGACCAATAGGGAGCGAAGCAGTTATGAAACATGTTGCAAAAACGGGGAAAATTATTAGTTTTGAGAGCTTCCGTTGCGTGTGCTGCGTAAACGGTTAAAGTTATGCAACAATGATTAATGACGGGATTGTTCGTCTTAAAAAGTTCTAAAAAATATATTATGAAACAAAGTCCCCCGCTACATCTGTCTGCCTGAACGTATTAAACTCAAAAACTATCCAACGTATTATGATGAAATTTGGTGTGGAGACAGTTTGAGACCCTGGGAAGAACATAGGCTCCCGGGAAACTACTTCTTTTATAACGGAAAACTTTAGCCTGAAAAACTTTATAACGCGGGCGGAGCCGCGAGCAAAAAGCGTAGTACTATTATATAAAGCTGAAGAGTTTGTTTGTTTGTATGTTTGAACGCGCTAATCTCAGGAACTACCGGTCCAAACTGAAAAATTCTTTTTGCGTTGGATAGCCCTTTGTTCGTGGAGTGCTATAGGCTATATATCATCACGCTATGACCAATAGGAGCGGAGCAGTAATGAAACATGTTGCAAAAACGGGGACAATTTATAATTATTAGTTTTGAGAATTTCCGTTGCGTGGGCTGCGTAAACGGTTAAAGTTATGCAACAATGATGTATGACGGGATTGTTCCTCTTAAAAGTTCTAAAAAAATCTATACTATTATATAAAGATGAAGAGTTTGTTTGTTTGTTTGTTTGAACGCGCTAATCTCAGGAACTACTGGTCCAATCCGAAAAATTCTTTTTGCATTGGATAGCCCTTTGTTCGTGGAGTGCTATAGGCTATATATCATTACGCTATACCCAATAGGAGCGGAGCAGTAATGGCTAATCTCAGGAACTACCGGTCTAAACTGAAAAATTATTTAGCGTTGGATAGTCCTTTGTTTGTGGAGTGCTCAAAGTTATATATCA
The DNA here is from genome assembly GCF_014839805.1 of Manduca sexta. NCBI lineage: Eukaryota > Metazoa > Arthropoda > Insecta > Lepidoptera > Sphingidae > Manduca > Manduca sexta. The sequence continues at coordinate 9,577,427 of NC_051134.1, read as the reverse complement.
TCACGCTATGACCAATAGGGAGCGGAGCAGTAATGGCTAATCTCAGGAACTACCGGTTTGAACTGAAAATATCTTTTTGTGTTGGATAGCCCTTTGTTCCTGGAGTGCTATAGGCTATATATCATCACGTTATGGCCAATAGGAGCGGAGCAGTAATGAAAAATGTTGCAAAAACGGGGAAAATTATTAGTTTTGAGAGCTTCCGTTGCCTGCGCTGCGTAAACGGTTAAAGTTATGCAACAATGATGTATGACGGGATTGTTCCACTTAAAAAGTTCTAAAAAATATATTATAAAACAAAGTCCCCCGCTGCATCTGCCTGCCTGAACGTGTTAAACTCAAAAAGTACCCAACGTATTAAGATGAAATTTGGTATGGAGACAGTTTGTGACCCTGGGAAGAACATAGGCTTCCGGGAAAATATATAGCGTGACTTTTATAACGGAAAACTTTAGCCTGAAAAACTTTATAATGCGGGCGGAGCCGCGGGCAAAAGCTAGTAATTTTATATCAGTACTGGCTGTTGCCCGCGGTTCCGCCCGCGTGATAGCGTTTTCCCAGGTTAAAAAGTTGCCTATAGCACTCAGGAGTATGTGGATTCTGAATTTTTTAAACCGGTTCAGTATTTACAGATATGAGCCTCTACAAAACAAAAAAAGTTACAAGCTTTTCCTATTTATAATATTTTGAAGAAGTTGAGCCTTTTTAAATTTTATTTTGGGAAATCAATGTTTTAGATCACGTATTTAATCTGTATAATATTCTGTGTAGGTGTATAAACTCTAACTACTAAATAGATTCCAAAACATATTTCATAAATAGAAAAATGCCCTCGCTTTGACACATTATAAATTTATTTTTATTATTTTTATCCCTGGATAGTGACTTTCACGTGGATACCTGAAGCAGAAGCTAGTGAATAATTATACTGCAGCGTAATAATTTCTATGGCGGCGTATATATGTTCTAACCGAAATGTCAATCGATTCTGAATCGCGGTAACGAGATTGCAAGACCATTGGCATAAATACAATTTCCGGACGTTGACCACCAAAGTGGCTGCGGTCGGTGGGGCAATGGGATTTATCGCTAAAGGTACAATATTAGTGAAGATTTATTGTGTAAATATATAAAGATTGATGTAGATGTACATGACCCAGCTAAAGTTTAAACCTTATAATTGCTTTGAGACCTTTTTTACATTATTTTTGTATATTTGTTCATGTATTTATATAGCTTAACTATCAATTTGAATTAGTCACTAATCTCAAAATTGGTAACCAGTAATATAGGTAATTTTACATTATTGTTTGGTTTTTATTGGTTTTTCAAGGCGGTATAATATTTTTTTCAGTTTTATAGTGTTACAAATGCTGTTTGAAGTTCATTGTGTAGTATTCTTGTTAAATAATTATTATCTGATTATAGAAAAATCTAAATGATATAAAACATGAATCTTATTCAATTAACTTCGAATCCAACGACCCGACAAAGCTTTTTAATTCCAGTCCAACACATAAACTCAAACGTTCTCGCTTCAGTGAAAACGTCGCAGTCGTCAAAATGTTTACGATTGTCGGCGTGCATTTGTGCCGGTGCACCGAACATTAGGAGAATATCATTACCCCGCTTTCCCCGCGCAGTCGGGCAAAAATAAAACTGAATTGAGTTTTCGCCAATAAACAGACACATTTAGGTGGCGGGGGTCGAGCTTCGAATCCGCTCGGCGTGAGGGAGGCTGCGGCTAGCAACGGCCACGTATACCTGTTAAATGCAATGTGAATTTTCCAGCATTCTGTAAAATGTCTAAAAAATTCACACGTCCGGAAATGGTTTAAATATTATAACTAACGTCGTGTACTAGTTATACATGGACATGATCTCATCGCAAACATGTATTAAAGACAAAAATAATCGAAATTTCTAAAATTTGCAACCAACCCAACATGGAACAGGTGTGACTTGACAGTTCATAGAATGGTCGGATACACTTTGCCTGCAACATACACAGTGTAATACAAAATTAATTTATCAGTATGGAGTCCAGTAACAGTTATGCGCTGGAGCGTTAAACTTTGGAAATAACTTATCGTTTACCGCGACCTAACTTGGACATTGTTACTGTCTTACTGTTATCTCTGTTTAGCTTTGTGTGTGTGTTTCATTAATTAGTTTTATTACTGGAATTAATATGTGTTGAAGTTATAAAATAGAAATTGTGCGTTTACCAGTTTTGTGAACCTGGCTTTATATTCTTAGGTCTGTACTAGGTTATTGCTTTTTAGTTCAGTATATGGTTGCACCTCTCTAATTGTATTTGACATACTTAAAATTTGCTGTGTAATGCCGTTGTATAATTAATGTAACGCGTGATCAATCCGAATAAATAATACTACAAAATACTACAAAATATGTAAAATTTCGTTTAATTACAATATGTATTGACGTCGATAATTTAGTAAATTTTTTTATGAAGGTATTACTTTTAGTGTAATGTAAAGTTTGCCATAATAATAATTTTGTCTGCGATATATTTTAAACTTAGGCTGTAATATAAAATAAATAATTAACATCGTAGAAGCAAAAAATAATCGCCAACATAATATTGCACAGTATGCCTTCCAATCGAAAAAAAAAACCGGAAAAGTGCGAGTTGGGCTCGCGCACCGAGGATTCCGTACAAAGTACTTAATTTGTTATCAAAGAACATATTTAAGGTTTTCATATTTTTTCCTTTACATGTGCTAATAATGGGATACCCTATAGGTTTTGATTTTCTTGTGAAATCACAGAATATGCGACATAAACGGTAACATATTTTGATCGCGTTGACTTACTTAAATTTTTTCACTGCTGTAAGCGACGCTCGAACCGAGAATACGATATATTTTAACTTAATATAAATAAATAAACTTGGTACCTCTTTCCTGAGAAAAGGGGTCTGTCAGACGGACAACAAAATGAGTATATAAGGGTTCCTTTTGAGGTACGGAACCCTAACACCGGAATGAAATCAAACAATGTAAATATTATTCCCCCAAAATCAGCTTCTATTGACCGTACTCCAGAAAGCTATAGCCATAACTTATTCAAACAACGGTACAAGTTTAATAAAGGAATATTGGAATAGTGATCAGAGTTAAAATTTAACTCCCAACTGTTACTTAACTAAAAGCCAGTCCGTGTAAAACAAAATAGAAAGCTCAGCTTTACTATAACTTGAATATCCAGCGGAATATTGGCCGTCTCTCGGCGGCAATTTCCGGTGCTAGTGAACTTCCTGTTTACACCTACATAATTTTGGTCCTTCGTGCCGGATGCACGAAGTTTACGTTATCTACCTGGATAGAATTGGATAAATGTGAATCATTTATCCTGCAAGCTTACAGTGAAATCGCCTCTCGTCTGGGTAGGCAGTGATGAAAGACCGCTTTTCGGGCGGAAAATCTTTGAAATGTTTTCATTTCGGAAGCTAGTACCGGTAATTAATTAAGATTTTTTTCGTGATTTTCATGATTATCTGTGTACCCTTTACTTATGAAACGAAAGCTATTCAAAAGTTTTTAGTTTCATTACTTAATTAAGAAAATTATTTTACTTCATACTTTAAGACCGTTTCAAAGTTCAAGCGCGACGAACAAGCGCACCACATTATCTCCACAAACTAAAATTCCCAGACAACCTCGGCAAATTAATTAACAAACATCGAACATTTGAGCGCGCCAAACGTTCACTCATACAGTCGCCGGGTAAACTAATTTTCATCTCTAATATATGCTAATAATAAAGCAGGTATTACAAGACATCTGGCCGTGCAAATCCCACACGTGAAGTCGGCAATAGTGCCGTATCCTAATCCTTAAAGTGAAATATTCATCAAAATACCACATTTCACGTCGGCTTCAGAGAGGAGCTGTCATGGCGAAAACGCCGCTAACGCTTGCTGGATGTTTGCGTCTTAGTGTACGTACAGACGGTGAATCAAGTTAAAGTTTGTTTTGATTGTTTGGAAATTTTAAAATATTTTCTATTGGTACGGTGTAAAATTTTAGGGATGGGAGATTTTCGATAAATATTAATATAACAATTGTAAAACTAAAGTATATGTGGAGATTTGATATAGCATCATGAACATATTTAATATCATTTATAATCATAACTTAACCGCATATAAAAAGTTAACACAGAAACGTTAACCCATAAATCTTTTACTACCAACTAACCCTTGAATATAAAAACAATGGAATTATTAAAATACAACAAAATTGAGTCACTGTTCTCCCCTGAACCGTTCGCCCCTTCAAGAGGAATAATCCGGGAACGTCCGGGAAATAACTAAGGATTAGGGCCATCGCTTCGCCCGTAACCTGATTCGCGGGGCCTTTTATTCGCCCGCCGTTTTACATTCCCTTTGCCTTGCAGCGTATAATCATATTGTTTCTACTTCAAACACCGGTGTTCGCTTGCGATAATTTTCTCTTTTCCACTGTTCAGTTTGATTAATAATATGTATTAAGTCTTCGTGTTTAAACCCTTCTTGTTAGATACAAACGCTTTGTGTATTTTGGTACCCAGAGAACATGTTGCGTACAAAATCGTAGATGTTATTAATCTTCTTATGTCTCAATGTTGGGAGAATGTTTGATACTTTTACAATTTGATGCAACTATGATTTGGTTACCTGCTTGTGTCATTAAGAACGCTTCTATCTTTTAAGTTTTCATTAGAAATGAAACCTGTTCATTGTTTTATTTTTAGGCTCGTAGAAATTGCAGTACTATGGGTTGAGGGCGCGTCTTCCATTGTTGAATTAAACAGGAAGAATATAAATGAAGTTTACAAATCGAAATCAATTCGGTTATTCGCTGCATGGATTATTATCAAAACTAGAGATTATAACTAAACTAGTATAATCAAGATTTTGTTTATGTTCCTGACATTTTGATGTTCATATTAAATTAATCCTCAGAAACACTTTCAAATTTTTCCTTTAATGAAAAATGAATTTTAAATTTAGTACTAAAGGATGTAAATTCATAAATAGCTGACAAGATCCATTGACTTTGTTATTAAATACGTAAATACATTGTGTATACCTTAACATGTATATTAAAACAGCCTTTATTTCCTTGGCGATGATATTATGTGGCGTTTATAAACAAGGTAGCACCAACATATTCAAAACATTTCATAAGTAAAACCTGATTAAATTGAAATCCGTTGTGTGTACAAAGTTTCCTTTTTCGTACGGAAACTTTTTGACTTCCGTAGTCAGCGTCGATGTCGTGTTTCCGAATGTTCCAGAATGTTCCAAAGAAGCTGTACAGTACAAACAACGGAGTTATATAAAACAATTGGCGAACAAAAACACCTGTAATTGTATACTTGACGAGTTTCTGTTTCGCGAATGACTTGCCAACATTTTCGTGCATCGTGGGTTTACAAATTAGGCGAGGCGAGAACGTAACGGATCGCGGCGTTTTAGATCGTACTGGTTTGCGTATATTGGAATATTATTGTGGTCGATTCTAGACGATTGGGAGAGATGAATACCATATTTACAATGCATGTTAAAGCACTGCTAAGTTACCTATAACTTGTTTTGTTGCTTTAGTTTTATTCATTGACAATTGAAAAGTAACCTTACATTTATCGGGAATTGGTTGGTTACACTCTACGAGCCAGCGCTTTATTTTTATAGAGCATTGGTCGTAGATAAACGAATGTAATTATTTAAAAATATTGTCACAGAGAAGCAACAATTGATGTTCTTACATTATTATTTTATTATATATATTTTCTACAATTGTTTACGAACGTTTTATTTAATACTAGCTTCCGCTCGCAGCTTCGCCCGCGTGGATTTCGGACTTCAAAAATGGGGGAGGTGCTCAATTTGTCGGGATGTTTTTTTAATGTATGGTGGTATGCAGGTGGTCCGATTGTCCGGTCAGGGTCTGATGATGGGATTCTGGTGAAATCGAAGGAAGCTTATAGCATGATTCAGTATTCACGCGTGATGGCTTATTATTAGCGTATTTCATGTATAACTTTGGTGTTTCTATACCGATTTCTATGATTCTTTTTTATGGAATATTTAATAATGTTAACTATTTTAATTAGGGATGACTGAGAGTGTTATAAACGTAAGAGTAGACAAATATAATGAGAAAGCTTCGAACTGCTAAGCTATCGGGAGTTACACGTGTTATTGTGAGTCAACCATAAAAGATAGACATATGCTGTCGTGGGATATTTTTACATAATTTTAAGGAGAACATTTCCGTCATACATGATTTCTGCGTAGCTTTAACCATTAAGGTTGCACACGCGACGGAAGCTTAAAAAATGGAGTAACTTCTCCCGTTTTTCCAACATTTCCCTTCACTGCTCTGCTCCTATTAATTGTAGCGTGATGAAAAGTATACTATAACCAGCACAGGAATATGACAAATAATTGTACCAAGTTTCGTTAAAAATCCGTCGAGTAGTTTTTGTTTCTATAACGGTTATACAGACAGACAGACAGACAAAAATTTTACTAATTGCATTTTTGGCATCAGTATCGATCCCTAATCACCCCCCTGATAGTTATTTTGGAAATATATTTCATGTACAGAATTGACCTCTCTACAGATTTATTATAAGTATAGATAGATAGATAAGGAATATCTCCCCACATTTCTCGTAACCTCGACGTGATCCATTGAAGGCGACTGTTTACGCCTCCAAACACTTCTCATTTATGATATAGCCAAAAAGTCATCTCGATTTCACATTATCACATTACAGTATACATTGTGGTCATATCCAATTACTCCAAACCCATGCAGGAATACTTATATCATCCTCAACTTTTCAAAAACGCAGCGTTCGGAACGCTCGCGTGTGGTCGCCTCGTCGACCGCCGGTGCTCTAATGGCTGTTCGCTGTTTACCTCATGACAAAGGGTCCCTAAGTTAAATATTTTATAATATTTGCTTAATGTGCCCAACAGCCATTCGAGGGAATCCCTTACTTTATGTTGCTCATTTTAATATTAAATTTTGATGTTCTGCATCTTGTTTATTTGTTACGAGAAATTATTTTAGATAAAATATTGTCGGGTTTTGTGTACTCGAGTGGCTACTCGCAAGCGGGATGCTAAAGTTCTCGTTATTGCTCAAGTAGTTGGAACTATGTTTAAATATAATTCTTCGGGGAATTCTGTTCGCAATTCATTTTAAAATGCAAAGCGCGATTCAGGTAGAAATATTTTGCGCCGTATTTTTTCCTGGTTGTTTCGTTTCCAATACAATACACAAAATAACAGACAAGTAATTCTGTAGGAACATATCACATACTATATAAAATGGAATCATACGTCACGTCTCGCGTCTTATCACAATCCTTTATACGCCCCTACACCCCACATAAGCGCGTCAAAAGCGATTATGTCTCAAACGGATCCATCGCATTGTTTGAAATTGAATTTGTTTATACACAATTTGCAAATGGCCCGCGGCGCGGGACGTGTCGACCTGTTGACAGTCGATTTCTTTACAAACTTCCGAATACGTTGCGGTAAAATGTGCAAGTTGTAATGTTGCGGCGGAGTCTTAGCTTTCTTCGTCTTTAATTTTAATAGATAAATCCATACAACGAAAGAAAGGTTGTGATAAAATGTAAGTATAATATATAAAAATATATAAATTCTGACTAATGAATCGTTAGTAGTGTCATGAGTCCAGTATATCAATTGTAGATGTTGTCAAACAACTTGAGCCAGCAGGCGGGGCCTGAGGTGAGTGCGAAAGGTAAAAGTTGCTAGATCTACAAATGTTTCGGACGATACGCCGTGGACCTGCGCGCGCTAGCTCGCGGACACCTACAAGCGATCGGTCAAATTGTTGCCGACAGTTATACAAGTTCTAAAGGTTATTTCAATTCATAGGTTCGAGAGCATTTCTCCCTGCATCGCAGTTAACAGTACAATATAGTGCAATGTAGACATTAGTAATTCGTAATAGATAGGTTTGCTACTCTTAGAAGAAGGATTCTCTTATTTCGTTGAGATTTATAAAAATATGCTTTTACCTACATTTCACGTAACCCCACCTTTTTACCCAATGAAATATCAACCCCTATATAATAAGCACGTGACATTTCGCCTGCGTCACGCCGCTTTTTCCGTCACATTAACCAACGACGCTCGCGGCCATATTGCTTTGTTTAGATGAACGCATTCGAAGCCCCGGGAGGTAGGTACAATCATATTGAGATCATGGGCTAGAGTGGCAGTCGTGGTTATTTTGAAGATTTCATTATTGTTTGACGTATGTCAAAAGGTAGCTTGCTGTAAGAAAAAAAAGCTTCATTAGTGAGTTCCTGATCGATAAATGTCTTTGATTTAAATGAATATTATTAACGTGTAAAAGATTAAAATTCTAGAATCTGCTATTAATTAAATTACTCTCATAATTTTATAACTATAGGGGTGAAACATGAGTGTCCCCAGAGTTTAATCTACAACGTAATGTAATAAAAAACTTGCATTATCGTATTTATTAACTGTACATAGAGCTTATTATTCATATTACCTTACATCTCCATTAAAGCTATTATTCGTCTGCGACATTACCCTCGAAAACAAACTCGACGTGAAAATACGCGTAAAATGAAATTAAAATTTATACGCATCCTGTCGCAGTGCACTCTCGACTTTAATGCTCTGTCATAAACTTAATAACTGTGAATGAGCGAATAGTTGCGTACTGAAGACGAGACAGTTGAGTCGTAAGGGTACGTGTCCATGGAATGAACGGAAATTTGATTCTAGAAAATTCTCTGCTCAATGTCGACCTGGGATTTGTGCTTGATATGGCGATAGGCCGTCTATAACTTGGTAGAGAACTCACAAAGCGAAAAGTGGATGCTGTAACACCTCTGCCTAGCTTTTCGCGATTAAATCGTTGTGTATGTTAGTTTTGTTTGTTAAATTTTACGGCGAATGGTTAACCTTTTGAAGTCGGATGAAAAGAGTCACTTCGGTATAGACATTTGGTGGAAACAGAAACTCATAGGGTATGAAAGCCCTTACTTAATGCAAGCAGAATTGTGAGTGCGGCGCTAATGTTTAAAGATTCGAAAGATAAAGGTTTTTATAGGCCTTCTGCAACTTTACTAAACCACGTAACAAATAAGCGATAAACGTAGCGGATGAGGTTTTGGCTACCTACCAATCCTTATTACTAAATTCCAAAATTTGGAGTTAATGTTTTCGGTCAGAAGTGGAACTTTAATTATAGACATAAAAACTGCTTTGTCTAAAATGAAAGGACTATAATGTGGATGTAAAACTGCTGTGTCCATGCCGTTCTCTAGGTACTCAAGTATTCTTCTCACTACCGACCTCTGTCTGCCTCAAAAATTATTATCACCATTGTCCGAGTCTATCGACCAGTGATGCTATAAAATAAAATACTTGTTTATCGACCTTGTGCTGGAAAAAAGTTTACAAGGATGGAAAAGTAAGCAATCTTATTGATAGGTTTTCCTTGTTTGTCGTTTATTTTCCTCACAAGTGTATCTAGAGAATCGCCGCCAGGGTCTCGGCTGAAGTGAAAAACTGCTACTGTGTGGACCGTAAAACATATTTTTAAACTCATGTCTTTTCAAGTCAGTAATGTTTTAGTCATTGAAATGGCTAATTTTAATATGTCAATTGTCAGCGTACTCAAACGAACCATAAAGTTTTAATTTTTAGATATTGCTTGTTACTACATCGTCGGCAGATGTCATAAAGGCCAATTACGTAACTTCAACATTTAAATTGAAACAGCATCGCTTGCACATACAACGAACTCTCGCACACGAGTGCTCCATCATCAAAATACATTGGACATATCCCTCACAGCGCAGCAGAAAATACAACCGTCACTGCCGAGTAGCCAGCAGTGGCGCCGAAACCCCGCTTCGCTAATGACTTCAGTTTCAAAATGGAGTTGCCGTGTTGAATATTTTTAATGAAAGGAAAAAAAAATAAAAACTCCGCAACGCTGACGGTGACTTCTGCACAAACAAACACACCGGTCGAGTGACTAGTCGTAAAAGTTGCGAGCCCGCTGGCCTGTGTTTTTATGTTTAAGGGTCTGTCGAATTAGCGCATTAGTTTTGCGCGGAGCTTTATGATATAGTGAGCAACAGGGGCCGTAGACAATACGCCTTTCTACAAAGATTTACGCTAATTGATGACAAAATATGAATGACGTATTCTAGCGATAAGTCTGTTGCTTGGATATGTCCATTCTAATTTTTTTTTTTATAAGCGTTAAGAATTGTAGAAAGGCGTCTAGTCTGACAGCCCCAGGTTACGTTGAGGTTAGTATTTTAAGTTTGTTAATTTATTATTATAATTGTTTTTTTGGACAGACATTGTTCGTTTGTGTGTCGAAATGTGGATTACCGGGCTTGTAATTTTTAACCATTGATATAAAACATTTTAGTAGAAAGCAAATTGATAACGACTAATTATACTTTTCAGGCTGGTTTTTCACGTCCAGAATAACAATTTAAGTTTTTCATTCCTTTCGTTTTATAGAAATAACACAGACTCCAGTGCCTTCGTCAGACAATTACCAATGAACCGTGTTGAACCTGCGCAATTATAAAACTAATTTGTCAATTTCTCTTTGACCATTGGGTCGGTAAAATAATCATATCTTAAATATTGAATTGCTTCTTTTGATAATTTCCATTAAACGAGAGACTATCGAGATAGACTATTCAAAATACAAGAATATTCAAACTATAATGCAGAGAAACTACTACAAATTAACTACAAAATTTATCCTTAAATCAAGCATATAATTGAAGCATTGAAGGGTATTTGTTGAATTACTGATTTGATTATGAAAAAAAATGAGACAGACGAACTGGTTATAAATCATGATAAACCTACTACAGTGACTTATTCGGAAGAACTTTCGGTTACATCCAGTGTATAATAAATTAGACAAGCCAGCATAACTTTGACGACACGAATCGGCAATCATTGACCGAAATTATATTTTCACCATCATACGTAACATCATGACTGCAGTTGCTTTCCTACTAGCAACAAATAATCAAACTGTCATTCGAGATAATATTTCAAGTATATTTCACACCGATACGATCCGAAACTTCCCATGCCGTAATTCTTAAGAGGGTAAACAAATTCACCCGGCTCAACGCAACGTCGGTAAAACCGATTTATCCGCTATTACCGACATTTCTCATAATCCCGCCGGCGCGAACAGTTCCTCTCGCGGCGATATTACGAGCCAGATATGAAAGGCATATTATTTTTAAGCTGTTCATTCAGTGTACTGCGATTTGGGCTCGGCTCATCGTGCTTTTATATATTTCTCAAATATTTTTTAATTAAAATTCTTTTTTTTTTTAATATTTTGGTGTTCTTTGATATTTGGTTAAAACCTGTTTACATAAAGGCAAAAACTTCAAACTATACACTCCTACTGCATTCAGTATATTAAAAAAGTTCTCTTATGATTCTTAGAAGTATGTACTAACTTATTTTTACTTACAAAATAGTTACCAACAAAACTAAGTAAATTACATAAATAATCTACTCTTACAGTAAACATAATTATTATCAAACACCGTGTCCATACATAAACAAAAAACATAGCGAGAGGTCGTCCAGTGTCCGAAACTCCATCGACAAATTTGATGATCTTGTGACTCATATTACACATACATTTAATTTTTATATCTAAACTTGAATTGTGCCAAATTTTACAGTCTGCGCATAATTTGCTTACTATGGGATACGTATTTTCTTAACGTATTAAATATATACATATTATAAATTCTATCGTGTAAATATGATTTGCTACGCTTACATTAATTGCGACAGTAATTTTATCATTTTCGTAACAAGGACATAAAAAATCTTACCAACCAAAGTAAAATGTCCGTAAATTATTTAACTATTGTGGTACATGAAAATTTATTATAGTCACGAACCTCACTTAGACGTATCATAATTAAAACGGGAATATTTCATAAAATAAACTAAGAAACTAGCGATAAATTTTAATTAAAATGACGTCAAAATCTCCTTTGAAATAATACAGGTTCAAGGCGAATAGAAAACGGGACATAAGCGTTTGAATAATTTTAATTCAAGCTTTGTTTTTATACGTTTTAGTGTAAAGGGACACAGCGACGTCTATCATAATTATTTTTGTTCATATTTAAGTGTTTATTATGTAACTGGGTTTTGCTCGCGGCTTCTTCCGCGTAAAATCCATTCCCGTTATAAAACCTCCAACGCTGTATAGAACCACCTGAACATGTCAATGCCATCTATTTAAAAATAGCATTATTTTTCATAGAAGCAAATTACCGGAACAAAAGCCTCTGTATCAAACCAGGTTATGGCCTATCCATGTGTCAAATTTCATCCAAATCCGTTCAGATATTTGTTTACTTTTAATAAACATACAAACATACAATCATTTTCACAAACTTTCACAATGTTAGATCTGACTCAATTGTAAACTACTATTTTATCATTTATTAGGATTTTACCCCGAACTAGCTTTTGCTAGCGGATCCGCCCGCGTGAAATTGTTTTTCTGGTATAAAAATAGATTACAGAACTCAGGAATCATGTAAAAATCCAAATCGGGCTAGTAGCTCATAATATATATCTATAATCTCACGAGATTATCGTGTCCAAACAAACAAACTTTTCAGATTTATATATTAGTATAGATAATTAAGTCTATAGCACTCTGTCAGAAGATAAGCTGCCTATAATTATAACATATTTTATTCACACAACCTGTTTATTTTAGCAAGACCACAGTTCGCCAGATGCAGACTGCTTCCATCTGCCAACTGGTTGCTCTGGGAATCTTTGTAGGGCCTATGATCAGCAGTAACACCCTGTGATGTTATAAGAAGAACATTCACAATCATACCTGTAGGACCACTTATTTAGCCAAGTTTGTAAGTCATCTCATTTCTTGGCACGGTCCTCTTTACAAGTAAGACGCGCAAGGTCTTTAGTCTGCCACGCTACGCTAGTCTCACACAGGTTGTCAGATTTCAAATACCTCTGACATTCATTTCGAGAAGCCTCAAATGTTTGCTCAAAATGTATACCTTTATGTATTCCATTAAAACTAGCACTAACCTTTGTCTCCTCTATGATTCTTCGATTTCTTTAACTGCTATCACACAAAAGTGTTATAAACGACAATAAAATTATTTTTCCATTAAGAAATAGCAAAGAATATTAATATAAAAACAAACATTACTTTAGAATCTGGAATGAGTGCTGAAATAAGAATAAAGGAAATAATTATTTCAGTGTTCCCGGCGACTTGTTACTTCATCAAGCAAAAAGCGTCCGTAAAGGTAGTCCAGTTGAGGAGGTTTCACTAAAGTAATTGTTTTGATAAAATAAGCTCGAGTAAATTTTGCTTTAACAATCGTTTTGATTATTTAGATTACAGAACCGATAACATAGGCAGTTCGAATTCCAGGACAGGCAATAAAACTGGTATTTCATTAAAAATCAGATCCTTAATAAATAGGAGTCGTGTTCCATATTGCAGTAGGCTCGCCACAAGACATAAATTGGTCCTCTAACTGCGGATGCACTAATTACGTCTCTACTCTCTGTCTACCCTATCGAAGATAAAGGCGAAACATCGAGTTTGTTAAATGCAAAATTATTCGCAGAGACTATGAATTCTGTAATGAATATTTTAGGTACATGACGCGGTGTGCCAGACAAAGCGATCAAACGAAGCGCACACGATGCACCACTCAAAAAACCTTAAAGTGAGGGCATGAATGAGAAGAAAATTTCACATTTCACTGTTATATCAAATCTGGGGCACATTTGTAACACACCACGTTAGCACGCGCATGTTTCACTGCGACTTAAATTATTGTTAACTTATTTTATAATTCTGTTGAAGTCAAATGAACAAGTATTATAATTGGAAGAGTTCGTCTGAGACAGTCTTATATAACCAAAGGAACAAATTACCTTAGTTTAATTTACTTTCATATGAATAAGTCATACTACGTCTATGTTGCTAGTTATGGCTCTCGTAACTAGGTGTAACGTAGGTGTAAAGTATTTTATTTAATATTCTGGCTCCTTTCGACAAAGGAATTCTGGTGGTAATATTTATAAGTATGGATGTAGGACACGACACAATAATAAAATACGAATAACATTGCAGGAACATGCATAAAGATCGTCGCTACAACATTCGCTCCCAAATGGAATATGTCACGAATCGTAACAAAATACAAGCTTTATATTTGAAACATTGATATTTGCGGTGTGAGAAACAGAAAATGTTGTATATTACTGTATGTGCTAAAAATCTTCGTAACTTGAAAAGTATGTCATCTCATGAAAAACTATATTTTTTTAAATATATATACATGAGGTTACGTCCTGTAGGAAGGTATGCAGATTAGGTTCAAAAATTAGATAAATATTTTGCTAATTTTATTAGCAAGATATGGGACGAGGTAATATTGCCAAATGCGGTAAAAAGTGTCACCCCAGACATATATATTGGATTCTCCAACTCATCAAACCCTAGCTCTGATCAACTTAACAATATAGGCACACTGCCACTGACCCACTCTTCTAAAACACATTTATTAAGTAGCATCCCATCTTTACACGCGGTTTCTGATGACGTGCGCTCAAAATACCCCTTCGCAAAAGAGCTTTGTGCGAGGATAAAGCACACGAACGCTTTGTGAAAAGAACTGTTGGAAGTATGCACAAGTATTAAATGAATACTTTGTGGAGAATTGTTGGGATTAAGAACACGATAAAATAACATATGGGTAAGAGGTAAACATCGGGCGACACAAGAATTCCTTTTGGCCTTTACGAGACGCAAACAACCCAAATTGCCAACGCTTGTAAAACGACATAATATTTTAAATATTTCGAGCGTTATGAAAATTTATTTCATGTACGTTAAAGGGGTGGAACGTTGAACATTTTTAAATACTTCAAATACTCGTGATATATACTCTTTTATAACGTCGGAAGAATAATGAATGGAAATGAATAATGAGATCGCCTGAGAGTTGAGACACTTCTCGGTCATATGCTCCAGAGACATCAGTGAATAAAATATATCAGACGTCATATTACAGTACTTTTGTGAAGCATCCTCGCTCGAGGCTAAAGTAATTTTATGCAACTTGCTTCGAGGCTCACGTACCGTCATCAATATTTTGGAGATTTTCGTGAAATCGACATGTTTGCAACAAAGTACGGTCCGGCGAAACGATGACATCATAAATCAAAACCCCCACTAAAACTTTGCAAATAAATACGCTGCAACCAAATTTTTAAAGAAATCGCCAAGATAAAACCAAAGAGAATAGGGTTAAATGGGCTCGTAAATAAACCTAAACTCCATTACCCCGTCTAAAAAGTGGTATTTTCTTCCTAACTTGCGACACGGAATTCCAAACCACCCGCCGCTGCAACATGTAGTCACTAATGAAACCAGAAATTTTTGGTAACGATAAACACCACACGAAGTCGGTAGCCGGCCACAATAACCGTCCGGGGAGCGTGTTTGCGTATCATTGAATTAACCCGCCAAATAACTCGGCCGTTTTGGCCCCTTGCGAAATATTGATATTGGCAAAAATAAACTGGCGTGTACTGGCAAATTTTGCCGTTTAACCCGTTCAATTTAAAGTTTATGCGCGTACGACAAAAGGCCCTTGTTGACTCCGCTCACAACTTGTTTAATTTCAGCCCGGAGCACCTTTGTGTCAGATGATAAAATGAATAAAAAAAAGTTTTTTGTTTTGCCATACGTACGCGAGCCGAGCGGGGATAGGTGACTTTTTTATTTAAGTTAAATTATTTTTGGAATGAGCAATTATGAAGTTATGCTTGTAATGTTCTGTTTGATGTTCGTGCGTTGAATTAAGCTTGTTGTTCACCATTTATCTATTCAGTTCTTTAAATATAAAAATGACTACTCCAGCGAGAAACGTGTTGAAATTCTATTTGGTAATCTCTCATTTGGATTTTCTTGTTTACTGTCATGACAATAAAATTTTTGGCATGATTAGGGTCTTTGTTTTCTTTACGATCAAGAAGGTTTGACTAAAACCCATCATTTTGTTCCAATACTGGCTCACTAACCATTAGGACCTCAACTGTCAACCTACAAAGCTGGTCACAGTCATTACATAGGTTATAGATGCTTAAATTGGATGCCTATAAGTCATCTCATATAGTTCCCACAATTAATTATCAAGCATAACATTACACAGAGCACTACCGATGCTATCCCGTCATTTCTACATCGTAGAATACGTGCCGATAGAAACCGTATTAAATCAAGTGATTCATACCGTTGCCGCGAACTCTTCGAATTGATTCAATATTGTGAAACCGTTTCAGAATGGAGGAAAGTATCTGCTCTTTCATCGTGCAGATTAAATAAATCATTTAACTCTGCCACCATTGCTCTTCATATTATTGGCGTAGATTTTATATCTTTAACTTTTTTGACGGTGATTGATTTGATAAGTCCAGTGTAGTACAAGTATAATGAAGAGCAATAAGAGTGATTACGTCCCTTAGGATCACTAGAATTGTGTTGTTTGTATTAATGGACACTATACATACATTGGTTTATCTAGGGAAGAACTCATGATAGCAGGCCGCTATGGAGGATTTTAAGTTATTTATGGCGGGCGTTATCCAGTCAGGTATACAATGTGATGGCTTTGAATGGGCGTAATGAGCTAATAATAATATTACCAGGTTAATATTATAATACACTATCTCGCAGCTGGGCACTGATACTACTTTGGAGAGTGTTTAAGGCTCAGTCCACCACGCTGGTCTAGTGCGTGGTAGATTGCACACACATATATTCAAAGGTATTTAAAATACTATATAAAACCTTAAAGTAATTTGGCACAAAAATAAACACATCGTATAACTATTTGATAACGTATCAAATACAAATATACAAAATTGATATACACAAAAGCAACATCGAACAGAAACAAAAACTCAAATTCAATAGACAATATAGTGATGTTTGTTGAAACAGGTTCGCGGGAATTAATTCCAAATACAGCAATCAAATAGCATTGAAAATGGCTTCCGAATGATCCGCTTCAACCACTTACCATTGCTAATTCCAGCTTTTAGCTCCATTTGCGTATGGTAATCAGGGTGGAGCTCAATCTGCGATAGTTTCGCCACCGCTACCGGCAGCCACGAATGCATGTTTAATGATGGCCACCACGGTCCTATGCACATGCTGGACCACCTTTTGTTGACGTTTAAGAGGAAATTTGATGGTTGTCTGATGACGCTGTTGGTCAATTTGAATTTATATTATTTTAAATAGCCAACACTCAATGGCATTTAATTGTCAGATGCAGTAAGTTAGACTCGGCCATGTGGAAAATTAACTTATGATAAATCGTATTGCTTAACCTTTACCAATTTCTTGAATAGATAATGCTATAATTATTGATTAGTGACGGCATGCAAAAACGAATCTATCTCCCATTTATTCAGTACTTGCAATACTGGTCTACTGTGCACATTGAATTTATTTACCACATCTATTCTATATTTCTTTACCATTTCAAATTAAGTAGAAATTCAGACTGCAGACTGCGTGCACTCGTAACCTCTTACCAATTATTCCTATCAAATTATTACAACTAACAAAATAATTAATAGTTAATCCCCCGATGACCATGAATAAGGACCCTATCGGATGCTGTAAACTTCACCCGGCTGCATGCACCGTGCACACGGGTGAGTGACGTTACACCGGCCCACTTCTGCCTGGGCGATGATATGTAACCAACTTTCCATCACATTAACCGCAAACTTATGATTTGCATATCAAATGACGCGGTCGATCCGAGTGCTTTAAACGGTGTAATGGTTAATCTAGACTACTATATTTATAGCATATTTATTTAAACAGATGCGAAACGATGTGCCTTGCTTGGAAAATGTTCCAAATAACTCCAAGTCTTTTAGAAAACAGATTCCCCTGCATAGGCTAGTAGAACACCTGGCACGGGTGGACAGTTACAAACAGTCGTAGAGCGGGAGTATACTAGGCGATACGTCTTCGTCGGTCCGTGCGATTATTCACATCCACGGCTTCTGCCGCCCGCCGCGCCGCGCCGCCTAGCGTCCGTACCGCGTTGCCGCGTGAACGACGTCCCGCCATTTGTACAAGTCTTTGTTTCGTCAATGTCGCTGTCAAGGTGTTGCCAGCGTTTGTTCATAAATACAAAAGATTAATAGCGCCGTTGGCCTAGTAGGATTGTTACTAGGTTTGTAATTTGTTTAATTCTGATTTCATTTTTTTGTATTAGGAGGTGTTTTCACCATGTAGGAGAAGTGTGTCGGTTCAATATATTATTTTTTCTAAAGCTGACTAAGTTCGACTCTCGGTAATAAATTCTAGTGCATTTGTACAAACGCTACAGCTAATATATAATAAAAAACTATGAAGAAATTTTACCAAGTGTAATTCCCAGCAACATAAATACCTACATGCAGCCGATAATGGAACCAATTAACGTTAAAAATGCACCATCGAATTTTACCAACCATTTTCATTTACCACAATTCCGTTTTATAATTCAATTGTTCATTACCGGACACTGGAGCAGCAGAAATCCACTGTTCGACACAAGCGTTACGAGTGTTCTCCATAAACAAATTTCCGGACGCGCCGTCTGCATCCGACGGATCCTTGCAACTTTTATGACGTCATTTGCTTACAATTGTCATCTGGTCATTTTATAACTGTACGTTTAATTACAGCGCTTGGAATGCAGTTTCGTTTGGAAGTGCTGTTGTGTTTTCATCCTTGTGTTTCTTTGCACTTTTACAGTGGATGTCGAGTGAATGACATGATCGGGGCTATGGTTCAAGGGTTTATTTTAAACTGTTGTAATGTGACGTGGTCATTAGATTCTATATAATTGTTGATCGTGTAACCTTATGAAGTTATTAAGAGTGATGTATTAATGTTGTTTTGATGATTCACCCAGGTGAAATGGATTAGTATATTGACATAGATTGTGGATTACCTAATAGATTATCAGGATTATAATAGGCTTTTGTTTTAAGATAAGTTATATATCCTACTTAAAATTATACATGTGTAACTAAATTGCACTCAGGGATTTATATGATTGATATACCGGATTAGTGTGAAACAATTATAGAATTGTAATTACCACGTGGTTATAGCCGTCTGACTTTTCTAAAAAATCATGTGTGTATTCTTTGTGAATTTATCGTTCGCTTTAACCTGCACATCTGAGAAGTTCTCTATAGGAATTTCGAAGGTGTGTGAAGACTACCAATCCGCACTAGGCCAGCGTGGTGGACTATAAGGCCTATTCCCTCTCAGTAGTAGAGGAGGCCCGTGCTCAGCAGTGGGCAAGTATATAATACAGCGCTGATATTATTATTATTATTTTATTATTATAGCCGTGGTGGTTCCGTTGTATTGTGGTATTACTACCGTGCTACATGTAGTTTATGGATATATTTATAATTATTTCCGTCTGTCGTCGCGAACTATACACAACGCAAAACCGTGGGTAGTTAGAACATTGGTTGTTGAGTGGCGCGGAGAGAAGACGTTGTGCATAGCCGAACGAATACGAAACGAGCAGATAAATTATAAAATATTACAAGATAACAGTGGCCATTACACTAAGGTCTCCGGTTCCATTCCTGGATCGGCCAATTTGGCTTTTTATGTTCAATACGGGCACTTATGTCTGATGTGTCCACTCACATCATGGGCCAGAATACACACGGCAAAATATGGTTGCTATAATTGCACTTCTGCCTACCCCTTCGGGAAGAAAAGACGCGATTATAAGTATAACCGGGGGAAACATTAATGCTTTCAATAAAATGTACCCGTACTCACCGCATAACATTAACAAACTGAAATTAAACATCAAAAGTAAGAACGCAATACCACACATAAAAAGAAGGAAAACAATAATCTTTACGCTGTTATAAAAGCAAATGATCTCACTAAATGCGCGCAAGTACGTGTTCCAACCAAACCTCCTGGGCGTTTGATATTCATCACATTACAATAAACGTTAGCAGTGTCTGTATATTTTTATGTAACACGATCCCGCACTCAACCGTGAGTGGCTTCAACATTAAAATGTGATGCTTTTGGAAGAATTACATTTTTTATTTACGCGTCTATGTTTTTTTCTTTCTCACCTACATTTTCATTTCAAGATCTTATGGTTGAGTCCTGAGTTAAAACAGAAATATCACTGAAAACATCGTGAAAATTCTTCTTTGCGACGATTTGAGTGTAAATGCATACTGTCTAGAATAGCTAAATAAACATAAAAATGAACGAATAAAATGGCTATTGATCAAGAGAAACTTTAACTGTATCTTTTATCTAGCACATAAGAAATAATATATTACAGACCAATATTCATTCAATTGTTTAGTGAATATATTAATCCGTACATCTTCTATCAAAAGCCTTTGCAGCACCAAAATATAAAAGAGCATACGTGCCCGAATCGGTATTTTAAGTAGAAAATCACAGCGTGTACCATAGACGCTGTAGCAATTGACCTGTGCGGTGTCAAGAAAATTGCATTTTAAACTCGGCTTTACTCCACACTGAATTCCAAATACGATTCGATGTCATCGCATGCTAGTGAGGAATGGCGGTTCAAACAATCGATATCGATAAACCTTTTACAGACAAACTTATTACTACGAAGCACGACATGTCGCCAATGCGCTTACATCACGATAATACTTCAATGGAAGTTTGTGCGGTGGGATTGTTACTTGAACCAATCCATGAAACAGATGTACAGTTATTGTCTTCAGTATAACGATTATTGTCGACAGTCACGACCTTATATTTAGTTGCCGAAATGCACGCCTTCAATTACCTGAAACAAAACGGAATACAATAAGTAAAATTATAGGTTATTTATGAACAAGGAGTTTAGAACAAATATTTAGTGATCATACGAAAGTGACATCACGATCACTAAACATTACACTGGATAATTATAGTTTTACCATTTGGTCGAACAGGGCCATTGTCAACAGAAGAACTAGCTATTATATTGTCCTACCTACTTCTTTTGCATAATGAAATATTTTTTTTATTATTCTGGTTTAAAGGGCTTTGTCGCATATGTGATTATGTCTCCCTGGTACGGTTAAATAGATATTGAAATCTTATCTTCCATCTCCAAAAGAGATTTGTTTCTCACGCATCGACAAATGTTCACATCACTACATTCAACAGGAACGCTATTCGTGCTCTATGCGACTTTATATCCCGTCGAGGCATCTATTCCAGTAATGGAATCTGAAAATTACTTCAGCAGCCCAATAAAGCCTTCAGTGCGACCGTAAACCTGCGGGCTAGCGTATGAATTACACAGCGGTCGTCGTAAAAAGAAGGGGATTTGTCACTCGTGTGGACGGTTATGCACATATGAAATTTAGGCTGTGTGGCCAATGTTTGGTCAGTATTGTTGGACATTTGATCAAAGGTAGTGTGTGAAATACTTGGTTTAAATGAAATGAAAGTTACTCATTTACATGAGCTACTCTTATATGACGTAAGTCTAGATGAGTAATATATTTTTTATTTAATTAACTGATAAAAAAAAACTCTTATGATTCTAAGAGGTTTCAGAATATTTAAAAATTGTATAAATATTGGTCGATTGACCTGGGTCCCATTTTTTTATTTGTAATTTAAAACTACGTAGAGTGAAGAAAATACAAAAAATATATAATTTTTCAAATTTTTAATATAACATTTCCTTCTTTATTATATAGCTAAAATTAAATCAGAGCTTCTTTTATAAATCAAAGATTACGACGAAATGAACCTTAAGCGATTAACAAACAATTTTTGAACTGGGAAATAAAATTCTGAATACCGACGATGAATAAAATTTGATATCTGAAATCTGATAAAAGTCAAAGAGACGGGAACATAAAAAGGATACCTGACAAAAATATGGTTAATTCCTCAATTTTCCTCACAAAGAATGGAAATCTTTCAATATCGTAAAGTAAGTTAATTTCGTCGTAAATCGGAATTCAATTGAGCCATTTACTTAAAAATGGAGTCGGTGTGTTACTTAGACTCACGTGTTATCAATTTTTAGTTGAAAGATATATTTCTTGATTATTGATGCAAAGCAGATGATGTAGGTCCTAGGCGTTTTTGTTTGCATAGGTACCTTATTGACTATTATGTGGAAGGACCATTGTGATTAGTCTGAAGGACGTTATAGCTTATATACCATTGTAGTGCAATTAATTTGCTTATGGTAAGATGTTTGTATCCGCCTGGATAGCAACCACCGTAGACGAGGTGTAAATCCGTCATAGGGGCCCACGTATATGTGTCGCGTTCCGGGATCAACCTGTGCATAGCTGGTTTCAAACAGGCCGGCATAATTATGGCAACTGGCGAGGGGTAATAATCTCACGTCAGTTGACACTCTATCTAGACCCTACTCCACTTACCAGCAGGTGTAGTGGGGTTATTATGCCGTCCGCATATAAAAACAAATACGGAATTTTATTATTTATTATGAGTAATTCGTACATAATAGGTTCTTATGATATACTGCGCCAATAGTACAGCGTTTTAAAAACCTATGTTTTGTGTGGTGGGCCGTTATTTTCTATGTGCAGTAGTAACACTTAATATTAGACTTGTGATTAGCTTCAGTTGTCAACTATTCGTAAAATAACACATCTAATTTCAATGAAGCTCAGGGATTTTAACACTGAACGATCTGATTTATGGAGCTCGGTTCCATGTCTTCAAATTTGAGTCGCTGTTACCATAAGTAGAATGCCCGTACAGTAGCAACGTGTTGTGCAACAGGTTCCTTCCGGTGTGACAATAGATCGCGCGCCAGCGGCTCCTGCATGTAATATGCATAACAATGACTGCCGTTGGTCTCATTGACAGACGCTAGCGCAATGACAGCGTCATCGACGCCACCGTAGAAAGAATTTGTAATTAGTTATATTAGGTTTGCTAATGTAAATAACTTGACATTAAAATTGGTAGCGAATCGAATCAGTAATTGATGCGTTAAACATTGACGTAGGAAGTTAGCGGGCAGATATAAGAACCGTCTCGCTATCTCATTCGCACGCACGTAATACTCTGGTAGTGACGTGAGATGTTATTCCCTTATCAGTGAATTGCATTTCTTTACCTTAGGAACTAACTCAGGTTATTTTTTTTTTAATTTAAGAATATCTTCAACTTACTTAATTTATTGTAATGTCACATTTAAAGTACCATAAACTCAATTAATAAAGCAAACGAAGTATCTTATTTATCCTATTCTTAAACTAAACAAAACAAGAGGATTAGTTCAACGTCTGCAATAACAATGCAAATGGTTAATTAAGCCCCGTGGCTATTGTATAATTAGCTTAAGGACTGCGGTAACCGACACCGAGAATTTCACAAGCACTACAACCTATAAAGGACTTGCTAAAGTTAACCTCTAATCATATGGTATAGATTGATACGCCTCTTAATCCTGCGTCAACCCAGTATCGGATCAATTATTCTCAACCAAAATACAAAATCAATAAACCTTTGAGTTTGATATGAAACAATTCACCAAGTTCACCATGTAATCCTATTGATGGTTGCATTTTATTTACGATCAATGCTGTATGGACTGGGATGGTTGTTACTACATCAAATCAGGTGAAAGCCTTTGTGGCCGCACGTTTCAAATATAAAACTAAAAATCTCAAAAATCAAAATTCCCAACAAGCACTTGTACAATTTGGTCGTTACGTTCCGGCACAAACCGGTAATATCTGGTCCGTACCGCCGCAAATTGGATTGGAGCGAGCGGGGCGCGGGCGCGCGAGCGGGCGACGCGGCGGCGGCGGCGTCGGCGGGCGCACCGCGACTTTTGCATCGTAAACTCCATTTTATTTATTTTCCAATGTCTGCTATGCGAAAACCAACAATTTTGCAAATGTAGGATAAGCCCCGGCCGCCGTGTAACCCATTCAAATGCATCCAATCTTTATTTTTAATATTTGCAACAGTTTGAAAGTGCGGATTTTCCGTTGTAAATTGTTTCATATGCATTGCGGTTTCAAGTATATTCATTCATATTATTTTCAATGATCGAAGCTTTTCCACTTCGAATTGAGCTACAATTTGGAAGCGAATAGCGCGAAAACGAACTAAATATGACGAATCACTTAATTTTAGACAATTTTTTTTATGTCCATCTATACGGATCTTTGTAATGACTAGCGTAGTTTTAGACAACAACCAAATTCATTCAACCCGGCTCCACGGAAATGTATACTTATGATATGAAATTTTCATTAATCATCATCCCCAAAATCACTGTCAAAATTTGCGTCAATTCTGATGCTGTACAAATTAGCTAATATTCAATGCGGTCAAAATGTATTTAATGTAACAGGCTCTTATCCAAATTAATATCAAAACATAGATAACATGCCGAATCTCACCATATTTTAGTGGTACTATATCCTATATTGTGTTATTACGTTTTAACCTGTCACTTTGATGTCACATTATGAAAGAATTTAATCCATAAAGGGCGGGTGAGACATTTATTCGCGAATACATTTTATTCACGTAAAAATATTGCTATTGGCTTAAAGCTGAAGAGAAGGTGTCAGTTAGCAATACCTACATACACCCGCGATGGTGTGCCATTGTCCCATTGAAAACTGAAGAAATATGAACGCAACCTCCTTGTAATGTGATTTATTGTGGTTGCATAGGTTTCTTCTAAAAACAAAATACTATACGCTCTGTCTTCTTTCACGCTTCAACTCGTGTAATTTCTAATAAAAACTAACTCCGTTTATATAAAATAATTTATTATTTTATCAAAAACCAACAAGTGACTACCATCTATTGCGTTTCATATGGTGAGTGGGATTGTTTGTATTGGGAATCCAAGACACCTTCCCTTTTCTAATCCATATTCTATAAAAGGTGCTAGTGATCAGTGGACTTTTACCAACATCAGGTGACACTTCTGATGGTTTGGCGGGTTATGAAATAAAAAAAAACATATAGAATACACTCGCGCCTTTTATTCTCCCAGAGGTGTAAGAGAGCGAGCCTATCTCTATACTCCATATACGGCATAATTTCTAGAGTCAGGGATCATACTGAGCAAAACTGCAGTCTCCCCTGCAGATGTTCCAATTTTATTATTATCGATTTTAGTATCGTCTTGATCATAATGCTTGAATGAAGCACATTCGCATATCTACCGTGGTTGTAGGTTACTTCTACTAACTTGAGTATCTGTAGAAGCACGTTCAATTCAATTTTGTCTACGTTAATTGCCGCATCGATTAGTATGTTAAAACGTAATAGAAAATTATCGTGAAGTAACTACTTGGCATTCTGTGAAAACTGCGAAACTCCTAACATAACCTTAACCTTTCAATGGCTAATATTTATTAAATAATTACCACAAAGCTCTCTCCTATTGTGACACATTGCCTCCAGACTTTCTATTTGTGATAAATGCCTGTGGGTTTAAGTGTAGTCAATGGCTCGCTCCGAGATCGTGTGAATGGTTTGAATGCGCCTTACGAGAATCAGTCAGAACATATTGCTCGTTGTTAATTTGCGTCAAACAGATCACCAGGCCCATTGTAACTTTTTTTACAACTGAATAAAAAGACGAGCATGTTGGTCGTTTTGTAGTGTTACGACTGACCGTAAATAGTAACGACGCTGCCATGTTCAAAAAACAGAATTATGGTGTTATTAACTCAGTTAGGGATGTACTTGACTTGCGCAGCGAATCTATTTCTTACTTCTCTATCTCTATTCTATAAAGCTGAAGAGTTTTTTGGTGAACGCGTTAATTCTTTTATAATAAAAAATAATAATAATATCAGCCCTGTATTATATACTTGCCCACTGCTGAGCACGGGCCTCCTCTGCTACTGAGAGGGATTAGGCCTTAGTTCACCACGCTAGCCTAGTGCGGATTGGTAGACTTCACACACCTTCGAAATTCCTATAGAGAACTTGTCAGATGTGCAGGTTTCCTCACGATGTTTTCCTTCACCGTTAAAGCGAACGATAAATTCACAAAGAATACACACATGATTTTTTAGAAAAGTCAGAGGTGTGTGCCCTTGGGATTTGAACCTGCGGACATTCGTCTCGGCAGTCCGTTCTACACCCAACTAGGCTATCGCCGCTTTTTTTTATTCTAATTACGCTAATTCTTTTAGTATTGGATAACCCATTTATGAGGAAGGCTTTATTTACAACATTCTGTGACCATTAGGAGTGGAGAATCGAATTTTACCGTACGAATATTATAAATGCGTAAGTTTGTGAAGATGTTTGGATGTTTTTTAAAAGTATACGCAGGAACATCTGAACGGATTTGGTTCAAATTTGACACAGAGTGAGACCATGTCCTGGATTACATCATAGACTACTTTTTATTCCGGTAATTTACTCTCATGGGACATGTTTTTTTTAATTGATGGCGTTGGCGTCTTACATGTGTTATAAATCGCTACGGTGATTTAGAAACTTTTGTAGCGAGAAAGGCCAGTAGTTTAAGACCTTTTGTAGTAAGAAAAGCTTTTCACCCGGACGAAGCCGTGAGAAACACCTAGTTAGGTTATAATGGCGACACGGGATCGGCCGCACATCCAACGGTTCACCGCACTATCGACGTTTTGCGTTAAATGCGGGCTCGAGCCGTGACAGTCGACGTATTTTTATCAGTTCACCTGAATTACTGTTTTCGACGCTTTTATTTGCAATGTATTTAATAGACGATCTATGAGCCAATAATATTATTTCTGAATTATAAAGATCGGCGCGAGAGTGCACTCCTGTCTTATAATACCGATATGTTATGTTTATGAGTGAATACTACCTAAACATATTAAGATAATATGTTAATTTTTGTGGAAAATAAGCGTTTTATTAATATTCTGTTAAAACTCTTAGTGGCATGGTCACTTATTACAGTAGTAAACTGTGCATGGTAATACTTTTAGTTCTATGGCACAAAATCGCTCACCACATTCATTTGATTAGCTCTAGCTATAAAAATAACCAAAAAATACCCAAATCATAAAGCATAAAACACCCATTAATTAAAAAAATCACCTCTCTTCCCTTGGTAATTAAAACTAAAATACATCGTCACGACTTCGCCCATTGAATATCAGCACCGACCCGAATACGAATCTTAGACAAAACACTCGCGTCCTAGATTACAAAACGTCCGCATCCTCGCACACAGACCCTGAAAGACCTCCGTGTTTTTCATTTTCTTCTTTGTTTATTCGCAGTGTGGTTCTTTGATGTAAACACATACATGGAGAGTTTTTTTATAAGTAGGTAATCGAGCTTTCGGTCCAACTTCCGTAAATTGGCATCGTTGTCCATTAACATGGGCCAGGCCCAAAGATAAATCGCTACTTACCGCAAATAATTATTAAAAAAAACTTAACAAGGTATCTTACTAAAATTATAAATATAGAAGTTATTAAGATGTTTGGTTGGATATTTTAGTCAGAAGGAAAATGCGAAATCGCTGGATGGATTTGGATCAATATTACACACAGACACACCATATCATTAGCAACTTAAGATCCCAGAAGACTATATTACAGATGGATTTTAATTAATCTTTAGCAAAACTTATTATGCATAACGCCTTTATCTGAAACAGTAGTCAGTCACGTATTGAAAACATTACGGTATATCCGACTTATTAACGTTCCAAGTTCCCACTCCGCAGTCCACTAGACGAAGAAGGCGTGAGCGTCTTATACATTACCGGTATTTTTTCCTTTACACAATATCCATCGATCGCATTAACGACAACCTATAGCTTTAATGGCATCACAATCCATCAATTTGTACGTTCGCCATTTGAAATTCATTCCAGTTGACAGCCAGCAATGTGCCCGGAGCAAAAAGTTACGCCCGTCAAACTTCCGCTTTCATGGCACTCGACATGTCTCTACATAAATTATTAAGTTCGCGCTTGACCGTCCGCCGTCCAGCCACTTAACGGCCGTGTCCTTATTCTGTACACGATATATTGCATAAGATTTTGTAATTTTATTTTTTTATATTTTATATATGGATTATTTGAGAATTATGAGCTTTAAAATTTTTGGTAAATGATTGTACATAACAGGAAAGTGTGTTAGTATGAAAATCTTTTTAATATCTTAGTCTAAACCGTTTTAAATAATTATTTATGTTTATAGGTGGATAGATTAAATTCTACAAGTATTTGATAATTTGTATTTTTTTATAATTTACATGACCATACGAAAACTACTAGGTCACCTATACTGGCCTACATCAGTCTTATTCTAGATACACTAAGCACTATCATAAAATACCCTTTTACTACTTCAAAACTAACCCAATTTCGATCTACGACTTCAATGTCATAAAACCGAACACAAAACAACTTGAACCATATACGCCAATCATATAAACAATCATAACCTCATGCACGTTCAACTAAGCGTAAAACTAAACATTCTACGAGACGTCATAAAAGTTACCGGCGTGGTCACGTCACGGCGGGAGTCGTAAAAATGTGACGTACGGAATACGTACGCGAATGCATTTTTAATATTCTCGTTACCATGTACGGCCAGTATTCGTAAATTAACGACACGAATTCACGAAAGTACATTAAGTTCGGACAAATTGATTACGTTTTTTCAACTTCTTTTTCGGTGAAAATGAATTTCTCAGTTTTTGCGTGTCCAACGGGCATTGCTTCTGTTGTATTTATTTGGGGGTAGTTTTATCAGACATAAATAAAAAAAAAAAACGGAACCTTAAACACGCCTTAGATCAGATGATCAGGATATGGTGCAATCCGTAATTGAAAAATACCTAGCCCAGCTGTGGGGTATATGTAATCTAGAAAAAAATATGTCCAATTCCCGATGGACGAAATCGTTAACACGATAATGAATTTATTCTGTAGTACTTCAGAGACAACAAAGATGTTTCTGAGTGCCAGAATACGTCCACTTCACAGTCACACACATCCCTTGAGGTTGTCGTAAAAGCCAATTAAGGACAATGTTGCAAAGTGAGGAGGCGTATCGCACTGAACAAAGTCAATGGGAAGCCGCTGTCAATTGTAACACACACTGAATTTCATTATATTTTTCAAAACATTATTATATTTCCATAGTACCGCCGTTTTGCAGTTCCTTAAAGGGATTTCAGGGAAACGTGATGGTTATAAGAAAACAGTTTAAATACAGTTTTTGACGTATAATCGTCTATGTCCGTGTATTTATTCATTAATATTGTAATGAGTGAAAGGCACTGCGTAGTTTTGATACTTATGAGACAAGATTTCATGTTTTAGTACGAGACAGGGCTATGTCTAGGTAGTATAATAAAAGTCCCGCTATATATTTTCCCGGGATAGAAAGTAGCTCATGTCTTTCCCAGGGTCTCAAACTATATCCAAACCAAATTTCATAGAAATCCGTTGAGTAGTTTTTGAGTTAATCGCGTTCAGATAAGAAGACAGACGCGGCGGGAGACTTTGTTTTAATATACATTTTTTAGAATTTTAAGAGAAACTTCACTCGTGAAATACTGTGTATGACAATACAAAATTCTATTTCCTTCCTCCTGGTTCAAAGTTCAAACTAACTCCGTAGCAAATCTTACCAAAATCGGTTCAATGGTTTAGGCACGAGAGCGTAACAAACAGATAAGACTGGTTTTTGCATTTACAGTATTAGTATAGATGATTGATTCCAATCCACCCCCATCTATTCAATCTTCTGTCCTTAAGCCTAGTCCAAGTCCTACTAACCATTAAAAATAAAATAAAAAATATATTTGCGTTGTAAACTCCGCTAAACAATCAAACGGTCGTTCATTTTGACTGGTCCATTTTCTGAACAAACATTTGTTAACCAGACATTTTTCTTACAAAATAAACGGTTGGAATTTTAGAGCTAATAACAAAAATTTCTCTCGATTTCTAGTTATTTGCATTAAGGAAGGAAGAATGTTTGAAATTACTTGGTAAGATTATGTTAAAATAAAATTGAATTTATGAAAATACCTTTTATTATGAACATGTACTGGGATAATAGAGGCTGTAAGGTAATTTTCGTTACCTTACATATACAACTACGGATCATTGCGGCTAAGTTCACACAATACATGTTTTAATACAATATTTGATCAAGTAAAAAAATAACACATAGTGGTGAAAGGTGAAATTTTCCGAAAGGCAAGATGACACTTACATTACTAATACTAATTTTAATTAGATTTTAAGCAACTACGCTGTATATATTAACTAGCTTTGCCCGCGGCTCCGCCCGCGTTATAAAGTTTTTCAGGCTAAAGTTTTCCGTTATAAAAGTAGTAGTTTCCCGGGAGCCTATGTTCTTCCCAGGGTCTCAAACTGTCTCCATACCAAATTTCATCTTAATACGTTGGGTAGTTTTTGCGTTTAACACGTTTAGGCAGACGGATGCAGCGGCGGACTTTGTTTTATAATATATTTTTTAGAACTTTTTTAAGAGGAACAATCCCGTCATACATCGTTGTTGCATAACTTTAACCGTTTACGCAGCGCACGCAACGGACGCTCTCAAAACTAATAAATTGTCCCCGTTTTTGCAACATGTTTCATTATACTCATACTCCGCTCCTATTGGTCATAGCGTGATGATATATAACTTAGAGCACTCCACATACAAAGGGCTATTCAACACAGAAATATTTTTTTTTAGTTCGAATCGGTAGTTCCTGAGATTAGCCATTACTGCTCCGCTCCTATTGGGTATAGCGTGATGATATATAGCCTATAGCACTCCACGAATAAAGGGCTATCCAAAGCAAAAAGATTTTTTCAGTTCGAATCAGTAGTTCCTGAAATTAGCCATTACTGCTCCGCTCCTATCGGGTATAGCGTGAGGATATATAGCCTATAGCACTCCACGAACAAAGGGCTATCCAACGCAAAAATATTTTTTCAATTTGGACCGGTACTTCCTGAGATAAGCTTTTACTGCTCCGCTCCTATTGGGTATAGCGTGAGGATATATAGCCTATAGCACTCCACGAACAAAGGGCTATCCAACGCAAAAATATTTTTTCAATTTGGACCGGTAGTTCCCGAGATAAGCTTTTACTGCTCCGCTCCTATTGGGTATAGCGTGATGATATATAGCTTATAGCACTCCACGAACAAAGGGCTATCCAACGCAAAAATAATTTTTCAGTTTGGACCGGTAGTTCCTGAGATTAGCCATTACTGCTCCGCTCCTATTGGGTATAGCGTGATGATATATAGCCTATAGCACTCCACGAACAAAGGGCTATCCAATGCAAAAAGAATTTTTCAGTTCGGACCAGTAGTTCCTGAGATTAGCGCGTTCAAACAAACAAACAAACAAACTCTTCAGCTTTATATAATAGTATAGATTATTTCTATGCTGATATTATTATTTATTTTAAAACTCTACTTACAGATATAACGAAAGAGAAGGCGATAGGAATCTGCTTATATACACAACGAAATCTTATGCACCATTATCATGACATTCTATAAGGATTTCTCATCATGAATTCCGAACACAAACCAAATCTTTGCTTTACAGTTTTTTCTTTACCAAAAATAGGACTCATTTTTCAACCGTCCAGTAACAGTGTTTTTAAGGCAGAAATATTTGATCTCACAAAAGAAAAATCTTTCGCTCTCAAAGATCGGTACACAAAATTCACCTCTCTCTAAACGGACTTCAAAGCTTTACTTTTCTCTATTTTTAAATAGTTTTTCCTCAGCATACTGCTCACAAACACAAATTCCTCAAACAATCCCGTCGATAGCTTTTTGTTTGTTTCCATTAGAAATTGCGTTGCTTTTTATTATTCTTTTATGTAGATAACAGCTGGTCTATTGTTGTCTTGACACCACGTTAGTATTTATATGATCAGATAATGCAGAACGAAGTACGTTGATAAAACTGCAATATCAATATTTATATATTTTATTATGTACTTAATATACAAAGTATACAGTACAATTAATGCCATGAGAATCTCTTCCACTCAACCTGGTGACGGTAGGTGCATCGTAAAAAGTAAAGTATAATATGTACAATGTTACTACTTAGGAAATGTACACTAACCATGTGTAAAATCAATAACATAGATATAGCCTATTCCTTTACATAAACAACGGAGTGTATTCTTCGTCGACTCATCCAAATAAGACCAAAGACCTTTAGCATCTAAACAAGATGAAACGTCAGGTCCAAAGTTTTTCAATGCTAATTTGTGCATCCAAACTGTAGGTGATTTAAAGAAATTCGCACTGATATTAGTCACCTTTACCATTCTACCATGAATGTACTGAGTACAACAGAGATGCACCGAACATTTAAAAAATAAAACGGAAAAATCCGATCGCCGCAGTAACAATAAACCACAATTATCCCCCTATAAAACCACAAAAACGTCCATTAGAACAAATGGCGTAAAACCATACCGTCGTCGTTCAAATTTCATTCTCTCCCGAGTCCCGCGGCACAATAATTCCGAACTGTGAGACGTACAAACAACTTTGGACATTAAGTTGCTATAAAACGACGCGATTCGACGATTTGAATCGCCATTAAACGTTAAATGAACACTATAAAGGGTAAAAACGGGTGTTAAAAGCGACGCGCGGCGTGCGGAACCGTCGTAAAGCATTAGTCATCGGAATCTTTTTGGAATCATTTTAGAAATAGGCGTCGCGTCGCTTGCGCCGATCCCACTAATTCTAAATCTTTCTAAGTCTAATCTGTTGTAAATCTTTGTAAGTGTTAAATTCTACTGTGTTTGGAATAAATTTAAAGTATAAAGAAAAGAGTTTCCTCGCCATGAAGGGCTCCATTATGAGACCAAGAGTTTACCTGCAGTATTGTGTTTGATAAGGCTGCCAGCCTGTCGAGATGTATGGAAACCATTGTGAATGTAGGACCTACTACGATTAAGAGATTGCTAGTGAGGGGAACCCTTTTTCCAATACGTGCCACTGATTATAAAGAATGTTTATTTACATACTGATGTAGGTCATCAGTGTCTAGTGTCTATCAGCTAGACTGTTTGTCTATAATATAGGAAATACGAAGGACAAACACCATAATAAAACATGATCACACGTATCAAAAACTCCTCACTCAAGAAACCAGCAGCTGAGATCCATGTTGGGGTTTACTCGTCTTTCACCGGAGCTACATATTTATAAACCTAAAAAGCACGCACGTAAACACCAGAAAAGCTGAGTAATATAATTAAACTTTATAACCAGCCCTTTTACCAGAGTAAAAATATAAATGTGATTGTTTTTTATACCGGAGTGAGTAGGCGTAGGGGTTATCATTGGATGTGACAAAACTGACGCGTATACAAACTTATATTTGTATGAAATATATCCGCTGAATTTACCTATAAAGAGCGATACCGGGTCGCAAATGTATTTTTTTATTATTAGAACTTTATTTAAATCTACATTTAATTAGTCAAAAAACAAAAATATTTTAAATTTCGTTGGCAATAAATTACAAATAAAACGCTACATTAGTGTGGATAAATTCTGGAATGTTCCAGAACTAGATATATATTTTTTATTCGAATCGAAATTACTAGTTAATTAGCTATATTAGTATGCTTATGGTCCGTTAACTTAACCCTATTTAGAAGAAGGTTTTATGTGTCTCGCGATATTTTCATTGGAGTCCATATTATGCTTCGTGCCCTATCTCTAAATATAATATGACGCACGGTATAGAATTTATCATTAGTACGTCCGGTTAATATTATTTTTGTATAATCTCTATGGTTATTTCAGTGTTTGTATAAACATTGGAGTGCTGATGTACTGACGGCAACGAATGGGAGATGCACAGTCCACACGCTGTATTAACAATATCTAGACAAACATCGTCGAATTTAGTTTAATGACATTCGAATGTCGCCTTTACGACACAAGAGGACGCAACTCAGATGAATTCCTAGGCTGTGATTCAAAACGTTGATTAAAATTTTGAACCCGACAATCAATATTTGTCAACTAAAGAACTTAGACCTGGTGCGTTCGTGATGCTTCTATTTCTACATCCAACTGCTCAGGTATTTATATATTTCAACAGATTATTTCATTAAGCAATGGAATTTACAATCAGTTCAAAATAAATCTTATCCTAACTAAACCATCACCACCAACTAAATTCACATTCGTTAAACACCATCAACTTTAAACACCGACGTTTTTATTACAACCAATTTTTTATTTTTATCGTCACACAGCGCTGAAATAAAAGCGATCTGTAACAGTTAACGTGATTAATCATTGGCATGTTTTATTGTAAACGTTAAATCTATCCGCACAGTATCCGTACGATCCGTTTGTTTATCCGCAGATCATGTATCCCATTATGATGTACGTAACGGTGTTAGCCGTTAACGTTGTTGCATTTTAATTATTTTCATTTGGGCCGGTTTACATTGTTTGCGTTTTTCGTGTGATGTCGTCAGTATTGGAACGGATGGTGGCTTGGTAATAATGTTTATAAAAGGTTCAGTCATATTCGAAGAGCTTTAGGTGCGATTTGTAAGCGTGGAAGACGTGACGTAAGTAACTCTTTCGACGAACTGAAATATAAACGTAGGCAAACGTCGCAATGTAAATTGCCCGCTAAATCTAAATTCATAAGAATCAGAGTGCTTTAAAAGAATAAGAACTTGAAGTGTTAAATTGCTTTAATGTATAACAACGAAACTGACAGATTTACTTACTCTCCAAAGTATCGAAATACACCAAACCTCTTGTGGAAGTAACGAGATATCGAAAAGCAATACTTCACATTCAAAATTTTCAAACGTGATGGCTCTAAAACCAATTTCACAAAGCAGTCTACCCACAACCTGTTCCGGACGTTTGATTGGCAGTTGATTTACAAAATTGCAAAGTTCCATCCTTCAACCTAAGTATTTGGTTACTTAAACATAATGTTTTAAAACTTGACAGAAACCGCTTTCGCGCAAGATATCGAATAGTTTTGGGATGTTTGCAAAGTTTTGCATAAACACATTGAACTGCTAGATGACGGGATTCGGTATTTATAAGATCAAGGAGGAGACTAACTTATGAGTTTATTTATTTAAGGTAAAATCATCACAGTATTACTAACTTGGAAATTTATAGTGTTT
This sequence comes from Manduca sexta, assembly GCF_014839805.1. Classification (NCBI taxonomy): domain Eukaryota; kingdom Metazoa; phylum Arthropoda; class Insecta; order Lepidoptera; family Sphingidae; genus Manduca; species Manduca sexta. The sequence continues at coordinate 9,542,034 of NC_051134.1, read as the reverse complement.
ACACCGGATGTTGAACATACATTTCTGTTTAAAGAAAATAAAAATAATCGAGTTACTATAATTAGAAAAAACCCTAATGGAAGACGAGGCACATTAAACAAATTGGTTAAAACAGATTTCAAAAATCATTTTGTGATAACTTAATTAGGGCTCATGCATTTCAAAACTGAATACTCTGAACGACCAACTGAAAACAGCGATGACCTACAATACTTGTAACATGGGGCTAAATAAAACTACAAACGCCACTATAAACACCAAACTAAAATAAACCAAACTGGCACTTACATTATCAATCTAGATAACCTATCTAAATCCGTATACCCAAATGTCACACTTGAGCTGTAACCTTTCGCAGCTTGGGAGTCCGAGGTCGATGGAACAGCACCAGCGTACCATTACGACGACATTACGAACGCGAGGAGTTGCCCACAAATGCCAGCACCTCACCTTTCCAAGGTACTGCCGCGATTTGTTCATTATAATGTATTGCATTCTGTTGCAAGTCGGACAGCTGGCTCCATTGAATTATTGGGTTCCGTCTTTGGTGAAAAAATTGGGGAGATTCAAAGTGTTTAATTATCTTATTTGTTCATGCTCAGAGCAAGTTGCTTTAAAATAATATTGTAATTCATAAAGAGAGAAAAAAACGTTTTTAGTTTTTTTTAGCTTAGTTTCGTATTGTGCTTCGCTTTTTTATACTTCACTAATTACGTAATTAATTTACTAATAGGACAAATGATTGAATATGATGTCTGAACAATCTAAATACTACTTCACAAAAAACCGTAAACATTAAGTAAGGACGTCCGCAGATTAATAAAATCCCTAGTCCATAAGCCATAAAACACGAGATTAAAACCAACGGAGCTTAGCGCAGCCAAAACAAGTGCATACAAAAAACGAACAATCCACTATATTTATCACGATGTTATTGAACTTACCGATATAAATAGACCAAATGACCCTCCTTACTCCTCTTTAACACTCGACACCCATCAAAATTGGCGCTAGATGGCCAAGGGTTGGCCAGGCGCCAACAAGTCGGAATCCTGCAGCGCTGCAGCAATCGAGAGGAGTAATGGAATGGAAAACGGCCTGTCGCCTTAATCCGCTGCATCGCTTTATTGTTTGGGACGAGTGTGGATTTGTTACTGGTGGTTTGTGAGGGAAATTGTGAAGTTATGAGTTTATGACTCGTAAGTGTTTTGTTGGATTTTTATTATGTGAGCGGTAATATTGAAAGCTTTATGAATAAAATTGTTTTATAAAATATATGTTATTATATTTTTTTTGCTACAGGATTTTTTATTATATTTAATGACAATAAGATCCTTCGCGTGAACCACAGTCTTATCACTGTCTCACAAACCGATGAAAAGAAGCAAGTTGTTACATCTAGTACAGGCATATCTATTAGATTGTCGGAGTCCCGAATCCGTTCTGTCCCCAATACTTAAATCTCACCGCTCTTTTCATTGGCGTGTATAGGTACTGATCACTCACCCAACCTCAAATGACGAAGATTCGTTTCCTAAACTTCTATACAAAAATCGTAATACATCAAACCGATTCCACCGAGCAGAGACACCACAAACATCACAAACTCAGTTCCAAGACGCGAGTGTGCCAAACAATAACAAACAAAGCCGTAAACACGCGCAAGTTGCACCCCTTTCCACCCCCTAATTATCCATATTATTTCACAATTAACATCGCTGTGCAGCCATAACGCAAACAAGGGCGGAAGACGACAAACCTCCAACCCTCGCGCGGAGGAAAGGAGGGGTACGAAGGGAGAGGTATACCGAATTTACGCGGGACCTTAATTAAATACCTCAGTGCAAAGTTACCGTTTGTTTCATAGGTGTTATCTTATGTGTGCATTATTTGGGATTTGAGAGCATCACCGGCCGTCTAGGGACGGCGGAATGATGCGAATTTGTTGCGAGCATTAGCAACGGGTACGACGAGGGACGGCATTTGTTTAATCTCAGTAGTTTTGTTGAGGAAATGGCTGGCCGAAATATGCAAGATTAATGGTCATATGGGATTTATAGGGTGTCACCGTGGTGTTAGTGGGTATAGTGGGTATGGTATAGTGTTTCGATATACCACTTTTATGTTTACGAATATTAATAGATGTTTTTTTACTAGAAACCCATAAATATGGTTCCTGCGTTGCATAATTTTCAGAAAAGCTAAACACTGTACTAAAAATCTTTAAAATTTCTTCAAGAAGCTCAAGGACATTGTGACGAAAAAAATGGTCAAAACCCAAAATTACTCAACGACTCTACGTACAACTTATACATAGACTTCTTGGCAGGTACTTCAGCTTCTGTCAACCATCTGATCGTTGCCGATAAGGACTCTCAAGGCAAGAAAGCCATCGAGTTCCGAGTGGTTCAGTTAAGTTTTTATTACTGCTCCAATCGATGGATCATAAAACACATTTATACGCCCATATTTGTGCGAAGTGTTAATCCGGTTTGAATTCATGGATGTTTTTTCGCCACAGGTACAGTGACTACACTGATAGTAAGTTCTGGAAAGAACTAATAAAAAGATGTTACGTCTCATGGTCTTCAGAATGATGCCGGTTTAAATTATTGGAAGAAGTTCATGGCCTGACCTCGGAACACAATTCTTTGTAAGGAGCAGTATGGCGGATTTCACACCACGCTCACGATAGTTTGTAATTTCTATCCGAACGGGTACTAAATGTATGCAGTATTCTCCCCTGGTAAATTAAATCAGTGCATACAATTGAGTTAGTGAGTTCCCTTACATACATAATAACACTGCTTCAATATTACACAGAGCTTGCTCGGTTATAGACATAACTTTATACATGAAAATGCTATTCTGCTTAGACATTATTACTGAATTCACCGATAAGTGTTACTCCTGTATTGATGCCAAATAGACCAGCTTGACGGTCTGGCTTAGTCGAGGCAATTGACCTTTGTAATACGCTGATGTTTTTATTTATTTAGTAACGCCAACGTAACGTACATTAACACATAATTCATTACAATAACAACGTTAATGGTAATCTAAAGCTAAATGTCGATACAATAGTAGGCGTACACGGCATGCATTGAAACACAAACAACTTGACAAAATAAACAATGAGTATAGCCACGATGGTACATTCACGGTCCGCCAAAGGTAATTCTCACGGAAATTTGACTATCAATCTTAGTAACTGGCCAGATTAAATAAAAAAAAAAAACAACTAGCGGCCTTCCCATCATTTGGGACCGTGCGAACCTTAATCCTAAAAAAGTTTGTTTGAAAAACATTGTTATGTGCGATGAGCCGTAACAATGGTCCAATTGGTCACGCAGTACTTTTCAATGTTCCACTTGTAATTATGGCCCTGTTGGTTTTTGAGCTGAGAATGGAAGTGTTCCATTAATCGCGTTTTAGTATTCGCTTAAAAACACCATGAGAACATCGCAATGATAGCGGACTACATGCAAATAACATTATACCTATTCTATGGAATCTTTCGATATATTTATTACCATAGTTCAGAGAGCAACAAATTTTATCAGAGTTAAGACACAAGTCTTACATTATAGTTTCGTGACTACCATAATTTTTTTCAGAACTGGAGACTATTTAGCTACATTAATGATCAAAATTACACCCCCACTCCCTCCATTATCATCGCAAATTACCCCAAAGCAAACGAAATAAAAGTTAAAGACGCGCTCGACGCACGGACCCGGTGTTTTGGCATAACGTACAGCGTAATGTGCCAACGAGCTGCGAAATTGCCATCGTCTATGATTATTGCCGACATGGCTTTCAACCAACGCTTGCGTTTACCTGTAATGGGCCGGTCGCGTCACAACATTGCCCATTAGCAGCTTCGGTGGACACTTGATATGAAATTATCAGCGTTTATATTTTTCTTTCACACCTTGCAATGTTTCGAAGATTTTTTAAACAAACAAAAAATAAAAACCCATATCACGCACCAACTTTTCGCCAAGTGTGTTCTGTCACATGATGTAATAGGGGGCGAGCCTATCGCCCTATCCTTCGCTAATTTCCGACTCCGGGCTGATACTAAGAAAAACCCAAATATCACTTTTCCCGACCTGGGATTCGAACCCAGGACCTCAGAGCGCTGCCGTACCGCGCATGCAGTAGACCTACGCCACCTAGGCAGATTTTTTAAATAGGGGGCAATTAATGAGTTAAAAAAATTAAGTATGTTTATAATCATAGTTAATGCCGCTCATAATTCTCCATAATATCAAAACAAACACCGGCGCATTCAATAAACCTTACACAATCTATAAGATGACTACAAAAGGAACCTAGACGCATACACGAAACTTAACACGTAATTAATTCGAGCTACAAATGAATATAAATCTCCAAATATTTTCCTACCAGCCTACTTTAATCTTCGCATAAAAACACACTATAATTTCCACAAGAGCGTAATTTTATATAAAACACAAGATTACACATACTCATAAAACATAAACTATTACCTTGGTTGCCCATAAGCGACCTCATTTAACACACGGGCTACATCAAAAGCGCTTTTAAAACTCTAAAATAGAATCCAACGTCGACGTCGGTCCGAACCAACAACTTTGTTAAACAAACTCACTAGAACAGTGAACGAGGCTTAACAAGATAAAGATTTCAGTTTTAAAATAGTTAGGCACGCTACTCTGAAGCGATTCTCTTGACTGGTCACTGGAAATACGTCGAGAAATGTTTTTATTTTTATCATGGTTCGATAATGTAGGAAATTATGAAGGTAAATTTATTGATGTTAAAACAACTAGATAAACTAAGGAAGAACATCCAACATTGAGCCACTATTATTGGAAACATTCTAAATTATATTTTTCCTTACTAAGGCCTCACGGAAGCTCTCCATGAAGGCTGAAAAGTCTTCGAAACGTCTAGTAAAGTTTGTAATAAAAAAACCACGTTATAATCCCAAAAACAGTTTTATTTCAAAGTCTTACATTCGCGTAATTAAGAAATTATAAAAATATTATCTCAAAATTCTGGCTTCAACGAATACATTCATAATTCATGTATCAAAACACCCTAGATTCAGACACTTGGAACCAGCCGTACTAATTGACGTCATCTTACTGCACTTTGCACTTAGCCGTTATAAGCTGGACGCTGCAAGTCCATCGCAGATAGTTCTTGGAGCGTGGTGCTGCATTAATTACCATTCACAAACAAGCGAAGCGCTGCGAGCCGCCCTTTGCGTATCGACAACAGACTACGACTGAGGGCAATTTGTATGGATTTAGTTAAATGACTTTTGCTTTGGTATGTTTTGAGAGGTACCGTCAACTAGACTTAGAATGAATAGAGCCATCAATGGTTTTATAATAATAAATATTGCTCGCGAGTTCGGCCGCGTGCAGGAGTTTTCCGGGATAAAAGTCCAGCTTTATATTTTCCCAGGATGGAACCTGACCTTCCTAGGTTCTTAATACATCTCCATATCAAATTTTATAGAAATCCGTTCAGTAGATTTTGAGAAAATCCATAACATACAGACAGACAGAAATGCGGGGTTTGTTTTATAATATGTATACATGTATTACACCTCATTCCGGCATAACTGGCGCGCTCTATTAACCTACAGTTGCATCAAGGTTGTAATACCAATACGCTGCACCGTATCATTGGCTAAAGGTCGTCAGACCGCATTAGATTTAAAAAACTAGAATAACAATCTAATAAATTAAAACAAAACAATAAGTCATCACGCCATTATAATAGAGGAGTAAGTAGAAATGCTTAAAAGACACCCACTTTCGCCTACATGTAATAAGGGGCGAGCCTATGGCGATATCGGGCACAAATTCTAGACTCTAAGCTGATACTTAGTAGGAAAATTAAATATCACTTTGCCCGACCCGGAAATCGAACCCGAAACCTCACCACTTCAGTCGTACCGTAACACAACTACACCAACGAGGCAGTCCCTACTGAATTATCCATCCAAATAATAGTAATAGAGTGCATCGAATACATATTATACAAATCTGGATAATATCCATTGTAAACATACCGTAATATTTCGATTCAAGAAGTTCTTTTATTTTATTAAATTAAATGGGGTAACCAGGCATCCTTCTTGCCGTCGAGGACCGCAGGGTTTCATCTGTTCGAAATTATATTTGTACTACATCGCCCTTATCATCAAGTCCTGCGTATTCATTTAACAATTTGCTAGTAATAAAAAGAGGAATCAAGATATGGGATAAATCGATTACGGTCCCGTTTCATATCCAGAAACACATGTTAGTAACCATAAAGACAGAAATAAACTGTGCAGTCTTGCAAGTGATATTTTATGTTAATACATAAAACACTAGTTGAATCAAGAGCATTCCACATACCAGGAAACATATTGCCGGTTTACTGCGAAATGTACAGTTAGTCACAAAAGTAGCTGATCAAATTCAAAACCTATACACGTCAATTTACTAAAATATTTTTCATCAGTATTCAGTGGCAACTGTGCAAAAACGGCGTTATTCCTACATTTTATGTATAGTTATTGTATCGTTTCTTTCATAATTATTTGAAGATACTTCTTGCAATGTGAGTGCTTATGGGCGTTGGTACTCCATCCTAGCTATTTAAATAATAATTATACTACTCAATACTGATACACCCATATCAACTACGTAGAAATCTGCAGACTATCTAATCAATTGCATCATACAAATTCCTTCGTGTACAGGAACCGTTCCCGGCTAGTCAGAGACCACGTGATTACATGACCTGCATTCATGTCCGGAGCCACGGTAACATCTAGCTTTGCACGTGGCTTTGTCTTTTAATTGGTTTCCTGCGACGATGTCCAACGATGTCCGATTTTACGACACTGAGATTAGGGATAGGATAGTAAGCATTGTTACAGCTCCACCATTTATGTTTAGTCTCGTACGCGAGTCTGTTTTGGTTTCAGCCATTCATTGTGTTGGGAACTGAACAATATGAGATCCAACATCTTATATCTTAAAATTCCAAAAGTAGTATAATGTATTAAAGAAATCAAAATTCTGAGACTACATAATAGATCATTTCCCATTCTCCACTTAAACTCTTACGTCATACAAATTCTTTCACATACAGGAAATGTTTCAGCGTAGAGCATTGACCATGTGATCATACTCGGCCTATATTTCAGGCCTAGGCTTGCCATTCGTTCAGGTTTACTCGGATTTGTCCAGGGAGCAGTAAAGCTTTCAAGCACGACTTTGTACAAATATTTATAAATTAATTCAAGTCCTGACCCTAAAATCAGCTGAGCCTAGTAGTATCGTAGCGTATCAACGAAGGGTGTAATTTTTCAACTTCTACTAACTTAATAATGTGGATAATGGTTAAACGTCAAGCTTTCCTTTTGATATCAAAATGCTTTCTAAAGAATTCAATATGATTTTTTTAATCTCCATTCAGAGTGACTGTCAGTCTTGACGATGATGCCCTAAGATCATTTTATTTAAATGAAAAATCATAAAATAACATGACAAATGTATCAGAAGCACACAATCACTAGAAATTTAGGAGATTATTACGATATGTCCGGCTTCAGTCGACATGATGGTAGATCTACCACGTCCTGAGTCACGGTCTAACAATCTAGCCGGTCACACATAACTTATATTTTAATTGGCGCCCCACGAGTCCCGCGACAATTCAGGGTTACGCTGATCAACGAGTTGATGTCATGTTTATTTGTGTTGTCGTATTTTTAGACGGGAATAAGAGGAATATTAGATGTTTTCGTAATTGCGTTCTTCAATCTACATAGTGGCGAGACGAGCAAGATGCTTTTCGCATCAGGGTTGCTTAATAATTTCGTCATCTAGAATTGGAAATACCCTTGTTGTACTGAGATATTAGCAGTTCTAATGATGTCCAATAATTATATCGGCTATAATAACCTTCAATCCGCTAACCATTGCTTGCATGCTGCTGCTTAATTAGATACAGACAATATATGGTATCTACTCAAATAGACTCATGCATGACAAGATACCAACATCTATAACAAACACAGTTTTAAATGCTTTTTGTCTGTTTGTTTTATGTGCGTGTACTTTGTGTTTGTTCGAAATAAATGTCTTTCTTTCTATTATGTATCACCACGCCACACAACACATTAAAGATTAGAAATTTTAGACTTCGATCGTGTAAAATTCATATAAAATTTTCTCACCCAACTCCTTCCACCTACAAAGTATGCCATATACGGTATAAGACATTGATTTATACATCGCTATGAAACGTCAACAAAACTAGATAATTACGTGTGCGACACATTAAATAAATCATCGGCATCTGTACATTAGCTATCGCAGTGTGACACCAGTTGACATTTTGTAATTAATGGGGCCAATTCACTATGAATGATCATTGACCAGTGCGGGCCAATCGTTGTTTCATTGCTAAAGTAATCGGTAGTGTGGGACGTTGAACTGATAAAAATTTACTACGGCGAAGGTTAATTGGTTATACGGAGTTATTTAGACATTGCGTTGATAAATAGAACCACTTGTCTTAACCTTTACTAACATTTTACTGAAAATCATCCATGAATATCTAATATTTTCACCAAGTTACTCTTCTGATTTCTTGGTCATTTTGTAGTTTACGGCGAATACGGCATGTGCGTGAATGTATTTCTAACTAAAAGTATGAGGTTGCCATGGCGACGATTTCTCTTATAGTAGTAGTAGCATTAAGGACGTTTAAAATTGAAGGGGGTAAAATACCAATTTAATACTACCATCGGGTGCAGTGGCGTCACAATGCCAAGATCGTATAAAAAAATAGTTCCTGCTTTGTTCATTTCTTTTACCAGGAAAGTCATTATGTTCCAGGTTGAAGCTCATTGTAGCAAGCTTGTAAATTATATTAAAATTCATTATAGGACATTATATCGGTTGCACTACTGAATTTTTAGATTTAAGCCAATCACATAATGTTACTCTACCTGATCCCTTGGGGTAGTAGCGGAGGCCCGTTCCTAGCAGTAGGACAGTATATAATACAGGGCCGATATTAACATATTATACGGTTGTCTGGAAGAGATAGCTTAAAACGATAAGACTTCTTATTGCATCATCATAATTGACTTAGGACTTAAAATCAAATAACGCAGGATGACTAAGGCAGTGCATTGCGACGCAGTGCTTTATAATTCCTTTTTAATTAAATATTTATCTCATTACTCAGTTGTATAAAAGTAAGTAAACGAGGCGCCAAATCACTCACGTCCGACTGTCCGTAAATCGTCTAATGACGTCAGAAACTAACCGCCACTTTCTTATCTCGGAGGAGGTCGCTAGAGGGTGTGGATATAAATAAACAGGGAATTATTTGAACTCTATTTCATTATTATTTCATATTCAAATTATTAGGTTCAAAATTATTTTATATTTTTCTGTGCTTATTAACTACTACAAGTATGTTCATAGAAATAATAACAACTTATTAAGACGAAATACATTTTATTTACAGAAAAAAACAAACCTTGAATCCATAATGAGACTAACGAACGGAAAATGTACATTTAATTCCAAAAATATAAAAATGCTTTTATATAAGAAAATAATACGTAGGCGTTGCAAATTGAGAATCCAACTCGCTCACCCACTTCAAGTACAAAAATAAATACAACCCTAACAAGTAAATTATTTGAGGAAAATTAGTCATAAATAGTATCAAGATAAAGTTCGACGACCTCTGATAACGTGTTAATCCATAACGTTATAAATCAATGAACAGTACACACTCGTCTTGCCGACGTATCGATAAGATATCAAACATTGATATCTCTTGGAGCATGCTTGAGGGAATCGTTATCTAACAAGGCAAATTTGTATAACTGGTATTATGTATTTAGTACTTTATAAACTGATCTCTAGAGAATTATCGTCAGTTAGGGACTGCAACAGCTGTGAATAGGTGTGTTGTGCCTACACACGGAGTGATATGAAGGCAAGTACTGACATTCCACCTTTGGATAAAAGCCCCCAAATAAAAATAGAAAACAAGAAGTAGGCAAGTAAGTCCCTTATGCGGACACGGCAGTGACCTCACTGCACTCATAGTAAGTGGAGTGGGAAGACGATAAAATGTCAATTGTCGATGATCCCCTGGCCAATTGATATAATTATGCCGGCACGTTCGAATCAGACACTGATTTAGGAACGCAGCATACGTGGGCGGGGAGGGATTTAAACACCTTGTATACAGTGGTAGCTATCTAGCTGAACATATCCTTCCACCATTTTTTTCTACGATAAATGAACAGACGAGTTATTATTCATGAGTAGCTCAAGTAACTTTATTTAAAATACTACTTGGCACTGCACTGAGCTCATTCCTTGGGGTCCTCGTTTTAAGTCTCATAATTCCCTGTAGTTACAGTGTCCAACTAAGAAGTATATAAAATACTTGCATAATTCTGCTCTGATTTTTTTATGAAATATTCATTTATACACTTTCCCCCTTATTCATAGACGTTTTTTATCTAAGGATGGAGTAAAGTCGTGATAACAAGTCTGTTTCTCAGTGCTGACGGCATGGCAGCCTTCGCAGTGCGTAGCCATAGGGCCGTTGTGTTTGGCTAATATTATTGTATCTCCAGTACTCCGTCCTTAGATAAAAAAAAGTCTATGAATAAGGGGGTTTATATACAGAGAAGTATAAAGGCGTATTTAATGCCAGAGATCGTGATATGCGAGGGTTATATTATAGCAACCTTAGTCTCAGCGACATATTGAATGTCTAGATTAATGTATTTGAGACTGCACCACTGCGTACTGCTGACGAATCTGTGGCGACTGGCTGGTCTTTATCACCCCAGCGTAACCCCCGCACAATCAAAAATTCGGCGACTAGGCTCAAAATGCCCCAGCGTCGGTAGTTTTTTTTTTATGCGGTCAAATTAAAGTGAACCACTACACCTTCAGTGGGATCCAGATTATGTCGACCGACGATAATGATTACCATTTGCCAGTCGCCACTATTATGCCGGCCTGTTGGAACCGGATAAACACAACCTATTCCCGGAACGCGACACACTTACGTCGGCCACTATGGCAGGTTTAAACTGTGTACGATGTCCTCTATTCGGGCGGACACCAATATCCCACCATAAACACTCATCATCTTCCACCAAATGAAAATGTGTACCTTAAACAAACAAAAAACGGTAATTAAACTTTGGCAAGAGTACATAACTAAAACTCGGTAAATACGATCAATGATTACCATAATTCACACATAAATTAATTGAATAAATATTATTATATTTGTTTTACTCCAGTGTTCTGGTTTATTAACAACCATTATTATGATTACGATAGGAAAAGCTCAAACAGTTTACGCACAAGATTGATCTGAGCTATGTTTACATTACTCATTTTTTGTTCATTCCGTTTTACAATATTCATAAATATTTTAGAGCAAATTCTCAGACGCAATAGTTATTGACATAGCCCGGCCAAGAGGCAAGCCGGGGATTTGTATACGGTCTTTTAAGATACCTGGGTTGCTCCTAAAATACCTTTTTGAAAGTCCCATAAAAGCACGTAAACATAGGGCAGGACGCTTCACGGCCGAAATTAGCATACAAATAAAAAACAATAACCCGTTTTCCCTTTCTACTCTTTATAAAAAAAACACTATTGTGAAATGAAACAATACATGGCCGGGAACATTTTTAATAAGTTTCACACAAAAGGCAGCTTAATAATATTAATATACGTTTTTAACATTGTTTGTAGAGGTACAATGTTCGCAAATAGAATGTTGCGAACGACCGATGCGAAAATGTTTACATTTAAAATTGTTGGCTGTATGTTTGTCTGGATGGCGCAATAAATCGTGATTGGCTTTTGACGAGTTTAACTGTTGCGCGTCCGTCATAGACATTGGCGTGTGCAGTGTAAAAGAAATTATATCGAGCGTGAATAAAAATGTATGATTATCTAACTTGATTGTTGAAACTCTTTTTTTTATAAAACTATATTTTGCCCAAAATAAGAACTAGACAATCCAAACATGTAGTTTTCAGTGGTACACTTTTGTGTACGAAATAAATTGTACGGTGATTTTTAAACAGCCGGTAAAATGCAAGGTGATAAAGTATATCAATTGATGTGTGTAACCACCATCGCCCATAAACACTCACTTAAAAAGAACTCTATTGGTTCTAAAAAGGCATAAAATGTAAGAAATACGTAATCGATTAAGGAATGAATTCGATCTCTAGCTATTATATTTCCAGTTATCGCTTAAAATAAATCAACCTTCCAAATTCCACGAAATATAAGAAAAAAAGCTTGGCATTATCAAACAAAACTGTGGTATAAACTAGTATAAAAAAAACATCTAGCAATGAAAGTAAAGTTCACGTCGTCGACACACGAAAAGGTGTGCCCTGGGAACTGTTTTAGTGTGCATGTTTGTTAAAAGTTAAACAACGGCGAAAGTTTGGGACCGTCGTCAGTTGTAGTCGCGGCGCTAGTGCGGCGAACTTTTAAAAATTTAAATACATTACGTACGTGCGCTCTTGTAAAGATGAGAGTTAGATTATGAACTACGTTACATTCCCGCTGGATTATAAACTTCGAAGTTAAATTATAAGACGAGAAACTCGTCCGATGTTAAGGATTATCACGTTTCGTCGGCTCCAGCATCATAGGGGGATTGTAATTTGAAAAAAAAAAAATGTATATTGTGTAAGCACTCACAGGTCTCACACAGTCGTGAGACCGACAAAACTCCTTAGATAAGGAAGGAAAAAATATCACCATTGCCTATAAACAGTAAGCTTCAAACTGAACTTATTTTAATAGGAGAATTTGCCGACAGACACCGTCGAACGGCATCACTAACTAGGTAAATATATTTTTTAATGGATAGAGACTGGGCCGTGTAATTAGCCTTTGTAACATCCTTCACAAAGATGAATGGACCCTAAGCTATAAACTTTGATTATCACGTTTCGCGGCTCCTGCGTCATAGGGGCTAAGGGTGACGTATGCAGTGACACTGTCGTGAGATCGTCAAAACTCCTTAAATAAGGAAGGAAAAAATATCATCATTGCCCATACACAGTAAGCTTCAAACTGAACTTATTTTAAATAGGAGAATTTGCCGACAGACACCGTCGAACGGCACCGTATTACCAGCTCGGTAAATATATTTTTTTAATGGATAGAGACTGGGCCGTGTAATTAGCCTTTGTAACATCCTTCACAAAGAGAATGGGACTCCCTAAGCAAATAAACTTTGAAACGTTAGCAGTTTGAGCCGTTCCTTTTCAACGCTCAGCCGACGCCGACTAGAGAAAACATTGTGAAAGTGCACGGCGAGGGGGTTGAGGGGAATCAGGGAGGGGCAAATTGTTTCATTAAATATCCATACGTTTTGGGGTCAATCCTTTACTGTCCGTAGATAATGGGATGCGATGTGTTCGCGGGAATCATACATTTTTAGTCACGGTCTTATTCCATAATTGAACCGGGGTGGTGGAACTGCAGATTTACTGAAAGCGACTTAAAAATGGCAGTATTACTACTGCGTTATGTACAGTTAGTTATGTTCTGAGTCATAATAAACCTTCCTCTATCCCCCTTTACTCGGAAACTTTACAATTATAAAAAGGAAATATTAAAATATACAAAAGCGACAGGCTACTTGCAAAAAAATGGCTAACATTTTAATCCCACAAAGGTGACACAAGAGCGAAAAATGACGGAATATTTTAGCTTACTACCTCACAAAAATCAAATTTGGGTAGTGCACGGGAAAATGCCACTCCAATCACTGGGGATCCGCTGAGAAGGGCTTAGTTAAATGACATTACGGGTGTTACGGCCGCCATCAAATAGGTTTGACGAATCAAAAAAACTCCAAACAACGTTAATATTCGTAGATCTTTTTATGGTCGTGTTTGTTTTGTTTCGGAAACATCGTAATGTAAAATGGGTTATAGATACAAATGCCATAATACCTATAGATATTTAAATATAATAATATTATGTTTCTATGACGAAATGCTAAGACTACCCGAGGTGACGAACCAAGGAATATAGTCAATAGTTGCCAAATTTCTGGCCTTAATTAATTATTACTAGATACTGTTTCCTTTGTTATTTCTATATTACCATTCATGGCATATAGCTTGTAATAATACCGTCGAGCATTAGAAAACATCGGAGTGAAATCTAAATCAGGCAAAACAGGTCCAGACTTCAAATTATCTTTAAATACAAGATATTAAGTATAGTATATAAATTTATGAGCTCTTCTATATGTTGGAATCTGACATTGAAAATGGGATTGCACTCACTGGCATGCTATTTGGTAAAATATTTACAAAATAGCTTCAATTTAGTTTAGACTAAAATTATTTCTTCAGTCAATAGGCCCCTATTGAAGGCACCGCAAGCGCTGTGTAAATGCCCACTCACTGTTCTGAAAAGACGCACCATATAAAACTCTTTAGATAAATAAAAGAAAGAAGGTTTTTGTTGTTGGAACAAACAATAATAGGATTAAATATTTATGTTACAAAAATACATTATATTGTGCCAACAATGGGAACCCTCATTGAGGTCCTTACACCGTAACCAATACTGCAGCGATGATTTTCGACGAGGGATCCAAGTGACGCACGATCAATAAGTGGGACACCATTCACATATACTATACGTTACAAATATATAATATGTGAAAAGTATAATAAATTTTATTTCAGTCGTAAATATTTTGTTTCCAACTAAGATTGATAAAACCAATCAACATTCTTTAGTTTAATGTTAACAACTACTTCAAATCACTTGTTCATTAATATTCAAAACGCAAAATTCGTTTCTAACGAGGTTAATAACATGTACAAAATCGATATCGTGATCAATTAACCGCCGAATGAAGGTTAATAGTGAGAAACAGTTAAGCGAAATATACGTAAATAGCAAATACTTTAAATTCATGTCTTTTTTTTTATTGCTATGTATGACGGAACGAGTTTGCCGTTCGCCTGATGTTAAGCACTACGACCATCCATAAACAGAAGAAACACCATCCAACACCTTGGATTACAAAGTATTGTTTGATATTCTACTGCGCTTGCCATCTTAAGCCATGAGAGATTTTATTATGGCCAGTAGTTACACTGGTTACAATGTCCTTCAAACCCGAACACAACAGTGACTACACACTGCTGCTTGGCGGCAGAAATAGACATTGCGGTGGTATCTACCCAGGCGGACTCACACATATGAGAGTACCTACCACCAGTTAATTAAATTAAAACTAGTTATGTCTGTGGTACATAAATACGTTAGTAATAAATAACATTTCGTGTTTTACCAAAAATATACGAATCAAAACATGCGTCGTCGCCTTTTACTTTCTATTTTGATTTTAATCTTTTCCAAGGTTGTACAGATCCGGTTTAGACCGTTTATAAAAAGTAGGTAAAATTGTATTTATAAATATTATCGAATTCTTTCGAACTTCAAAGAGCGAATACTTAATCGAAAACAATGAATGGATTAGAGAACTTAAAGGAATTGACCCTCTCAAAAACGAGTCAGATGTTTACAAAGTTTCCATGCTTCTACGACCCATCTTCCTGTAATTTATAGAAAAAATAATAATATATAAAACAGATGCATCTCATCTCTCACCACACTGATCTTAATATTTACATCTATTCTAAATAATGAAAAAAAAGGGTAAAGTTTGCGAGTTTTGATTGAAGAAGTAACATTCAGTCCTACTGATTCAATTCTGAATATTGTTTCACTAATAGAAATCTACAATATCCTTAAATGCTTTAGGTTTTAAATTGGACTTTTATCAATGCGAAGCTGTGAATAAAACATATTATCGCTAATCACAAAAAAAACGAATCGGTTTTAAGATGGCGCGCTGAAATCACACCAGTACAAGCAGAATCACAAAGAAAAATTGTACTTTTTAAAATTAAAAACGTAATTAACAGCGAAGTAACAAGTGGAAAATGGCGGAAAAGTGTTCAAAGGCGGTGGAATTTTAATTTTTAAAAGTAGCTTTCAACTTTAAGTAACACGTTTAATTAATATATCGCATTTTGGAATGTACAGTGGAACACCAGCGTTTTGGCAATGCGCCATGAGAATTAGGTTATGATTTTTAAGTATATTTTCTCTGAACATTTCATGTGATAATTCTAATTAGTCTCTAAAGGTAAGCGGATAGCTTTTTCATCTTTTCCAGAATCTGTATATACTATAAATAAAATAATTTTATCATTATATTGCAGTTTACGAGACATTGTAACCGGTGTTACTTGAGAGGTAGAAGTGATGAGCGTAGTGCTGTCATTGCATAGTAAAGGCAATTTTTTCAAACAGCTTGAGTGATATCTCTATATTATGTGAGCTAACTACAAATAACAAACGTAACTCTAAACCTATATATTTCAACCATTAACCTAATATTTCCTATAATACTTTTCAATACCTAGCCCACCGCTCCACAAACAGCCCCATCACACAATAGGGTAAACGAAACCAAAACCGAAGCACCAGTCAGCTGAACTAACTTACCAAACAGTAACTTAAAAGGTTCGATTCCAAACCTTGCCGTAGCGACAGATTCTAAAGTCATTTCAAACATATGCGAAGGCGACATTTATTGGGATGTATGCGAATGACAACTGAAGTTATGAATGACATTGTAAATGCATATGGAATTTTTTGTGTTGTTGTTTAAAAAAATAATAAAAAAAAAATCACGTCGAATTGATAACCTCCTCCTTTTTTGAAGTCGGTTAAAAATCATCGAAACTGTTTTTTTTTACTCGCACGGCAAAGTGACCCCACTGCACTTGACGGTAAGTAGAACGTCCACTAGAACGTCGATTGACGAGAGATGATTACCATTCGACCATCGACACACTTATGCCGTCTTATTGGAACCGGATATACATAGGCTGATCCTGGAACGCGACACATTTACATTGGCCATTGTGGCAGGTTTTAATAACTTGTGTACGGTGGTTATCCGGGCAGATATCAAATATATCCTACTTCTATTTCCTATTTCATTTGTTGGTCCCAAGTTACAGTGCCATATCCTGTTTTTTTATAAATTAAACAGATAGACGAGCGCATTAATTAAAAATAATTCACACATAATTTCTTTGAAAATACATTTACAAGTTGACCCACAAACACGATTCATATTATGTACGTAAAATCACATACGGAACCGTCCCTAACAGTAGCTCGAGCTGATCACACAAGTGTGAAATGGCCGCGTACCGTTGCAGCGCTCGGGTAACGGTCGACAACTATTTGATAAAACTATTGAATAACTATAGTATCGCGGTAGCGGACGTGCTCCGCTCACGACCGCGTCAATTACACGTATGCACGATTGATTTGTTTTTGCGGAATTGTCTGTATTTCACCTGTGTTCTACTTTTTATTGTTGTTATATTTTGTTAAATATCGCTGACTGACGCTGCACTGCAGTAGTAACTTTGAATTGCCTTTATTTTGTGTATTCAGTCTTAAACTCTATTTGAATGAATTTTTTTGACTCCTCTTAGTAACAACTGGAATCTGTATTAATCTGACATACTTTTTCAACCATGCCCATATTAAAACCTTCACTAGGAGATGCTGACAGCCATAAATCATGTAGGAAACAAACATAGAATATATTACTAGGCTATTCCATTTATAAACAAACTGTAATAGGATTTAATCCATTTATAATAGTGTTGAGCCATCCACGAGTCGAATTGATTGAATCGTGATATCGCTATTTTTCCAGGAGGCGAAGGCAATTTGAGGGATCGCCTGTTGAATAATACCGGGATAATGTACCGGAAAACGTTAACCGATCGGTTGAGTGTTCGTATCTTTCTGTATTGCGGCGATATGATTTATTTATTGACGAGTGATGTGAGGAATTATGTGTACTTATGTTTCATGATAACCGGATAAAATGAAGTGACTACAAGATTATACCTATTTAAAGAAGATCGCTGGATGCGGGCCGCTTCCAATAGGTCGATCTGGAATTTTTTGGGGGAGGAACATATTCAGCAGTGGACATCTTGCGGCTGATGATGATGATGGATTAAGGTTAAGTGTACATTCTCGAAGAAGTATTGCAACTAGTGCTTACACGAATCAAGCTTATTTACGTTGCTTGAGATGTCGGATTAGTCAATTGTTACATGAGAGAAGATTTTATTCTTGGACAATGGGCAATAAACCTTTTCCTGCAATCAAAATTATTACACGATTATCCAATACAAGGACCTCATCAGCTTATATCTTTAAATCTGTAACAAACACATCAGACATAACAAAAGTAAAAATTATCGTTAAAGTACATTTCAATACTATTTAGTGCGTATATTTTGGATCATTTCGTGGTAATCATTTAAATTCCTCAATCAATTAGCTGCAGATGTTGCACGCTAGCGATTAATGATGCAATCAATTTGCATTGAGCAGGCGTAGGATTAGTAAATACTTTCCTCCTCAGGATTACTATTATTGTTGGCAGGCGGGTGCGTCACCGGATCATGTAGGCGAAGCAGGAAAGAGCTCAAGGTGGTCTCATCATTGTAAACTTTACGCCAGTCAGACAAAACTATAGTGGGAAGTGAGCGGAAAACAATGATTTAAATATTTTAATAGATATCTATCTATGTAAGCAGCGAAAGCCTAGTTGGTTGTAGAACGGACTGCCGAGACGAATGTCCGCAGGTTCAAATTCCAAGGGCACGCCTCTGACTTTTCTAAAAAATTATGTGTGTATTCTTTGTGAATTATCGCTTGCTTTAACGGTGAAGGAAAAACATCGTGTGGAAACCTGTATACCTGAGCAGTTCACTGTAGGAATTTAGAGGCCGTGTGAAGTCTACCAATCCTCACTAGGCCAGCGTGGTGGACTAAGGCCTAATCATTCTCAGTAGTAGAGGAGGCCCGTGCCCAACAGTGGGACAGTATATAGTACAGGGCTGATATTATATGATATTATAATAGTTTTGTATATGTTTATTTTGTTTTGTGTCTTTATTTTAATTAGAGATTTTATGCCAATTTACGAATACATTCGCCATCTTGTGACCTTTGCTTGTGAACGACTCGTCTATTAACTTTCTTCTCATCCAATATCATTTACTTGTGTTCTATATTCAAATATTATAACAGTCAATTATATGGTTAGTATAAAATGATTGAATATTATACTATCTAGGTAACTGAGGTATAACAATATTATTTTCATTTCAATATTCGTTCAAAGAAATAACTAAGCAAGAGCTTTGTATGGTAACCGAGAGCGTGTAAATACCACATTATAAGTACTGGAACCAATTGTGAATAAAAAATCTTTGCAATTCTTTTGTCTACTTATTCTATTACATTGTAAGAAAAAATATGCGAAACTAAATTTGAACACACGCGAAAGACTTATTTAACTTTTGGCAAAACGAAGGTCACATAGTTAACCAATTGTTAAGCGTAAAATAAAAATTCGTCATACTGTAATCGCGAAACTGAACGTCATTAAAGAATGTTAAAAATAAAAATGAGCCTTCTTGAAACTGGTAAAAATAAAAAAAAATATTAGCTGGAATTTGCCTTCTAAGGGGTTAGTCACCAACATTTCAAAGTCTGAGTAAAAGGAACTACATTTCATAAATACAATGCAAATATATACTCTAGGTATATAACTTTCCCGCCCTGTGGACTGGGGGCGTTTGGAGAATTCCACCACGGTATCCCCTGCCTGTCGTAAGAGGCGACTAATAGGGGCCATCGGGGGGTCGCCGGCGGGCAGCAGGGGGCTGACCGCCGCTGGTGTAGGTTGTGCATGCTTAAAACATTGTGGTGATCCCTGGGATGGACGGCAGTGTGTAGTTGGCCTCATGCTGCCGTAGACGCCGAGGGCGTCCTTCGGTGCGCGGGGGCTTCTGAGCCCCCCACCCATAGGAGACGGGCCGCAAGGCGGCACCGCGCAGGGGCGGCTGGGGACGAAGACTTAGACAACTCCGCCAGAGGAAGCCCGCAGCCGTTCCTAATGCGCCGAAGAGGGCCACCGCGGAGTTTTAGCTGGTAGGCCGTGTGTAGGTTAGTTGTACATAGGGACTCGGCCCGGCGGTCGCCCGAAGGTCGTCATCAAATCCGGGCGGCTCAACGCCGGGCCGTAAGGCACGGTTACCCCAGCATAACCGCTCAGTCACCCCCCACGAAGGCTGGGCGGTAGTAATAAGGGACTTTCTCCGCGAAACCAAAAAAAAAAGGTATATAACTTTAAAAGGGAGTATGGCAGACTGACAAATCGAACAGACTCAAGAATGGAGATAATAATACTACATCTTATATATTTATATAGGTGCACGGTAAACTGAACCCGCCAAAGTGGCACACGTAAGTGTTTCGCGTTCCGGGATCAGCATGTGTATATCCGGTTCCAACAAGTCGGCATATTTGTGCCAATTGCCGAGGAGTACTCATCGCTTGCCAGTCAACATTCTCTTGGACCCCAATTCACTTACCATCAGCTGTAGTGGGGTCTCTTTGTCTTGCCTGTACAAAAACTGTCATAGAGAATAAGGCCCCAGTTCGTGTACTGCATTATGTCGAACAAATTGCGTCGCAGCATTCAGGTAATCAAGTCTCCAGTACCATTGCAGTCCGTATTCACATGAATAAAATTGATAGTCATGCATCGAGGACGATGTTTAGTAATGAGCTCTCACACTCACGGGGAAAACTAAGTACACTAGTGGAAAATCCCGAGCAGGAATTATAATCGGAGGTATAATTTCTTTTTTTTAATATAGAAATAGCCTACTTGGTTATACTGGTGGTAAAGAATAGATAACCTTAAATGCCCCCGGAAAGAGGTAGCTTTTTGCATGGATATGAATTCAAATAACGGTGTCTGAAGCGGAACATCAAGAATCTTAGATGGATCCCGACCACCTAAACTGTTCTTTGGAATTATGATCCATCAAGTTAATATAGAGACAAAACATCCATGACTTGGAATTAATTCAATTACCGTACCAACTTATCTGGCACCCCCTCGAGGCAATTCGTGCGCGCTCGGTCCTCACACCGAATGCACGCCCATGCACGGCGGCACATTATGCCGCGACTCTAGCCAAATAGTGTAATGTGTATACCTCTTGGGTTAAAAGGGTTCGCGAACGTCTCCTCTCCCTCTTCCTTCCAACCATCCTAACAAAGCTCCTCTTCCTTTGTCTTCTCTTCCTTCCCTTTATCCCCTCCCTTCTTCCTTTCAGGCCCGTGGCCGAATAGCTGCGGGTTGCCAGCGTACCGTCCGCTGGTACCCTCAGTTATAGCGGTAGGGCCCACCAAATCTTCATTGGAACTACCGTTGTTGTTAAGCCGGAGGATCGCTTGTTCATCGTTAGCAGGGTACCCCCGGTGATAACCGCGGCAGTTTCCAAAAAAAAAAGAAACCTATCTGGCAGATATTTTTTTTTGTTATTTTAATTTTATTTATTGCCTTCAATGACGAGACGAGCTTGCCGTTCGACTGATGTTAAGCGATACGACCGCCCATAAACAGTAGAAACACCATCCAACACCTTAAATTACAAAATGTTGTTTGGTATAATGTTGAGTAGGACATACAAGAGGCGGTACATTTGTCCGGGACATGACGTCAAAATGTAAGAGTGGCTCAAAATTATATATTGTACTACTTCAAATTTTATGACGCGGCAGTCGCGTTACTTATTCTTCGTCTCTGGTAAACTGTAGGACGAGGACAGTGAGGTAGAGAACCGCATGCTACAAATTACAGTAGGACGTTATTTTACAATGGACATTACATTACTGCGTTTCGAGTCGCGAGCGAGAGGGAAATATTTTGAGGGTTAACATTACAAAATACTGTAAGATACGCATTGAAGCGCCGAGCCTCACTACGCCTCGCCTCATTTGAAGTAGGACGTTGTACCGGCTCAATGCTAAAAAGAGGCTACTCTTACAAACTCTTTTTTATGTCATGTCCTACCCAACTCTAGTTTGGTATTCCACTGCGCTCACCATCCTGAAATTTAGATATTAAGTCTTATCATGCCCAGTAGTTATACTGGCTGCAATGTCCTTCAAACCGGAACCCAACACAATTTATTTCAACGAAGTCAATCCAAGTGATGGTAAAACAGATACAACACAGCCGACGTCTCTTACCTATTTCAACAGAGCCCCACCGGCCGCAGTAATTCGGCATTAGCCGTACGGCGCTAATGACGCGGTCACGAGTACGTCATTAGTAACAGATAGCGGCCGATACACCGCCGCGCGATTGTAGTTTTGTGAAGCCCAAATTCTATTGTGGTTGAATGATTTTCGTCATGTTAATAGTCAAGTTGATTTTTAGGCGATATTTAGTATATGAAGGTTATAATAAAAGCGACTTTAATACGACTAATTGACTAATCGATATTTTTTTTTTTATATAACTGGGATTGAATATGTAAAAAAAACCATTGAATCCAAATCATATGTATATATTAAAACCACGCAAAATTCAATTACCGTTACAACTTTCGCTCATGTAGTATTTCTTGAATGTTTTGGAATGTCTTTCACGTGCAGAGAAACTGAAATCTTTAAACTTTTTAATTAATTCTTGTCATACTTTACGTTAAATATGATTAACAAAACAATGATTAGCTTAATCACACTAAAAGTTTTCGTAGTAAGACAAAAAAGAAAAAAAAAAATAGGCTATTATTCCTGTCTAAATTAAGGTATCAAAACCAAGCTCGAAAAAAACAGCCCGCTCTTTTAACCAGCACACATAATAAGCTCAATATTCGACCGAGTTAATTTCTTTTCCTAAAAACTCTAACCTTTTCACTCACATTTTAGGATCATTCACGGTTCTAAGCAGTTCTCATACCTTATAATACGATAATAGCGCTGTGAGAGTACACCGATCAATCATTCACAAAAGATTGGGATAACATCTCGTTCGATACTAAATTGGTTAGTCAGCACAAAACGTAAATGTTTGACCGTTCTCGGCGGGGTCCGGTCGTAAATTATGCGCTCTTTGTGCGGACTTTACGCCGGGATAGTGTTTAAGCTAGTTACTATATTGTGGCCAGTGGTAGCACGGCTTTGTTGCTATTGTTAAGATTCAAGTTACCGTTATAGCAGACTTAGTTGCATACTATAAATATTTGGTTGCTCTTTGTTTAATACAAAAATAAATGTTTAGTACAATCATCATTATTTACGGTATAAGGATAATTAATTAAATTACAGACCTTATCAATAACCATTATTAATTGGTGTTTAACTTAATCAACAAATTAATTATTGTTTTAGCTACAAAATTCAACATAAGGTAAAACAGTTATTTAAATAACTTTTATAATACTGAAAACAGGATATTATTGAGTAAACAATACGGTTCCAAATACTTACTAGGATCGAAGAGTCAACAAAAATGTGTATTAGAAGGACAAAAACAATGTAACACATATAATGCCAGCATAATAAAGGTAAACCAGCACTACTAGTTCGTAGTACAAAATTATGGGTATAATTTGGACCAAGTGGTATAGCTGCTGTTTATGGGCAGACGAGACGCTCTAACGCCCTTCGTTTACAGATCGTGCTGTTGAGGAATGAGGTGGTTTCTTCAGCTGTTCTTTAACAACGAAAACAAGTCCCAAGCGGTGGAATATTCATTACTATTCAAAAGATATTATTGTTAATAAAATTACTTCAGATTTTCGAATTTCAAAGATATGCTAAGCTTTCTAACCCGCACTTGGTCGGCGTGGTGGGCTAAGGCACTTAAATTTTTTGGTTTCATCTGACTTATGACTCGTCTTATCATTTGGTCTAACATTATCCTCTAAACACTAACTGCACGTAGCTGCCTTCTCGTTTGTTCAAGGACCAAGGCAGGTAAACCCATTCCTTATCAAACGTAGGCGTACACCCCGGACATAAAGTCAACCGGTACGTGTAAACCATACTAGTCGTACAAGTTTCGCAACTTGCATTGCTGATTGTACCCCTATAAAACACGAGAGCACGTGGGCAGAACCGGATCGGTGCGGCGTCCTTCGGTTACCTCGTACAATCTCGACTATATGTGTACTTAAACGTTATTCACCCTTATGTTTAAAGACATAAGAGCGAAAAAGTACGGTTCGTTTTTGAGTGGATGAGCGCGCGCCACACCCACGCCACGTGGCGACGTGTGCGCCATAAAAGAGTTGTTACCAAGGTATTTATCTTGATGAGCTCGTAATTAGTAGCGCTCTAAGTGGGCTATTTAGGTACGAGCCGATAAGTAGAGTTCATAAATTTTTTATATGTTTTACAGTAATGTACTGCATTTTTTTCTAATAGAATATAATTTTGAGGCCGTAACTTAAGTAAGTAAAAAAACAATTAAAATTAATTACATACAGAAATATACTTTAAAATTAAATCTGGAATACTGTATTTTTTAAATTAATAAATAATGCAATACCCAACATAAGAATAATAGTTGATCTTCTAAAATATTAGGACTCTTCATTGTTATATTATTATATTCCTTCATGACAATAAAATAACCCTACAGTACTCAGGGAAAATTTACCTTCCTACGTAGTAACAGAATATTAAGAAACAAATATATATTTATTTACCTACAAAGTTGATCCTTGAAAAACATTTCAATTCCATATTACTAGCATTTTATAAGCGAGCTAATATCTCTCTAAAATCTAAAAATAAACTCAAATACTATTCGCATCGATCAACATTCAAACACTATCAAACATCATTCAAGCTGAGCACGGAATCGAACGTGCGCCGAGCTACGTGCCGGCATGTCGCCAACACGTGGTATGCAAAAAACAACACAATACACACTAACTAAGGTTCATTTACAAGGTTAAGCCGAGAGTTCCTTGACATCGCGGTCCACTCATTAAAGGTTTTAACAAGTTTTTAATATCTTTATACTCGATGCTCGTAATTTTTTTTAATCGGTTTTAGTTAGACTGAACTTGGCTATAGTTCTATATCTGTGATAATTCTTTCTTGTTCTTATTATGCGTTTTTAACGATACTCCTGTATTTTCCTTAAAGGGTCATTTAATAGATTTTACAAAAAAGAACTGCTTCGAAATTCTTAACTTCTTCTACTTAGATTTCGATGTTTGATAAATCAATGTCAAAATTGTATTGGGCTTGTAAATTTTGTGCCATTTATGACGAGTAGTCTAATTTTATATGATTTACATAATCTCTAGTTGTTCCTACCTACATAATAATTATTGTTCGATCCGTTAGCCAGGGTAAATACCTATTTTGCAACATTTATCTTTTTAACTATCAATGCATATTAACAGAATATCTACCTTTAAAACTAAAAACCATTTTCCAATCAATTCACACCTATTATAATTTAGAAGGTACAATAATCCAATGATTATTTTATTGCGTATCGTTGTGCCGCTGGTAAGTGGCATGTTATTAACACGTGTGCTAATGGTGTAACAGCGGGTGTGAAAACTTCCAACAGCTAGCCGGCTACTTTATGATTAGTTATCGACAGTAATAAGTTGCTTTTTTAATTTTGCCTCGGTTTGACAGACTCGGTGGTGTAGATGTATTACATGCGCGGTTCGACCTTTGCTCCGAGGTCCTGTTTTCGAATGCCGTGTCGGCAAATATCACTTATATTTGATTTTTTCTGCTCAACCTGGAGTTTGGAATTTGTGCCGGTTATGGTGGTAGCGTCGACCACATCACAACATGGGACGGAACACACTTGGCGAAAAGTATCTTAACCCTTTATTTAAATAACAGCTCCCTCCCTATATAAAAGTCGTGAAAGCAACCAGAACAGGAGTAATGCATAGAGTGCATGCGTACTTTAATCAGCAATTGGCATAATATAGAAAAGTAGTTATTAAATTGCATGTAACATCGAAAATATAAATTGCCAATGAAATCCATCTTCTGCATCTAAAACATACATTATAAACAAGCATTCTACAATACATGATATTTTAACAAAATACAACTTCATCCGCGAACATCGTACTATATTACCCATAAACATTTTAAGCTATGTCCGAACCAGTTCCATTAAAATCACATAACCATCAACCCGTACCACGATACAAAACAAAGTGCTCGAGGAACATAAAATAAATTCGCCACATAATGACATTTTAATCAAACGATATTTAACAGTAACGAACAAAGTTTGACAAACCCGTTTCGGGTGTACGGTATATAATACGTCTGTGTATAGGTGGCTATGCTGATTATCGATACGTAGAAACGAATTTTTAAACCTCTTTATAGAATAGCTATCACAATAATTTGAATGACGAACGCAAGAAAGTGCCCGAAGCGCAAGGTCACAAATATTTGTAATTGTGCTTTATAACAGAGACTAAGTCGCAGGTAATAAAGGATAAAATTCTGT
Organism: Manduca sexta; assembly: GCF_014839805.1. Lineage (NCBI taxonomy): Eukaryota > Metazoa > Arthropoda > Insecta > Lepidoptera > Sphingidae > Manduca > Manduca sexta. Next base: position 9,515,487 of record NC_051134.1, on the reverse strand, counting down.
CAGTTTTTTTTTTTTATTCTAATTAGGTACAAAAATTAGCTCAATATTATTAATTAAAATAAACAAAAAAAACAACAAAATGATTTACAAATACGTTGCCTTACAATTTGACTCAACTTTTACGCACTTTATTGATCCCTGTGTTTTTTTCTCTTATCAAATACAAAATGTGAGACATCTTCACATTACAATTTGTACGTTTGTGAAACTTGTATCGTTTCAATATCGATATTCAGCATAGCCACCCTTGACAAGGTGTATTGATTGATTCGGCACCAGAGTTTAATGAGACGGCCAATTTTGTGATTTATTTGCTTACTAACGACTACAGAATAACGGTAATATAACTTTTGCCGGGGAAATGGGAAACATTTTACTGTGAGTATTTATGTTGATGGAAATTATGAGACCGTGAAAATAATTGATGCTTTTAGTATTAGACTAATGTATCTAAATTATTATGTTTATATATTGTCTCTGGGTTAGTTTGCGTTCATAATATAGAATATAGATTGTGATGTCCTGGGCTCAAAGTCTGGTGAAACCAACATAACTACCAATTCAAGTTATGGAAGCGATAAAGCGTATCTTAAAAAATAGGGTTAAATTTCTTTGTTTTATAAAGTCAACCATGATGTTTATAACGTTTGCAAGCCTAAGAAACATCATAGATTATATTATCTTTTGTGCTACTGAGTTTTCGACATTGTATTCATCCTCATTAAGAATACAACTGACAACCGTTATTACAACTGATAGATGTTGCCACGAACTTATTAGATAGCAGTGAAATCTTTTGTACTGCCATTTCGTAATTTCAGGCATATTTAGAAGCTATATTTAGATTCCCATTTGATAGATACTAACTTGCTTATGTAATCAAACGCCTGCATCGAATTGGATGCAGATGAAATAAATTAATGGTTTATTATTTGCATTTATATGGCAAATTGACTAGTAAATGTTCATGATTCATAGAATTAAATAGATACTAACAATTTTATTGGTAGACTTCACACACCCATAAATTCCTATAGAGAACTTTTCAGATACGCAGGTTTCCTCACGATGTTTTCTTTCACCGTTAAAGCAAGCGATAAATCACAAAGAATATACAAATAACTTTAGAAAAGTCAGAGGTGCGTGCCCAGCGTGGTGGTGAACTAAGGCCTAATCCCTCTCAGTAGTAGAGGAGGCCCGTGCCCAACAGTGGGACAGTATATAATACAGGGCTATTATAGTTGTAAGCAATTTATATTTGTGTAAAGTATTTTTTAAACATCAGTAGGAGTTTGGAGATCACAATAACAACATAAATAATAAATGTGTACAAAATAATGCTCTAAAAACTCTATAATGCTTTACTCAGCTTTTCATCACCACAGAAGACTTTCCTGACACCGAATAACACATAAAGACAATGACAGACCTAAGTATGAATATCAACATTTCACACTAGAAAGTAAACCAAACGTACGATCTATCACAACTTCATTTACACGGAGCGTTCATAGTGCCATTAAGGCGTAACGACTTCGCGGACTAAGTTACTTTTTACACTACACATATACGGGATTGCGTAGTATTATCGCAATGCTTAAGATAATGTAGATGCAGACTTGAAATTTAATAAAACGTCACAAGCGGAGGAATTTAGACTACGTTGAGCACGTTTCCAATTTTCCGATTTCAAGTATTGTAGACTGGAGTTCGTGTAACGAGAACAAGCGTTTGCGCCAACCTGTGCGACTTGGGAAGTTCATTCGACGTATGTCATTTAACTGGTGGTGTATCTCTCGTATTGCAAGATTTCGTATGGGTTCATGACACTGTTTTGTAAATTTCTATTGCCGAGAGTCCAAGTGAACTAAAAATAAACAATATTTAGAAGTATAAAGTAGAAGAGAATATAAAATAATTAATAACATGTGGGAGATATAAACCCAAACAAAAGTCTAGTGTTTATTCAAAAAAATCAGCACATGAAAGCCAGTCAGGCGCCGCAGATACAAAGGCTATACAAAATCTATTGAAAAATATGGTTCAAAAAAACGGCGTCACAACAAAACGCGAGCGATCGTCAACATTCAACATAGAAACCGATAGTTAATCTCGCAACGCAAAAACGACTCGCTAAATAATTCATTAGAGTGCGTTGAACGCGTGGCCGGCGCGGCCCACGGCGCGGCACACGGAGTGGCGACAATAAAAAATAACACCGATATCGTTTTATGACGCTTTAGATGGTGCGCCGTGAACTCCACGTACCTGGGAACATGATATCGATTAATCGCAAAATCAATCTTCAAATCGATTTGTATCGATTACAACATAATTAATTCTCGATTAAATTGAGCACTGATAGATCGATTAGATACGTCGTTTCGTACTGCTTTTACTTGTAGTTTTATTTTAAAACAAAATACCTTTATTGTCTCATGCGATTAGAATTTAGTTTCAATAAAAAACGAATGTATTGTTCGGTGACATCCTAAAATGCAACAAAGGGTTTTGTAAGAGTTACGATAAATATTTTTGTAAATGCTTTGTTATTTCATATTTCACCAAATATATTAATCGATTTAGTATATTTTCCTCTCTCCAGTCGATGTTACGTTTCACCGACATTGGTAGCTACACCCTCGCACACATCCCGGCGTGCATTATTGATTCGTCGGTGTCAAAACGGGAAGGGTCCCGACAACTTTATGCGACACGGTCAAATTAGCTTTTGAATGGAAATATGCATCTAAAATAGATTTAATGTTGATTGCTGAACCGGGTACGCGAGTGTCTGATTGACATTATGAACTGGTAGTATGAATCAAATCTGAAATATTCGAAAATAGACGCGGTGAATAAATCAATACTTTTGTTGGCTCACTGGTCTAGACTAGACTAAGTGGGAGCTGTGAAATCAATGAGGTGTCGGAAACAGTTTCCCTGTGGGATAATAGAAATACGCGTGAGTTGCTCGAAGCAGTAATGTGTGATCAATATGACGATAGGCCGTTTACGTGAAAATTATAGAGTTGTCTAACCATAGCTGATTTAGTTGCAATGCACCTGGAAGAATAATTAACTTCGTTCACGTCTGACTACTTCTTATAATCCCTGCAACAACTTACTACACTCGAGAACTTAATTTTTAAACCAATAATTCCCACAATAAATAAAACCGCCCATTAGCAATTTAACACACATACAAGCACGCAATCACTTACAAGCAAGTTTGGCCGTTCGATGCGCTAACCATCCGGCTCGAAGGACCCAAAGTGCGCACACGACTGGTGATACAGTTAAATAATGTATTGACCGTGGCCTTGCGCTTTGTTTGGTGTCGTATGGGACGCGTTGCGCCGCGTCCGACCGACCGGTTTCGGTCGGCCATTTATAGCGTGGTCAATGGTCAAAATTATGCTAATGTCACGTTTCGGTGCATCGATTGCTTCGTGAACGCGTTAATGGCAAATGCCGATCGAAATAGGTATTGATTTTTTTGTTGTGTTAAGTATTTGAAAGGTTTTGATATGGTAACATTTGGCATTAGACCAGCTTTGTTGAGGATAGACTTAACCCCATATACTTATATAGCATTTTAATAATAAATATTCAAGAATGATACAGTGTATAAAATTAAGTTAAAATTGTACCAGGTCAATGAACCTGTTCGAAGTAAGAAAAAAGAAGCATTTATACGAAAAGGTGTTAAATTTACAGACCTCGTAAAATTACTAGAAATAAAATAATTTACACGCAAGGCGGTTGCAAACAATGAGTTGTTTAATTTCAGTGTAATACGGTAAAAAGTTGTGTGTTTAACATTTTAAAAGACTGGTCAGGACAAAATTGTAATACAAAATTATCAGTGCAACTCAAAGTATCTCAAATTATTTGTTCGCGCTATACATATTATATTTTGTAGTTCAAAGTAATTATTGCGTACCATTCGCTCAGATCATGTCAAGCTTAATCATCTCAATTGAGATGTGTTTCTACACTGAATTATTTAAAAAAAAGTAAAGTAGATCTATCAATCTCTCTCTCTTAGCGTCAAATTATTCCGTCATAAATAGCATAATTCAATTATATAAAGTGGTTATTAAATTACAAACATAATCTGAAATGACGGCTAACACGTTACACGCACATCTGACATTTATATTATACAGAGACGTAAAAAAACGTCATGAGTACTGGAATTTTATGACGAAATACATTCACTTATTCGTACTGGCTTGAACAGAATCATTTGAACAGGGAACAACTATAACGAAAAATAAAATTAATGGCCTTGTGAATAAAGCATATATTTGTATATTAAATACTTTTTAATTACATTTTTTTTTATATAATTGCACAGGATATCCTTCTTCTCTTCCTTCTTGATAATTTGGTAAAGGTCGCACAAGATTTTTTAACCTATATTTAACAACTCAGTTCAAATATATGTACCTAAATTAATAAATAAATACCACAACACACATATTTATGAATTGAATTTCACACAGAGATGCAATTTTTATTTCGTGGACATAAGAGCCACGAGGGACCTGTGATGCTTCAATACCGTGACCTGAATGTAATATGTATTTCGGAGTGACATATTTTGTGCGAAAGCAAACTTGTTATTTCAAACCGTGTTACTTGTCTGTTTTATCCAACTTGTCAAAGAATAACTAAGTTCTGCAAATTTAAAAAAAAAAATCTTTGTTACATCATATTAAACGTTGCCCGTCAATGATCTCGGAAGCCTGAATGTCCGGAATGTCCTCAACTCTTTACGAAACGTCAATTCATCGTCTATTAATGGTCCTTAAGCGTCGAAAGCATTTGAACGTCGTACTACGTATACAGAACTCTACGTTCTAAATAATGTAGTTCAAATTGTACGTAGGCTAAACTTAATAGTTTGCCGACCCAATTGGCTGGGAAATTTGTCATCTCGGAGCCAATCGGTGTCTCGAGACGACAAGTCCCGGGCCTGATTCCCGGTCGCAGCGCTGAATTATTTAAAGACGGATTGTTCCCGTAATTTAATCGCTGTATTTACATTTTAAATGTCCATGTAACATCTTTGTAAGACCGTGGTTGTGAAGGTATAATTATGGTTATATCAGATCCATATTGTGTCTCAATGAAGGAAAAAGACCTCATTTAATAATGTGACGCCATTTATGCCTTATGTGAATGCACGATGGAATTCCTCAAAAATCTCTCCGTCATGCAGATTACGCTGTTTTCCTTCGTCGTTAAAGCGAGCGATAAATAAAATCAGGCGTATTTTAAAAAGTCCAAAATACTATCGACTAAATTAAACCCGCGACATCATTTTGTGAGTCCATTCTACTTCCAACAGGAACAATCGTAAGCCACAAGAAATTAACATAAATTGACCAATAACACTCAATGTTTTGGGACTAAACACTTCGTGCCTTATCATAAACTCCAAGCAACCCTTTTTTTATAAACTGTCAAACACTAAACCCTAGATTTAGGTAATCTAATGTGGTCTTCAAATATTTATTTCGGGTGTGGGTGTTCAACCAAACACCATTCGCGATACCGCACACTTGTACCTTTGCGACACATTAGCCCTAATGTGTCGCATAGGTATAAGTGTGTGACTTTTGGATGTATATTTAAACAAATACCACCTATGATTCATAATCAATTCCTTTTTTGTTTTTGAAGCACACTGTAGCGGTGTATAGGTTGTCGCCACTGTAGAGGAACAGATGGTTGCGTTTCTTTATGGAAGGGAAGATCTCCAATCAGGCAGATGTTACCTGGTTAGCTACGTCCCCTCCAATGGTTCCTATTCGGAGGTAGTATGTATACTGTGACACCTTTAAACTTTATTAATTTACATACGCAATATTTTCTGTATTGCAAAGGGGTGTTTACATAACTATGAACACGCAAATGTTAAAATGCTTTCATTTGATTGTACATGTTATAATCATCACACAATAATACTATATTTATGGAAATATAATAAATAAATACTGCATAGTATATTTTCAATCAAAGGAATAATTTCGAATCCATTCATAAATATTACCACTAAATATAATTCTGTATTTTGGTAAGTTCTTTTTCAAACATTAAAGTTTAACCCTAAACCTAACTTTGCAACCAAATGCGTAAAATATCCACTCTTCAACACATCAACACAACACTTTACAGGTTTCGCTTTGAAATTGACACAAGTGGGTATACAAGGCCGCGGCGATCTAAACAATAAACACAGATTATTATTGGATTACTGCAGGCATTGGAAAAGCGAGGTTTTTCTCGGTCACGCGCACACTTATATGGGTATATGCATAATGTATGCATGAGAAATAGGAACGCTTGCATTAATACACATTCATAATATTGTTATTTGTGTATTAAAGTGTGGAATTACTGAGATAACGTTTAAAAAACCTAAGTAAGTATTGAAGCAAAATTAAATAGGAAATATAAAATAAGAGAGGAGATTTGTCATGAGAACAATAGTTACCTATCATTAAGTTTAGAAACAAGAATGAGAATCCTCTCTGTTCAGTTTTACCACATGTGGTAATGTCAAGCCTACTATCAGAGACGATTTCATGTCTGCAGCTAATTTATTTCATGGTCTTCATCAGACTTTAAACAATCGATTTTTTAACTGCCTATAGCTAATCTCGGCGCATTACGCCACAAATGTTTATCAATACTACCCGACGTAAAGAAAACTACACAAAAAGAAATAAAAGTTATTCATCAACTTCACGGGGTGTTTCAGAAATAATCGTTAAAGCCGAACACTGTTTTACGTAATGACACTGCGAGCGAACTTTCACGAGAGGCATCCCACGATCATGCCGAGGATCGACAGCTTTCTCGAACAAAAGTGCAGTCAAACTTGCCACAGGGAGAAATGGCATTTTAAATTGTTGGTTTTTCCAACTATCGTCTCTTAAGTCAAGCGATATTAAATCTACGATGTCGTGGTATTTCATTTCCAGATAGATACATCAAAATTGTAGGATTTGGATATTTAAAATGCTCGAGCTTTGGTTGAATTTTGAAATTGTGCCCGTACGGATTCAGGTTGGACTTTTTTTCCAAATTAAGTCAGAAGTAAATGCGACGTCGAATTAAATTTGATCCATGAACTCCCAATTAAATCTTACCACGATGTTTAAGCAGCAATAACTAATGGTATAATTAAAGTTAATTACATTATGTAACTAGGTTAGATATTTCACAGTTTGATTACATATTCAGCTGATTGCGCTGAAGGGCAGATGCCCTGAAGGTAGATACCTTCATTCGATTAACTTGTCTGTAGTAATAGAATGAACCTTGGTGCACGTAGTTATCCGTTTATACAAACACGTAACACGACGTAAACACTGCGACTAACGTTCAAAAGAAACTGCTACATCATACTCACATTCAATTTAAGTTTATGCAAAAGCATTTTATTTCAATATAAATTCAAATAATGAAAATCTGTGGTAAAAGCTTTGGTAATGGATATACGACGTATCCTTGAATTAAATTTCAAGTCTCTTCGCAGCATGATAATATTTCTATAATTTTGGTGCTATTACAATTAAATTTAATGACGATTGAGGAGCAACGAGGGACCGCTGCATTCGCCAAAGGGAACGCCAGAATTACGTCTGTCTGTTTTAGTGCACATTGCTGTCCACAGATTACCTCGGTAATGTATTTTTAATATATTGCGAAATTCCCCACCAGCAGCAAAGGTTTTTAAAACTGAATCCTCTTGTCTTGTAACCTTAGCCTACACCGTTCTCTTACCTTTATCATTTTCAACTTCCGTTCAGAAAACTAGAACAGTCACAATATAAAATACCAATACAATAGACGACCAAGTTATTCCCCACTAAATGGTTCCATACAAATTTCACTAACTACTAAGTAGCACAGAAGTTTAAGTCCGTTAATATGTAGTTGCTGGTTAGGTAATAAAGTTAGAACACGGCCACTGAATCCTATTAATACTACACCAGCCCACTCTTGACCGTTTCGTATTTACATTTTATGGTCTTGTATAATGAATTCTAGAATTTTGAATTTATCGTGACTAATTGAAGCAATAATTCATTTAAACTCGGTTTGGCTTGCAAAGTCCTCTATCAAGACATCATAATTTCTGGCATTATTTTATATGAAGAACTTTGGGAATGGGATCAGTGTGATAATTAACCTTTCATGATGAAGGGACCTGTGGATTGCCATGAAGTTTATATTTCATAGAATAAAGAGGTAGAGGATCAAGTAGGTCACTTTAGATATGTCCCTCTATATGAAGCCCATTATAATGGCAAGGGTATATATTACTATACCGGGCAGACTACCAATTCCAGGTTATCCACCTGTCATTAACAAAAATCCAACTATTGGGATGAGATTCATTAATTTTACAGTCGTAACATTATACCACAAAACCAATAAATCAACAAAATGTAGACTAGAATAAGCTAATTATTCAAATGGAATTATACAATATACCGAGCAACAAGTAACCCCACAAATAAGCCAATCAACACACGACAAATATCGTCCCACACGCCGAATCAAACGGGATTATTTCCATACAAACAGACTATAAATACAATACCGGAGAGCCGGTATATCCCACTGGTAATCCTTATTGAAACTTCTAAGTAATTAATTTGGTTTCGATTCAAAATATTATTGGATGTAGCATCGCGTCGCGTCGGTTAAATTGAATTCCAAGACGCTTCACGTTAATTACACGTCGATGCGTCGTGGGATGGGGTGAGGGCATCAGCGTTGTTTGTTACATTCATTGTGGAGAGGTATGTCCGATATTAAATCAAAGCAGGTAGGTAAGAGAGTTCCTGTTATTTTAATATCAAAATTGTTTCAGGTTAGAAAATCAGGAATGTCATGATAACTTTCCAAGTGGGGATCACATAATATCAGATGATGAAGTTGGTCGTCCGGGTACTATCGTAAGCAAAAATTCCTTTTTTCTGATCTACACCCACCTATGATATATATATATATATATATATATATATATATATATATATATATATATATATATATATATATATACATATATATATATATATAATATATATATATATATATATATATATATATATATATCATAAATCCGTAATAAAATATTATATCAAAATAGTTTTATTTCTTTCATAGGAATTACTAATCCTCTTCTGAAAACTCTTGAACACTAATAAGCTACTTTATGCCTATATGGTATTATGTATTCCGGGAACGAGATTTTACACGTGCCGAGCCGCGGGTTAAAGCAAGTCATCAATTAACATGTGGTAAGTGCAGCAGTGTATATATTATAATAGATATATATATATAGAAAAATATATTTGGCAAACTTTTATGATGATTTAAAAGATTAACAAACAAAATATTTTAAAACGCTTTACATATTGAATTCCGAAACATTTCACATTAATTAGACATCAATGCGTCAGGGAATGGGGTAAGAGCATCCGCGTCGTCTCCTAGATTAATGGTGGCGAGGTATGTTCAATTAAATCAAAGTCGAGAGGGAGGTACGTAAGGGCGAGTCGCTTTAGTAATTTTAAATGATTGATTTGTTTCGGTTATTGCAACTGTCATCGGATGGGATGATGTTTATAGCGAGTTGTGTTTGAATTTTACTCAAGTAGATATTAGATACTTTGACGTTTATTTTATTAGTGACTTCGAATAAACAGTTAAATAATTTTTGATTTATTTATTGCCAATAACAGGACAATAATTTTAGTATTGAATCATAATTGTATTCGGAAAATTATTTTTTCTTTCCTTATTATACGACCATAAATACTCAATATGGTTTAATGTGGTTTTAAGTGTTTAACACAATTATTGCTAAGATGATAAAAAACATTAAAAAATAAATAAAAATGACAATTGCAATTCGGTTTAAACTCGCCGAACACAATGCACGTATAAAAACTGTTCAAAGTACACTTAATAAATTCCACGCGACTCGCAAGGCGTGCCGTACCAACAGCGTAAGGTTTTTTCTTTAAGCACAAAGCAATATTTAAGTTGGGAGGCCGCTGCGATAAGATTACCGAAGGAATAACAATAAGGAAGCAATAAAGTAAGCCAACTTTAATAACAAACCGTTTAAAACAAAGAAAAATATTACACGGCGGAATGGAGTAGGTCGCTTGGAGATATTGCCGTTTTTATAACTTACCGTGCGGCTCGTAAAGATCTGAATGTCGGCGTGTTGTCGCGTGACGTCGACTTTACTTCGCGGTCGGTGCTTATTTTTAATTTGCACGGTTGAAACTCGGTCCGAAAATAGCAACTATGAAGACAAGTTCTCATGTCTGTTGACAGGACTTCGGACGCAGTCAGACAAATTACAGTGCTCAATGTGTAATGTTTAAATGTATAGGCACGAACGTTCACGCATTGAAACTGCTATGAAGAACCGCAGACAAAACATTCGTGACAAATATACTGGCCAGTGTCGAATCGGACATTGGGTATTGAATCCGTCTGGAGATTATAAATTATAATTAAATTTGTTCGTCACGTTTGCCATTTAAAACGTGAATGGAAGATGCGAATTCATCTGATCAGTCCAAGGGTAAAGGCTGTTTTCATACGTCTATCGCTGCTCCACTGATGCAAGAAGTCAGCACTAAAATCTAAACGAATAATTGAGGCTTCAATGGAAATGAATATGCCAAAAAAGTCTCACCCTCAGGCGACGGCTCACGGCTGCAGCCAGCGTCCCTGCCTCGCCCGAGGCACCGCAAACGGAACATAAGCTTCAGAATTACGTGCGTGACAAGCACAGGCGGCCATAAAACTGCTGGCATTTTGTAAAACGCACAATAAACTTTGACAACAAATCGTAAAATAATTTATTGTTCGTCAGACATTGACGAGGTCGTTTTTACACGACTGTTATTACAAATAGACGAAATATTAACAAAAAAATATTTGAAATCATTTCCACAATCTATAACAAGATCTAAATGGAATTGTTGATCCGAAAAGTGATGATAGTTTGAGATTAATATATTTAATTGTATGATTTACGAGGCAGTGACGCCATAGTCTTATTTATTTTAATAATTGAATACTATAATAATTTGCCTCATTTATTTCACTAGGCTTAAACATTATATTTAAAGTTTTACTATAAAATAAATAAAATATCACGATAATTAAGATAATCAAATATCTCTAATTCCTTAGAATAATTCATCGCAGACGAAGGTCGCCTTGATAATATAGTTCCTGTTGTTTGAGGAGTCAAATTCGAAACTTCCACGAACTTGCCACGGAGTTCTGTGTCATATGTTTACATTAGTCCAATTACCTCAGTTGTAATAACAGTTTCCTGGCTTTAATGGCAACGACTATGTCCATAACACATTATGGAAGACGATGTGGAAGATACAGGTTGTCCTTTGAACATGTTTTATGAAAATATATTAACTTTGGAAATACTACTCAGATTTCGAAAAATCCACATCATTATCAGCCGCAGAATGTCCACTGCTGAACATGGGCATCTCCCAAAGATTTCCAGATCGACCTATCGGAAGCTGCTTGCAAATCCTTCACAAAATCTTAAGTCTCTAAGTTCTATATTTTGCTTTTCCACATTACATGCTAACGTAGCCACAAGCATAACTAGAACTGCATATTTTTAATTAACCACGTTGAAAACCCTAACAACTACAAATGAAACCACACCTGTCTGGCACAGTTAATCTAGATTCTAGAACATCTTCATCAATAACACAACTGACGTGTGACTCCACGACTACAACCGCGTGTCGTCGCGTGAAACCGTATTGGTTTTCTACTCGCGGCCAATCTTCGGTGCAATCATTTTAATTACAGTAATCTAATTACTGGACGGGCATGTGGATTATTCAATATTCATAACGTTACGAATGTACGCGCAACACGCGTTAACGTATCCACGAAAAATTCTTATGCTTTTGATGTTACTTGTTTGCATGCGTGTCAGTCTAATTGGTTTTTGTCCATGATCAAAAGCAGCCTAAATCATTTAGGAATAATGTAGCTTCCTAATTGTAGAAGAATTTTGAGATTTGAAGCACTAATTGTAGAAATTAGCGTAGTCATGCATAAAATCAATTAGTTCAGTTTTAATAATAGTTTAAGTAAAACCGTGCAGTCTACGGATTAATGATAATTGATAGCGAACCGGGCTGTGAACTGGCAGGAGCTTCCATTACTTAATATCCTAGTCGGATAAACCTTTATATTAATATTACTGGATTTAAAAAAGAAATAACTTAGGCAAATCGTTCCGGCCACTTGTTTAAAAACGCGAATTGCAGAGACTTCAAATTGGAGTGCGACAATGACGTGGGATTTCTTTTCGCTTACAAATCTTTTTTGCAACGTAAGGATGAATTCTCACCTTGTTATTTTATTTTGTCCATTTTGAAGGCCAGCATAGTTGAAATTAAAGTTCCTTCGTACCGCAAATAACTAGTGTATAAGTATTTTATGTTGCAATTGACATAATATATAAGTGATTTATTAACCGGTTGATTCTTATGATTGAAGATTTAGATGTCTCACCCCATATCTAGATTCCTTCTCGTAAGAAGTATCTTTGTTCGTAGATTCTAAAGATCAGATGTTTGAGTCTTAAATTTTAGAATTATAAGATACATTTCAGTTTGATTTGTGCCTAATATTATAGCATTATCTACTTGGATATTCAAATGTAAACATATTCTTCTTGCGTAAAATTCATTCAAAAACCTACTTTACATAATTGTTTTACAACAAACTAAAGATTAATTTCTTTAAAATTGCTTTAGCGTAATTTTTGTACCATACTAGACTTAATCATTTATACTACGATTATGGCCGGTCTTTGACCCGTTCTTACTCAGGTGTAGAAAAACGAATTACATCTAGATCTAGGTATAAACAATATCTAGGTTACGGAGCTACTCTAATGGCACCGCGGTGTGTTCGGGCCCTACTGGTATTTATTTCATAATACTTTCAAAGTGGGACACATTTATTGCTGCTGTTGTATTTTTAATAAGTTCATTTCGATACCGAATGTTAGCTGTTATTTTGTTAAAATTATAAATTAGAGCAAATAATTTCGATAGGTTTTGTGCATGCATGAACGCGTTAGGGAATGTGTGGGCGTCGGATCAGACTTCGAACTAAGATGTACTTATGTTTAATTTTGTTTCTAGTTTGAAATTTGTGGAAACGCTGTATGTCGTGGTTCTGAATTGTGATGACAGAACTTGAATCCAACCCTTATGAAGTTACATTGTCGGAGGATTGATTGGCGACTTTAATTTACAAAATACTTGTATCCGCGGACGTATGGCGGGAAAATAGAAAACAATCAAAGCACTGCATTTGCTTACAAAAAATTATAAAATACCCTTAATACTCTTATCACATACAGCCCAAAACAAATCAATAACCAAGATTAGATACACCGGTTGCATCAATCGTAACAAACAATACAGCATTTCACTAAGATAAATAAAAAGTAACTTACGTTTCTCTATATTCACGTACTGTTATCTCACAAAACACGTTCGACATCATAAACAAACACGACTCAACAATATAGGTTATCCAGCGTGATTTATCTAAACAAACACCGCGCCGCGTCTCCGTAGAAACCGCACATCTTTGAACGTAAACAATGGTGCCAGTTCGCCGGATAACCGGACATTTTCCACTCACCTTCTATAGCCACGACGTGGTCCCGTATCTGCTGGGCCAGCAACGGATCCGGTACCAACTCTACAAGGTCGTAGAGAGCGTATATCGACGGGTGAACACTTTCGAACCTCTGTATCTCCTGTCTTATCGACAGGGACGTGTTCAGACACGCCTGCGAGTGCTGACGGCTGCACATAGTTCCCCTGTAGCCCAGCATTTAGCCAAGGAGATCCAAACAAACCACAACACTACACAAAATGCATTCTCGTTTCGAACGCTACGTGAGCGGCACACCGCTCATCGTTGTCGAAAAACTTTGTTAAAACACACAACACGTTTCGCTAAAGTTGTATAATTAACGATAACACACGATAAACACTTGACACTTTTTATTATTGGTTATGATTGTGATGTAAATAAAGTAAACAATCAACGCGTGCCGCTGTCACAGCAAGACGTCTCAACCGGCGGCGGCCATTACCGAACTGTCGCACGTTTGTAGTTTGTACGATGCGTTGGAAAAAGCTGTCAAATAGAATTTTGCGCAACAGCGCCATCTAGTACAATGTGTAAAATGTAATAATGTGAATAGGGTTCCATTAGATGTAGTTTTATAAACTTCCGATAGATGGCAATGTAATAAATGAAAATTAATATAGGTAACTTTCAATAATCGTGCTAAATGGTCTGGAGCCTTATTCTCTATCCCGCACGTTATTTTAACAGTGCGTAACAAGAACGTAACACAACGCATCATGTTTAGGACTATAGAAATTTGGCTTACAGAATACCATTCCACGCACATTTCTCGAAGATAACATGACATGGCCGCGTTACGCGTTTACACTATCATACAGAATAAGGGCCCTGGTTTGTTAAAAAAACGTATAATATTATGATATTGATAAATTTATAATATAAAATTGTAAATTAAATTATTATGTTTGTATTACAGAATGTTTATTATAATTTTGCAAATTGTTGTAAGTCTTCGGTAGTATAGTGGTCAGTATCCCCGCCTGTCACGCGGGAGACCGGGGTTCGATTCCCCGCCGGAGAGAATCTTTATTAACTTTTTTTTGTTAAGTTTTGTAATTTATGAAGCGCGGGTCTATGCGGCATTAAGCATAATTAGTAATAACATTATGTGTCTGTTATATTCGACTTTGCACTCGACTCTTACACAAAAAGTAACAATCCTTGATTTAATTAAAAAATTTAATGTTTTACCTTAATGCCAATTAAGTGACGACAATTCACCTGACTTCGTGATTAGGTTTGTTAAATTAAACTATAAAATAATACAAATTCATATAATATACATAATTATTCAGTTTTAAAAACGTTTCAAGCCCAATACAGAGACAATTCATAGTTTAATTTCCAACTTCAATGCGTCTTGTCCACAGATTACTGCTGTTCAAGGATGTTTTAGATACTTTTGGGAATAGTTTAAAGATATTTGAATACTTAAATTAACCAAATCCAATAATAATAAAATAAATTATAAAAATAAGCCCCCGCCACCTCTGCCTGTCTGAATGCAATAAACTCAAAAACCTATTTAACAAAAAGAAAACCGCTATTAAAAATAAAAAAATAATTAACTCACCATACTGATTACCAATTTTGGAGTTGGTGGCTAATTATAATTGAACGTAGTAAATTATTGTTTCCGTATATTTGTTAATGTTATCGAGCTTAGCTTGCAATTTTATAACTCACAGATTTCTAAATTATTATAAATTTCAAATTTATAATTGGTAAGTATATATACCTATTAATATGCTAAATACTTTTTGGGCTTTAGTGATTTGATAGCGGTTTGATTTTGGTTCAAAAGGTTTTATTTGTTTTTTTTTTTTGTGTTTGTAATAAGAAATAGACCATAGCCTCAAAGCGTACTTAGTTGTATTGCTTACGCGGTACGACTATCGTGCTGAGGAGCTATACCTCTGCTTACCCCTGAAAAGGGAAAAGGCGTAATTCTATGTATGTATGTATAAAATAAGAAATGGACCTAACACAAAACACCACTGACAAAGTCACGGGAGAGGAAAATTGCGTTTACTTGGACGACATACTTATCCTGTTATTTCGGATTAAAAACCACAGTACTAAATCGATTTTAAAAACATTTCTATAAGACTAATTTGGAAGTATATACAGTCAAATATTTTTTTTTATTTCTGTCAATAAATGTTTATGTTCTGAGGTTACAGACATTGAAAAAACACGTCAATTTGCTATTTGAACCTATTTCTTTTTTGAAGTCGGGTAAAAACAGCCGAATGGGTTTCGTTACAAGTTGATATGGAGAAAATAGACCCTGGGAAGAACATGAGTTACTTTTTATCCCGCAAAAACTTTCACGGGGGCAAAGCCGCGAGCAAAAGCTAGTAGTTATAAATATTAGTTTTTAACTAAGTACTGAATGAAGCCAAATGACGCACTAGGGCCCTTGTTGTTGAGCGGCAGTCAGAGTTAATTTTTCCAAAACAAGTTGCTATCTTTATATATGTACAGCGAGGGTCTATGGCGTACATTGGGAGATGCCTATGTCCAGCAGTAGACAGCATAGGGCTGCACAGTATCAAAACCACAAATAAGGATTTAATCTCGATGCTTTAATGGCGTTGTTTAATCATAAAACACGGGGAATACAACATAGTCATAATATTAAAAGACCACGTACGAAGTTTACGTTCAACACGATTTTTAGTCTTCCAAACATCTCTTTTTCGTAACAAGTTCTCTTCTTCGAAACGTCGGAGAACATTATAATATAAAAATTAATAAAATCCGAATAGTTTTATTTCAATTTAAATCTCTTTTTTGTTATGAATTTGAAAAATAATATGTATCAATATAAGGTGCATACAAAAGGGTTCCGAGGAGCCTTCCGTCTGAATATTAGATTATTTTAAATAGATATTTCTTGTACAGTTTCAAAAATCATACTTCACTACGTAACAAACCTTACATTACATTGCTATGTGCGGGGGGTACGAGATCAATTGTATGATATGATTATCTCAACTAACACCCACAGTTGAGACAGAAATAACACCTATAATGCTATCGTCAATGAGTCGCACGTGGAATGTCCTGGAATATCTTTTATAAATTCTTTTAACTTTAATGATCAGACTTTTCTATACCAGGGGCCATAGCTAATATGGCTTTCTTCAAATGCTAAATTTATTTATGGGAATGAATATGAGTAATCTAATTGATAAATCTTCCGTTAGGATTAACGATAGACTTATCGATGAGATATGTCTTAAATATATATTTTTTTTCTTTTTAGCAATAAACTTACCTAGAAAATTAAGTTAGAATTGAATTGCTTATTAGTCTTATAGACTAGATTGTAATTTACTGCTAAGGACCCGGTCCTTACAACAAAGGAAAAATAAACAAATAATGATTGAGGAAAGGCATCTTGCCTATGGTCTCATGATATGACTTATATACTGAGCACACACACTACAATATTGAACCTGCGGCTAACTGATCATTAGCAAGTCTAACTAAGGTTAATGATTGAAAGACTTGGCTATGGCCTCAGGCATATTGTACCTGCGGCCCGCGAGCATTAGCAAAGTCTTACTTCCAAAATGTCGTTATCACTAAAGAAATTGTTCTCAAGACAACTGAAACTGTATGCTAATCCTACAAGAATACAATGACTCAACTCAATGTGAATAATTTTATAAATTGCTTCGGTGGCGTTGTATTAAGTTATGACTGCAGTTCTGAGGTCTCAAATTCGAATGCCGGGTCCGACAGTTATATTTTGTTTTTCGGCTTAGTAGCATTAATGTGTCTGGTATGAGTATCCTTGCCCCTTGTCATATCATTGGTCGGAACACATAGCGATTAGTGGGTGACCCGGTTGCATCTCTGTCAACCCCTTCGGGGGCAAAGGTGTGATATGTTATAGTTTGTAGCTACACCATATTCAAAAAAGTACACAAAATGAAAAAGTTATCCTTTTAAAATAATCATTTTGTGCATATTTGTCAATTACACTAATTCTTACAATGGAGATAATTTATTACGGCTATTCCCATCATGGTTATAATATTTAGTTGCCTTTCGAGCCGTTTCTTGATTCATGAGACGATTACCTTTTTCATATTTAATGATCTACCCGTTGTCTAATAGAAAAAAGCGCGGTTTATTTTATGCAGAACAACAATAAAACAATGATTCAAAATACTAACTGATATCAGAAAACCATTTCTAGATAATATACTTACATACGTAGCTCATTAAGTCTAGAAATATGACCCGGTGTTCGCATTAAATCCGCACTCAGTAAGTCCCACGCACTCGTCGTGCAAACAATTCGTGTTGACACAATTCCTCGCCATTATACAATAATACTATCACACATAATACAATCCGTATTGTAATTCTTGTGTGACCAATTAAATTTATTTGGTCTACACGCTTACGTTTAACTAGGTTTCTAGGTTTTATTGACAGAGACATTCACTTCAAGTATTTTAAAAATAAAATAATGTATCTTTTGAAGCAATATAATGTACTGTTGCTTATTCATTGTATTTTCCAAGTTTATTTCAAAGAATATTTAATTTCATTGGTGGTAGGAATTTCATATGCGAAAGTCAGCCTGGGTAGGTACCACCGTAATGTCTATTTCTGCCATAATCAGCAGTGTGTAGTTACTGTTGTGTTCGGGTTTGCAGGACATTGTAGCCCGTGTAAGTACCGAGCATAATAAGACCTAACTTCGCAGTCTCAGGGTGGCGAGCGCTGTGGAATACCAAACAATACTTTGTAATTAAAGGTGTTGGATGGTATCTCTGCTGTTTATGGGCGGTCGTAAGTATGTATCACTTACCATCAGGCGAACTTCAAGCTCGTCTCGTCATTCATAGCAATAAAAAAAGATTCAGACACGGAAGTAAGTAAAAGGCCTTGAACGTGAACCTGATAAAAAAGAACACCAAAAACTATTGTATATTTTTATCGGTTACCTATATTTATTTATTTTCCCTTTAGGTGCAGTGACGTCACTTTGCCATGTCTAAAAACAAAATACAATTTGACGAATGCTGTTACTTATTGATTTGATAATCAAGATGTATATACACCAATGTATATGAAATAATTAAGAAAAGTTGTGGGCCAAAATCACGTGAACTGATAAGATCTTTTTTGGAAGTCCAAATTAATAATACAAAGTATTAAACATAATTTGAATGGCGGGTATCCTAAAAAAATATTGTCTTATCAATAAGTAGGTACCAATACCTATAACATGAACAAAAGAACTGGTATTTCGAACCGTGTCACAAACTCTTTGTTAAATTTTTGCAATATCTTATTGGATATGCTCGCCTAAAATGGTCCTAGCGCGTTACGAAAACACTCCACTTACTTGAAATTAAAATTATATTGTAAAGCGGTTTGCACACCGCGACACCGGCTCGAACCGGGCCAGTAAACACGACAGTTATTGACCTTGCCAGTCAATTGTTCAGATCGATTTGCGACTCTCTTAGAAAGGAAAAGGGATTTTGATCGATGTTTTATTGTACGTTATTGTCTTATGTTGTGTTGGTCTAGTTGCATCGTAAATGTTCAGGATCGAGAGGTCAGGAGTTCGTATTTCAGGTAGGAAGAACATTTTGTGAGATCCCCTAATGGTGCTTGACATCGGGCAGATGGACTGTCGTACGTAATTACCTTCACAACCTGTTTAAAAAGTGTGTTGCGCTGACCCCAAACTAAGTGGGATAAAGGCAAGAAGAATAAGACTGCCCATATTGGTAACATTGAAAACTGGCCTCATTCTGGTCTATAAGTACCTACATTAGAGAGTTTTATTCTCTAGGTACATCTATCGTAGTTGTACATTTTTTCCAGATTTAATAAACAGAGGTATGATATCCTATTGATAGGAAACCTTAATTATTGCTCATATATAATTGAAAATACCACGGATATTATATAGAATTCTTAAGAAAAAGTAAAATAGAAGAAGTACTTAAAGAACGAAAAGTCATACAGTTCAGAATATACAAAGGGTTAATTCTTAATTAAAAAAAATAGGTCCCTGACAGCCTGACAAGGGTCGACTAATTATAAAAACAAACCGGACTTTTGGGTGAGCGTTTAAGATACTCGCAACCCTTGAAAAAGTAAAACAGGTCCTAATCTTCGAAACAGCTTTACGTCTTCGCTATATCAGCTATCCTTTCCCACTATCCCGCAACTTGTACAGTGTGCGTGAGCCTATTCAATGGGTCTCGCACAACGGCAGTCCATTGCTGGCGGCAGCGTAGATCGCACGTCCCGTGTGTGTAGTGCAACTGTAACCGGTGTTATTGCAAATGTAACTAACAACTAGCAACCTAGATCAGTATGTCAAAATTCAAGGTAAATGTTTTATATTTATTGACGTTATGTTTTCTAATCGAATGTTTGAGCAACAAATAAATTTCGGGTGATTTTTAACATTAATCATTTGGTTCTGTGTATTTTATTCATGTTTTTGTATTATAGGAACGTTCCTAATGATTTATGTATTAAGTATGCTTTCCCATGCTGGTAATCTTCACATCCTGTCACATTTGACACCCGAAGTGATTGTGATCGATTTACAACGTGTTGAACGGAACACTAGATATCAATTTGCGAGCGTTTAGGGTGTTATAGCTCAGTTGAGCGCTAGACTTGATGTTAAGTGGGTTCTAACCCTGATTGACCTCGTTAGGTAAGATGTCAATTTCCATTGTAACTAACTGTTCAACTTTGTAACTAACTGTTGGTACAAGTTGTGTCACCGCTGCGTTAAGTTATTTAGCTTATGTAGGTGGAAGGACGACGAAGTGCTGCTGAAAATTGAGCGAGAAATATTTTTGTAATTTAAAAATAAAATAAAATTAATATATCCATTAGTTACAAAAAACAACAGATCTTAAATCTCCCGATAAATCCTTTTAGGTTTCGCGAGCAATGGTAATTATGGGGCTATATTAGGTTTGGACTTCTAAACGTTGCTATAGATTAATAAAATATTTGCAATCAATTTCCCCTTTCCCTTATTAATTATCCCTAACAAAAGGTATGGCGTTAGAAGTATTAAATAACATAATACTAATCAACTTAAGAATTTTGGCGCGAAATCTGTAAAAGTGGATCGGAAATGACTTGCTCATTATCACGAAATTCCTAACTCGTCACCACAATTTGTTACTAGAACCAAATCAATCGCAAGTCTGATCCGAAAACAATATATAATATTTCACAACTACCCTCATCAAACATACCTTTTTAAATCTATAAACTCAAGAATGATGGAAAATAATTGTTTTCAATATTGAAATAACACCCTTTTTCACATAGATGCAGGGTGTTAAAATTGAAAAATAGCGTATTTCTTCTTAATCATTATTTTTAATCGGCTTACATTTGACAAATATCGTAGTTCTGAATTCATTTCCTTTCAACATTTCTAATATTTGAATACATCGTCTAACAAGCCAACTTTAAAACTTTTAGGTCTAAACTAACTATTCCCAAATAGATACAAATAAACCATAGTGTAAATTTAATATATAGAGATAATCAATAAGAAGGCTGATTATTGATATTGAAGTTTATTTCTTTCATTGTCTAATTATGGCATTGTAAATATCATTTAAATATTAGCAATAATAACAATTAAGGTTGCATTAGGTGCACAATGCACATACATCCTCTAGCGAATGCAGGCGAATAAATGTGAATGTCCAAGTTTGATGTTCATTGTAGTTTGAATTCTGCCGATCTCGTCAAGTTTTAGAATAAATCCTGGAGGAACTACGATTACTGCGGTAGTAATATTTTGCGCACCAGAATTCTTCATGTAGGCATTAACCCAATCCCTTAGTGAGAAGATATTGTCTGTTCATTAGTTTAGAATTCGTATATTTTTTGTGCCGTCTGCATAGATGCTGCTTTTTTGAAGGACGCGATAATTGAAAACTAAACAGTTTATATTTTTATTATTTTTCTCATAGCCGTTTTAGGTATCTTGGTTAATTAGTATTTTAAACACATATTAAGTGTATTTTTCATTTCGTGTTTGGCGGATTCCATATTTTTTTTTATCAAAATCAGTTATTATAATAAAATTTGTTAACGTCATGAATAATATAAAAGTCGGCTACGGTTATCTTACTCATTTTTCTAAGGACGAGTTCAGCTATAGAATAAAGTTGATTCTAGCCTTTCATTTTAAAAAATTAAGTAAGCCGATATATTTTTTACATAAATAAATATTTTACTTAACATTACACAAGTTTGTATAGTGCATACAAGCAATATTTAATATATTTTTGTTTTACCTTTATATTTTCTCCTATACCTAATTTAGCAGAACATTTTACGAATAAAATATACTAAAAATTCAATTCAACTTAGTACGTTTCATTCTACGAATTGAAATACCTGTTTGTAGTTTTTATGACAAATTATATAATACGAAAAGGACTATACGATTTCCGACCTAGTGTTACTCTAATGGGAAAATTGTTTCCTACTTCCGGTAACGCCAATCAAGGAACATTGTTGCGTCGATAAGTTATGTAGGTCCCTTTACAGCACGGATTAGGTTTCCAACAGGATTATTCTTAAGGAATGACGAGTAATGAGATTTGTATTCATACTAATATAAAGCTGAACAGTTTGTTTGTTTGAACGCGCTAATATCAGGAACTACTACATTGATTTTGATTTTATTTCCTAAAAGAAAGCTACATTACACCTGAGTGATATAGGCTACTTTTTATCCCGCAAAATTGTTCCCTGGATATTCCAATTAGTGATTTTTTTTCTCTAATTTTTCCCAGATTTCCACTGGTCTAGGTTTCGTGCCTCTGTCATCTATCTATTTCCCACTGCTTTTATTACATCATAGGATCACCTTTTCCTTTTTCCGTGCCTCGGATACTCCGTACATAATCCATTTACTTACATTATATAGTGTTCTGTCCGCATTTTTATTTGGTAAGATACATCTGTTATTTTAGTTCTTTTTTACGAATTGGTTGTTAATACATTTATAATACTTTTGTACATTTCTGGTAGCGGGAGAATTTTAAAGAGATATCCAGCCTTCGTCCATGGTGGCAGTGAGGCAGTGCAGTTGACCATACGAATCGCCCGCGAAGAAGAAGAAAATCTTCATTTGTAACAAGCAATATTACGAAATAAGAAAAAAAATATAAATCAATTTGTTCGTCACAAAAGCGACCCAACTTAGTGTATGCTGATAAAAACCAGGGTTGATCTTCCGCTGGGCCGTTTTGAATAAGCTACTCCTATTATCTAGCCCGAAGCCGGTCTATTCTTACAGTAGAGTAATATATTTAAAACTAATACTAATGTTGACCTGGATATCAAATTCAATACCTCCTAGATAGTCAACTGCACCGCCACTACACCAACGAGGCGACAATCAGATGACATTGTAGCAATGATTGGTCGACGCAAGGCCATCCTTGCAGCATCATTTTTATTACCGTAATGACTACTACTTAAATATTTACTTGTCATTATTTACTTCAGACAACAGGAAGTCGTTAGGGAAGCTCCTCGGGGTTCCATTCTAGAATAAATTCTAATAAATATATTGGATTTGCTTATTTTTAAGGGCGTCTTTTGTCTCATATTTTTTGGGGTAGGTTCTCAATTTTCTCTTAAGATTGTCCTAAACCGAGACAAGCCAGGCTAGTAAGCGATGCCTTAGAAAAAATCGCTAATAGTATCACTTCATTTTTCTAGCATCGCCTGCGCCGCTCTGGTGGAAAAGATTAACGATCAATGTTTAATCTTTTGATAGCTCGCTAGGCGTCCTCGTATAATTTAGGTCCATATCACAGTTTGAGTTTAAACACGTCTTTAGAATCAGAATCACACCTAAATTGGGATTAGAATTAGTGTTCGATATAAAAACTTATTATTATAGTGCGCCCCATATTTTCATGACAGGAACTCAACAAACTGTACTGAGTTAATTGCATCTCTGCTTACCCCTTTAAAGACATAGACGTTTGACCCCACACATGGAACTAGACATGCAAATTCAATTGCAATAATTTGGAATTGAAGGTCGTATGAATAAACATGTCGTTTCGGCACACGACGTAACCACGTTCTTATAACTTACCCATAATGATTTGCAAAAGAAATAACACTCTAGACTCACAGCCTGTATCAGCTAGTTCTAGGTTTGATCAGGACAGACAACTTCTCAGGTATGAAGGTTTTCTTTCACCGTTAAAGCAAGCGATAATTTACAAAGAATACACACATATTTTTTTAGAAAAATCAGAGGTTTGTGCCCTTAGGATTTGAACCAGTGGACATTCGTCTCGGCAGTCCGTCCAACAACCAACTACGCTATCGCATTGCCATTTTTGGGTTTATCAAAATAAGCTGGTGGTATGATATTTGTATCCATCCAGTACAATCACCGTACACAAGGCGTAAAACCCACGATGTCAGCCTGTTTACATCCTGCTTCAAACAGGCCGGTATAATTGTCGACTGGTGTAGGATCATATATCGTTTGTCGACAATCTATCTGGATTCCACTTATCATGAGATGCAGTATGGGTCACTTTGCCTAGTCAGTATAAAAAATGCCCATGTGTAATACTTGTAGAGACAGTTAGACAGGTGATGCGTTCTAACCCCCTTATTCATAAACGTTTTTTATCTAAGGACGGAGTAAAGCTGTGATAACAAGCCTTTTCTCAGTGCCCAACGGCACTGAGAAATAGACATAGGGCCGTTGTGATTGGTTATTATTGTTGTATTTCAATATTAGCCAATCACAACGACCTTACGTCTACGCACTGCGAAGACTGCCATGCCGTCAGCACTGAGAAACAGACTTGTTATCACAGCCTTACTCGATCGTTCGATAAAAAACGTCTATGAATAAGGGGGTAAGAGTTTAATTTATTATTATTTTTTACTAGCTTTTGCTCGCGGCTTCACCCAGGTGAAGGAGTTTTCAGGAATAAAAGTCCTGCTATATAATTTCCCTGGTAATAGACTTTAACCTTCCCAGGATCTTAAACTAAATCCAAACGAAAAATTGATTAAAATCCATTCAGTAGATTTTGAAAAAATCAATAACATACAGACAGACAGAAAAGCGGACTTTGTTTTATAATATGTATAGATTTATTTATATTAGGTTCTCCAGCAGATTATAATATATTGAGCTTACACAGGAGTAATATAACGAAGGTCATATTCTGATGCACAACCAACTTCAAGGAGCACAGAACATTCATTAAAGTAATGCGTACATTGTTAAATTATACTATTACATATCATGAGAACATAGAAAATAACAAAAATTATTATACTTAATAAGCAAACAGGATATAAAAAGGGGAATCAAGAACTGGAGACATAAGAATCAAATAATATGTCACAAGTATTTGCCTGTTGTGTGAGTTGTGGAAAATATCAATATCTATTTTGGATTTACATAATATAGTATAAGTGGTACACAGTTTCGGAATAGGAAAGTTACGGCCCAAATTGATTATAGTTTAATAGTTAAATGTGTTGGACCAACCCTACATTGAAGTGATAAGGGCCTAGGGGAGTCTGATTTATAATATTAATCATTCAACTTCTTAAAACACAAACTAGTTCATTCATACCGGTAAGTAAATAGCTCTTACGTAGAAAAGTATTGTTTAATAGTTAAATATGCACGTGTGGACCAACCCCAAATTGAAGTCATAAGGGCCAAGGAGAATTCGATTTATAATATTAATCATTCAACTTCTTATAACTAAAGCTGGTTCATTCATAACGGAAATTAATAACTCTTAATATGGTACAGAAGAGGAAAAAAACAATTTATTATATAATACCATAAATAGAGATATTATAGGGTATTTATTATTTATTTAGTCGGATAATGACTGTTAGTCAGTAGTGTGTTGTTTATTATTTTACTAGTTTAAAGTCCCTTTACTGTACAAAATATAGTTTAAAACTAACAATTACACGTAATTGTTAGTTTTAAAAGTAATCATAGTATAAAATATTATTTTCTCAGAAATTACTAGGTTCATGTTTTATATAGTTTCGACGAACTTTGAAAACTAACTATTCTACGTAATTATAAGATAGTATTGTCTCAGAAATTACTAGGTTTATGTATATTTAAGGGGTTGCTATGTTTGTATCTTGCTAGTGATAAGATAACGAAATTACACAAATGTTACAGCTAACTGAAATATGTCCTACATATTCTAAACTACATACATACATACATAACATCACGCATTTATCCCCGAAGGGGTATGCAGAGGTCCAACTAAGGCACCCACTTTTCGCCAAGTATGTTCCGTCCCATGATGTGACAGGGGGCGAGCCTATCGCCATATCGGGCACAAATTCCAGACTCCGGGCTGATACTGAGCAGAAAAACCTAAATATCACTTTGCTCGACCCTCAGGACCTCAGAGCGCTATTGTACCGGACATGCAGTACAACTACGACACCGAGGCAGTAAATTACATACATATACGAAACTTATTTCATATCAGGATTTAGGGGCGATTT
Organism: Manduca sexta; assembly: GCF_014839805.1. NCBI lineage: Eukaryota > Metazoa > Arthropoda > Insecta > Lepidoptera > Sphingidae > Manduca > Manduca sexta. Next base: position 9,489,129 of record NC_051134.1, on the reverse strand, counting down.
TAGCTCCCTCAGATTCGACAATATTGGAAGACATACATATAAAAAACCCCGATGAGATCTAACCCGCAACTTCTTTACTATCATACCAGACATAGGGGTAGCACCTCCCCCACCGGGCTCTGGCATAAAAATTTACCACATAGTATAATTCTCCAGAACCCAAGTACATAGATCCTTACATATAACACCTCTATCCCATAGAAGTAGGCGGATGATGGATTGCGATTTTGCTTGATTCTGACATATTTATTTCGTTTCTTCCAGTTTCAACAACTCAAGTACCTTATACACAACATATATAAAGTAGCTCTACGTTCAATAAAATTGATAGAATTTTATAGTCAATCAAATCTTTACAATCTAAATTCTATTCTTTAAAAGGCGACGTCGCACTTCGGTCTGGCATTGGTTTTTCATGAAGATTAACGATTTCAGTTAATCAAAGCTCCTCTCCTATGGATACAACTTCCTTAACCAAAACTGAATCCTTAGTTGGTTAGATATGGAGTGATCTTAGTACTAAGTTTTGGATAAGAAAAGGCTCTCTGGCGTAAACGGTACAACCAACCGAGGGCTAGATTTCGATCTCGCGATAGGCTAAGGTAGAATTAAATTTTTTTGCTTAATATAAGCCCGGAGTCAGAACTTGCTTCCTATTTAGGACTTAATACAGTTGGCGATATGTCGGTGTGATACACCTCTGACCACCCCTGAAAAAGAATAATGCGTGATGCTATGTAGATATAAGGCTAGATCATCGTTGTGCGAATCGAAAACTCGCATGAATAGTATTACCAAGGCCTAGATCACGAGGTCAATTCGACGCTGAATCAACGCAAGAACATCTGCGACCAATTTAGCATCTTTTAATTTCTTTTATGGTCGTATTATGAGACCTTTTGGCTGTGTAGGGTTTTATGGGCCTCTAGGAAGCGAGTTTTAATGTTTTTATTAATTTGCAGTACTTTCCAAGTTACAGGAAAATGGTTCTAAATTATATCTACTTAAAGACTATATTTTGTTAGGTTTTAACACCTCGTATTTACAAACATATTTCTATAAATACATATTTACGTATCTAGAAGTTAAAAATAAACCTAAGGTGTTTTTGATTGGGATTTGGAGCGAAATTAAGTTCATTTACTCTTCTATTCACCCCATTTGCAACACGCATGAGCATAACGTATACACTTAACATATTCTGAATTCAGTTTCTCACAAATTTGACTCCACATTTAGTTTCTCATTTCATTCTCAAGCCACTAAACAACATAGCGAACTGAAACAAAAAATAATATCACCCAAGCGTTTTAATTGCCGCAATGAACTTGATGTCAGCAAGACAATTTGGCTGTGAACATTGACATACCCAGGTTTTGCATGGTTTATAGCTTTATTTCCTTAGCCTTTATACATATAGTAGTTTATTTACCAGTTTGATACCATAACCTGACTAGTAGAATAAAAAAATGCTTTGGGACAGTCACTTTTACTTTCTCATTTTAAAGTTAATGTAGCCAGCACAAGAATTCGTTCCATATTTTTTCACAGCATGGTAAGGTTTTTTATTTTTGAAAATAGGCTTAAAAATGTTACAATGCTGAGAGAATCCTCTCATTATCAATATAATGAATGCTCTATGCCGCATATCAATAAGAGATGTGGATTATTAAAGAAATTCCAACTTTCGTAGTAATAGAAGTAGATACATAATACTATAATAATTGTCAGTTAAAAAGATATATTCCAGGATTTTCTATTTTCTTTCTAAATTATTTATTCTTTTACATGATTCTAGTTCTATCATGGAATAAATATACCTCTGTTCTCACACACAAATTCAAATAAATAGCCACCAAAACAAATAACCCTAATTTGAGACAGAGCGTTCCAATACAATAGGATTCAATTTTCGGGTACGTTAACATGCAGGTAGACGGAAATAAAAGGCTCAGGTGGCACCATGGAGATAAATTACTTTACTTCGGTAGGGACAATGAATTTACTGTTTATTCGTATTTCTATTTTGGGAATCTAATTTGGAAGTTTATTTGTAATGGTAGCGTTAGTGGGATATATGTTTTAGACTTGATAGTTCTTTCATACCCACTTGTTTAACCCAAAATAAAAGTTGGATCTGGCATAATTCTGACGACAATAGACGTGTAATCTTTTTGCATAGTTCAACTAACAATATTGTTTAATTCTATATATTTGAACTATACTATTGTAGTTACCTGATATAGCAATTCCCTTTGCTAATATAAAAAAGTCAAATATCAATGTCATAAAAATCCTTTTAAGTTCAAACTTGAATGTTTTTACATTACTTCATTTTAAAAAACTGTTTCACAAGTTTAAATTCAATTCAGCGCCGCAGCCAGCAATCTGTTCGGTGGTTAAGGACCACAACTTCAATCTCACGCTAAAATTGAACTGCCAATCTGACCCAGTTTAGAAATAATGCACAAGGCTGTGACACTGGACGTTCTGCTAAAAAGTTCTCTGTATGGATAGAATAGCAGTTATTTTGGATTGATTGAAAAACGCTTACTTGATAAAGCAATGCTGTATAAAGTAAGCTTTCAGACCAAAACAAACCTGTTTGAATTGATTGTTGGAGCACGACACCAGAACTGGATTAGAGTGGTAGTTTTTATGTCGCGTTTCATATGTTCAGTGAGATTATAGGGATTAATAAACTCTTTCCGCTATACAATGCCTTCGCCCCTAAAAATAATCAATTAACCCATATACGAACCTACGATATTTTTGTATATGTGAGTGCGCATGGACGGTGTTCTCTCATAATGAGCCGATCAACCTGTTCATTAAGTGATCGATTGAAATCGATATCACATTGATTCTCACATTCGTATAAACTTCTTCGGTAACAGACATGCGAACTCGCGATTAAAGAGCAGTTATAAGCAATTAAATGTCCAAGACTATAATTAAACTTGCATTTATGGGAGCAGTGCGAGCGGCCCGACTGTCGTATGTCACCCGAATTGAAATGTAGGATAGGGGAAGGTGTATACATTCGAAAGATCACATTTTAGGGTCGTGAAGCTGTCGTTAGAGTAGGTAAAATCTATGACATAAATACATGTAATAGATTTCGGATTTTATAGTGGTTTAAAATTTAGGAGTTTGTACGATCGAGGTTGACAGAATTACATAATTATTTATTATATTTTAACTGATGTCCTAGTGATTCCCAAAAATACGCTGGGGATTTGGTGTGTGCGCTTGTCTATCCTGATTCACAGGAGTAGCGATTGTTACAAACGTATAGTCTTTTATATTATCAAACGGACATATTAATAATTTTAATTTCAACAACATTTTTCTCTTTATACTTAAATATTATCTACAGAATTTGATAGAATGTTTAACTGAAAATATTATTTCACTTCTTCAATTACCGTAAAAGGATAACGAAACATATTTGTCATTTGAAAACGTTACAGTGAAGTAAAGTTATACTTTTTTTTGTTTGAACAGTTTGTGAAGATAACCAACTGGTGCGTTACTTTGTCGCATACTGCAAGTCTTCGGTAGTATAGTGGTCAGTATCCCCGCCTGTCACGCGGGAGACCGGGGTTCGATTCCCCGCCGGAGAGATCTGTTTTACCCTCTTTGTGCCCATGATCAATTGCGAGTCTATCGTACAATCCTCGAAATGTGTATTTTATGAATATATCTTTTTGGTTTGAACAAATACTTTTGGTTTCACAATCTTGATTTCGTTTCTACCGGTTGAATGTGGCGAATTTATCTCTGTTTTTACTATTGCATTTATAATGAGATAATTAAGATTCACAAACAAATAAGACAGTCGCATGTCCTTGTACCAGATGTGGGCATGTGGATATTTCTTTACTTTGAAAACGTACTCATAATAATGTATTTGATAACATTTAAGAATATTTGATAAAATATCCTCGTCTTTATTATTTCGACACAATTGACTGTTCTGATAGTTATTACTGTGTTTTAGGAACATGGATGGGAGAGAAGTTGTTCTCTTAACTTCTCATAAACATTTAAGAATATTTGATAAAATATCCTCGTCTTTATTATTTCGACACAATTGACTGTTCTGATAGTTATTACTGTGTTTTAGGAACATGGATGGGAGAGAAGTTGTTCTCTTAACTTCTCATATTTTTTATTGTGACTATAACTCAGTCATAAGTTAAACACTACATATATTATTCGATATAGGGTTGTAAGGCATCTTTATACTTTACCTAGGAGTCAGCAGTAGGCATACAGGTGAGGTAAGCTCGGATGGGATGGCAATATTTTTATTACTGGTATATGTAAAACAAATATTTAATTTATATAACTTTGCAGACTGTAGTGTCATCACTTATTTTACTCAAAAAATATTTTTGCAAAAGAGTCTCTCCGGCGGGGAATCGAACCCCGGTCTCCCGCGTGACAGGCGGGGATACTGACCACTATACTACCGAAGACCTGAGATTATAGACGAAATAGAGCAACAGCAATAATATTGGCCTCTTATTGGGACATTGAGTGAAAATTATTTACGAGTGTTTATTCAATCCATACACTACCAGGCATGGGAGTTATATTGCAACATTATTATCAAAAAGAACTGTCCAGTAGGATGGAATTGGAGATACCACGATAAAAGTATATTATAAAAAATATATTTTAGTAAACGCCACGCTTGTGTAGCAACACCAAACTTCGAATTCAAATGTACCATCGTCACCAGCAGCCTATATCCTTGTCCACTGTAGGACATAGGCTGTCTTCGATAGTACCGCGTGACTGCATTTCGTTTATCCCTCTCACAGTTACCATAAGTTTCTTAACAATAAATCTTGACCCATGTCTTTCGTAGTATATTACTTACTCTATAGACCCAAGGTTGACAACCCAAACAGCCACTAAAGTCTACACCAGTGAAGCGATACTCATCGGAATTGTATTACTGTATTCAATTCCCTATTGTTCGATAATATCACTACGCATCTTATTTTTTTTCCCGCATTTCATCTTTAAACTTGGTCCTTCTATACACGATTATTAATCCCCCGCGGAAAAAGGAGGATGTTATAAGCATCTGTATATTAGTATGTCTGTCATCCTAGCTCCCAAACGAACAGACCGATTTTGATGCGTTTTTTTTTTGTTTAAAAGCAGATGTGATCCTGATGGGCATTTGAAGATCAGCTCCTTTCATATCTCAACGGGTACGATTAATTTGAAATTAGGTATACTATTATTTATGTAGTGTAGTCTATGCGATCTCCGTCGTACAATACCAATTGAACTAGCTAATAATGTAATATATTAAAAGCAGCGTCATTGAGATCTGGCTTTGTTGTCGAAACTGAATCACAGTTGGTTAATAAAGACATTCCTATTGTGCTTGAATACTCGGCCATCGGGCGATGTTGATTGCTATGAATGGGACGACTGTATGATGTTTAGACTAAGCTTAAAATATATACTGGTAACACGGGCAGTAGGGATCCTAGGCTAGGTATCTTCTTGATCGTTTTCTTTTTCAAATAACTTTTTCCACTTCTATTGTATGGCCGAAGCATTAATTTTTAAAACATGAAGACGACTGAACTCAACGCTTTCTGGTGATTTCCAAAGCAAATTCGGTTAAATTCTTCTCATTAAAAGTTTTTCGATAATTACGATGAAACTGCGAAGCGCTTATTTTGAACGCTGTCGACGTCCTAATAAACTGTATTATCCTCTAAAGCTTTGTTTATAGGGTGTATGTTGCCTTGATCAGGTCAAATGTGCTGAGGTAAGTCAACACTGACCGAACATTTCATGGCTATTGGCTGTAAACACAATGCATTATTAGTAGTTGCGAAGGAAAATGACTGTGGAGATGTATAGGTAATCTTGTTAGGACCAAGTCATAAAATTAATTTGTATGGGATTTTCTTTTTGCTTAATACGGTGTTAGGCTAGCATCCTCCGACTTGATGTAGATTAAAGTGCAGATTCTAGCATAATTCTATCTTTTCTACGTTTGAAACAATGATACTATATTGTAGGTTTCCTTTTTAGTATTGAGAAAGGAAATACTCCAGACTATGAGACGGACGATGATAAACCAAAATTCATTCTGTATCATGTTACGTTAACGTTTATGCGCATTACTATTTGCAATTTTTTAGCAAGTTTAGTAAAGTGAAAAATGAACAAAAAAAATTTTTTTTGATAATATAAAATTTTATATGTTGGTATATGGGTCATTGAATTCTAAAGTTATAATTATGTTTGTATGTCCATATAATTTCAAGTTTAACTTGGATATGTAAGCTTATACCGTTTAAAAAATCGACAATAACTATATTTCCTTGTAGCCGCGTAACACTGCAGTTTTTATTTGATTAAACCACTTTTTAATAAGCGTCACGATATTAATAACTTACATTGCATGTTTATTTTTATATACGGCCATGACAAAATAGTTCCACTACACCTGGTGGTAAGTGCAGTGGGAGTCCAGATAGAGTATCGACTGACGAGAGATAAGTAATTATGCCTTATCCGTCGTCAGAATTATGCTGGCCTGTTTGAAACTCGATATACACAGGCTATCCCTGGAACGCGACACCTTTACTTTAGCTATTAAGGCTCTACACCTTGTGTACGGTGGTCGCTACATCCTATTACCAGCATGTTTAGTTTCCTCTGGACATCAACAAGTTAATGCCGGATTATGGCCCTTGTTAATATATTATTAGAATATGTCTCCTCTTCCTCTCAACCAATCACTTAACTGAAATTGGTATTTAGGTAAATAAGTAAACGTGTTAATAAAAAAGACATGAAATATATACAAAGACTGACATCGAAAAATTATAGCAACAGTTTTAGCCCTAGTTATTCATGTATGAAAGATATCAATTTAAATATATTTATATGGTTTTGTAACTTCTTGTTGGCACATTAATGTATAAGAAGAAAACAAACTTTGTAACTATTAAGGGGAAATGTAAGCCGCTTATTTTCTGTGTTTCTAGTACTTAGACTTTGAAAGACGAAGTAGCTCTTCAGAAGAATAACTAACTACTGTCTAAGTAACTTTGTACTTTGTTCATTGTTAAAATAAAATTACATTGTAGTATTTGTTGTGTATCATTATATGATTTCACTTTGTATTTTCAAGGGCAATCCACTTTCGATTAGAAATCCTTTTTCAATTACGTCTAAATATATTGTTATCAATTGACTCTTATGAAATTTTGACATGTTTACGTGTGACCTCGAAATACATTCTGTGTGGTTTCTCTATTGAATGATCTACAAAGAAATATTTAGAAATCTAAGGTTCGATTTGATTTAATTAAATTTAAGGTAATCTATTTTTGGACTCTTCTAACTTGTTATGTTTTTATCATCTTCTTAGATATAAACAAATTGTCGGTATAGTTATGGATTTATATTTTTAATAACGGTATTATTACCGTTATTAAATATTATCCTCTTGCTAGGCAAAAACTCGAAAACACTTCTGTATCACGGAATCTGCTACTATTTCTATTCCAAAATTCTTCCTACATCAATAATATAAAATCGCTTTGTATCTCCATGTCCGTCAATTGTATAATTGTTAAAATGAAGACATTTATTCTGATCTCGCGCCTCAAACGATTTGTTTGTCATATCTCCGTCATAATTGTTTCCAGCGAAATTAAATGCCATTAAAGTCGGTACGACGACTGCCTTAATATATTCTTGAACGTTTCCATCGCTGTTTGTAGCTCTAGTTCAAATAGTCTTCTTGTTAAATAGTCTTGTATTTCTTGCTTTCCTGGTATAAATTTGCCAACTTTTTGATGGTACTTGTTGAATTTCAAAATGTTTTCATTTATGTATTTATTTAAAATTAAGCAGTTTCAAGAGTTAACTGAGTTGGTAATGATTGTCGTTTATTTTATTCATTAAATTGTTAAAGGCGTGATAGTATGTATGTAAGTGTATAAATGTACCAATTAGTTAACGCTTAGAATCATTGCCGTTATTAGTATTCTAATGAGATAATATGTAGCTTCAAGACACTGTGAGTTCATTTTGTGTATATCGGATGGTCAACAGCTAAATTAAATAAAAAGTAAAATGTAGGTAGATGTTGTAACTGACTTTTCGGATGATAAACAGCTCAGTCCGTCTCGTGACTATGAACACTACAGTCTTCGAAACGTTGGAAGAAAATTATAATATAAAAGACCGCGATAAACTCCATAAAAATTGTTTTATTCCAAGGTACGTAGCTTTAAAATTCCCTGCTATAAATACATTCGGTATGTAGACTGAAAATTCTCTGAATATACAGCACATATCAAATATTTGTTGACAAACTGGTCCACGGAGATCATATCTATAATACTGTTTATTCGCAGCACATCGTACTGGGGAAACGTGCGGCTACATACAAAACGAAGGAGCCAAGGCGATGTGCAAACAATTTTCTAGTTATCTTTTCTGATCGCATGCCGAGTTTTTATAGGAATTTTTTAAACGAATGTGATGCTGTTGTTTTACTTTTCGTTAATAATATTGATCCTGTAGGTAGGTAGGTATGCCAGTGTTCCAATACTAAGAAGAGTTAGTTAGGCTTTTCGTGAGTTGGTAAATACGTAGAATTCTTGGGTATGGAGTCTTATATAAGTTTTGTTTGACCTAAAATTATTCAAACAAAAAAGAATAGGAATTAGAATCATTGTCTCCTTTTCATCTTAGCAGTATACGAAATACGAAAGGCAAAATAATAATATAATATTATCAGCCCTGTAAATATACTGTCCCACTGTTGGGCAAGGGCCACCTCTACTACTATAAGGCCTTAGTCCACCACGCTGGCCTAGTGCGGATTGGTAGACTTCACTCACCCTCGAAAATACCTAATAGAGAATTAATCAGGTATTCAGATTTCCTCACGATGTTTTCCTTAACCGTTAAAGCAAGCGATAATTCACAAATAATACACACATATTTTTTTTACAAAAGTCAGAGGTCCGTTCCACAACCAACTAGGCTATCGCCGCGTATTTTGTGCTGTTTTGCCCGAAAGGCAAAGCGGGGCACAAAATATTAATTAAAATATTAACCAACTTCAATCATAATTGTAAACAATTCGAGGGCTTTTTTTTATTTGCCCTAATAGACAAACAAGCAAGCGGTCCGCCTGATGGTAAGCCCATGGAATTTGAGCAATTCCGGGCACATCCAAGTCGCTTCCTACCGGGAGTTAAGCACTCTTTTCAAGTCTCGTCTAACGAAGTATAGGTCATAGCGCTAAGAGAACACCGATAGAGTTAGTTCGTTCAGAGTTGTGTGCACGGTAAAAAAAATCGTAGAATTGTAAAGAATATTGCTACCAAGATATTAAGCACATCTAATTAATAAAAAATATTTCCACAAAGGAGTTGAAGTGTCCTAAAGCCTAGATATGAACTGCACTATCTAGTCAATATAGATTGGAAATTGGTTTAATGAGCAATCACGTTCGATAGGACGGATCAGCAAACAAATCAATGTTGCATGAGCTTCGGAATGCGTAGAAGCGGACAATCATCGAGGGCTCGGTGTCATGGCGGATCAAATTAGGTCCAATTAATTGATACCCGCACGCGATCACACTAATCTCTCTGCAGTCTATAGATAGGTAATGTGCTTTGTTGACTTTAAGATCCAATAAATGAATACGAGATGAATAAAACCGAGGATTGAAAAGAAATAGATTGTGTTCTTATGTTTACGCGAATGTTAGACATTGAAAGAAAACTATTTTACGGATTTGATCGCGGTTTTTGTATTATAATTTTCTCCCGATGTTTCGAAGAATTTGCAGCATTCATTGTACACCCAGTGACCACGAGGGCTGCAAAGTCTTACAAAAGTCGAAGTCTAATAGATTGAGATTCATCATCATCATTATAATCAGCCATAGGATGTTCACTGCTAAGATTGAGATGAAGACAAAGAAACTAAATTAATTGCAACTCGCAGTCTTTAAAATAAACATTCTTCTAAACGTTCAAATTATTTGTAATCTTTTTAAACAACTCTTTAGGGTAAATATATTTATGTCAGACTGTTTGCTAATCTTCCTCTATATAATAATGTTTTACTGGATATGTATTCAGTTTACCGATTTCATCCCCATATACCTTCAATTCCAACATAAAGTGCTTATTAGGACTTTACCTCCTAATTCAAATATCTACAGTCTTTCTTATAAACTTCTTTTCTCGTTAAGAGATGGTTGAGAATTGCTTAAATAGCTGTCAAAACATCACCAGTTTCCTAGTTTAAATCTTATTAAGAGGCAAGATAGCGGGTTCTGACTTACAGTTGATCGAGTAAATTTGTGTTTCGCAAAGCTTTGCGAAATTTTTATAAGTAAAATTGTTTGTGCCCTTCAATTGTAAAATATATTCTTAAGTTCAACCACGTTCATCGTCTCATTTCAAACTTATGAAATTCGTAGTCGGAGCTCCGCGCCATTTTACCGTCATCGATAACTTTATTGCGACATCGTGAGAAGAAACTAGAGTTTGTTATATGGCGCCAAGTTTCTCATTTACTTTTTTATAGACAATCATATTATGAGTGGGTCATTGATGATTACTGTTGACACTATAATAATTAATATTATTGACAACGTTTCAATTAAGCAATTAAATTATTTTAAAAATTTCAATGGTGAATTGTATCTAGTGTAACTACTGGATAAGACTTAACATCTCATGTCTCAGGATGGCGAGCGCAATGGAATGGCAAACAATCATTTGTAATTCAAGGAGTTCAATGGTGTTTCTACTGTTTAGGGGCGGTCGTATCGCTTACTAGCAGGCGAACGGCAAGCGCGTCTTGTCACTTAACGCAATAAAAAAAAGGAAACTATAAGAATATTTAATGCGTAAATGCCTAGACCCACTAATTAGTTAATGAGATTCGTCCCACCCGTAGGTTAGAAATACCATGTTAATATTTTCTCTGCAAAACGTTTTTTTTTACTTGACATTGGCGAAATTACCGTGGAAATATATGATGAAAGCCATAAATATAAAAGAAAATGCTGATATTGTTAATATAGTTCAATGCTTCAACAATTTAGTCTCGCAAACTCGACCCAACAATTGTCGACAAGTTTAACGACACAGGAGATAATTCGTTTGTAAGTTTTGGCGATAGACGAATACAATTGCATTAATTGTGGCAATTTGTTGCAGAATATTGGCTCTTACTCTTATACAAAAGTAAAAACAATTTTCATTTTGGAAAATGTATTCATGAATTTTCAAGTCTACTGCAAAGAAAATAGGAGCTAGAATTTTTATATGTAATTTCTGGAATGTTTGGTAACATTGTCGTTAGGCAATATTTTTTATATCCACATCTTCCAAATCGTGTAATTTGATAACATTAGAAAATTGGATTTTGTACATAGTATTGACGTCACAAATTCTAAGACTGTCAACATAGTACAATTGCAATAATCTTCATTTTATTACGTCAAATAATGGAAAAATGTACCGAAATAAGAGTGGAAACAGCGTAGTCGGGTTCATATTATAATTGTGACAATTCGTTTCCATTACCACATCATCCTCTGTTTGTTCTTTAAATAAACATTAATATCATCCCAATTTACCTTTACAGACGTAGGCAGCGATGTATCACACCCATAACTCGTAAGCTATGATAGTGTTTTTCTCTTTTGATCTCTAATATTAGTAAACTCGAGTGATAGTTTAAAGTTGTTGTACATGAACGTTTAAGTGATAGTAATATAATTTCTATATTATCAAATGCGGTATCGGAAACTCTACGCACGAACATAATTTAAGCCACAAGGAGTACGTAATACACGGATATTTTCAATAAGTGTTACGAACATAGCGCACGTAATATAGGCCGTTCAGGCTAACTGTGTTATAATAGAAGGTAGTGAAGTATTTCCTGACACGCATAAGGAAATCATGAAAGAGCGGGTTTTGAAATAAAAAGCATTTTTCGGATTTTACCAAAAACACCACCTTAAAAAAGCGGCGATAGCCTAGTTGGGTGTGGAACGGACTGCCAAGACGAATGTCCGCAGGTTCAAATCCCAAGGGCACACACCTCTGACTTTTATAAAAAATCATGTGTGTATTCTTTGTGAATTTATCGTTTGCTTTAACGGTGAAGGAAAACATCGTAAGGAAACCTGCACATCCGAGAAGTTCTCTATAGGAATTTCGAAGGTGTGTGAAGTCTACCAATCCGCACTAGGCCAGCGTAGTGGACTTACACCTAATCCCTCTCAGTAAAAGAGGCGGCCCGTGTTCAGCAGTGGGCAAGTATATAATACAGGGCTGATATTATTATTTATTATTATTATTACCAAAAACACCACCTTGTTGTTATTGGATAGTGATGACTTCAACGAACTAATGAGAAAGTCTATTTATTTAATAATGTAATAACAACTTGCATCTATTTGCCGATAATACTTTCACTGTAAGATTGACTTGGTTATTTAGCTGAGGATACTGAAAATGTATAAAAATACCGTCAAACAGGACTTGCTGGTGGAAAGATATATTTTATATCCGCCCGAGTAGCGATTACCGTACACAAGGCGTTAAAACCAGTCATAGTGGCCCACGTAAGTGTGTCACGTTCCGGGATCAGCATATGCATATCCGGTTCCAACAGGCCGGCATAATTGTGTCGACTGCTGAGGGGTAATCACTTATCAAAACACTCCACTTATCATCTGGTGTAGTGGAGTCCCTATACCTTGCACGTATAAAAAAACATGTAAGAATTTTCTTAAATACAGCATCACACAACCATGAAGATTAGCCTCCATTACTTTTAAATGCGATGGGCTAAGATCTAGCTGATATTCACGTCTGCCTTGAACGGACAGTGGTCAACAATGCAATTACAAATACCCACACATGCAACTTATTATTCTGGTCTGATTGAGGATATTCTTTTAGACGCACTTATGAAGTCAAGTTTATGTAAGTCCTGTATTATAATGTGTCAATGGAGGGAGCAAGTCTATTATATTGCTGCATCACGATGACCAGTCGGTAAACACCTACAAAATTTCTATGCATAAGTCATGGCATTCAAGTTTTCTGATGATACTCCTGATGGTACTATCTTTTTAAGTCCTATTATACATATATAATAACTAAAAAAATGACAATGACGAAGTAGAATATGCTCAACGGATTTGATGGAATTTGTTACATGAACAGTCCATATTGTGGATTAACATATAATATGCTGTATTTTATCCTTTAACAAGCTAAGATTTGGAGAAATTTTTTTCACGCCAGCCCCTGGTTAACCACTAACCACACACTACACCAAAAGTCCTTTACAATATTTTCTAGGAAATAATCTAGCAACGTGGTCTTACTTCGCGATGATATAACAATCGGCCCTTACATCATTTATCATAATGAACAGCAACAGAATCCATCAGGCAATTGTTAGACAAAACAGATAAATGTTGAGGGAAAAGTCTTAAATTGAGTCCGGGTTGAGGCAGCCATATCCAGTATGAAGTAGACTTAAGTGCCGTCCCACCACATGTGTATTGTGATTGGCTTGTTCTGGATTTGGTAGTCACGATAGGATTAGATCAATTGGAGACCGGTAATCTTAATGATTCGTTAGTTACAGATAGACGGGAATTGGATGATGTTTCATTGCTAGTTACAGCAGTTTTCAATAAGCGATCCCGATCTTAATCTTCAATCCGATTTCCAGAATGAACCAATCAAAATGAGTCATTTGTAAGCATACCAAAAATTTATTGGTCCATTTTTTTTGTAAACATGTCAAAAAACTTTATTTTTTTGATCCATTTTTGAGATAGATCGAAAAGGTGATTGAGATTGTTTATTGAAAATGGTGGATAGTAGGCGATGGTTTTGGGGTTAGTTAACGGTATTGTAATAGTAAAATATTGAATTTCAAGTAAATTTCGGAAATGTTATAGTATAAAATGTTTTAAATCGTTACGAAACTATTTGAAGAAACTTATTACAAATTACAATTCTTCCTCAACCTTATTAGGGTGTTTCTACCGTAACCCATAATACTACAACTGTGATTTGTGGTAACAATCGAAATAATAATATTGTAGCCTTGTTATAAACAAGAATAGTGCACGTGAAAGTGACAACCATTGGTCCTAAGTTGTTTATGTGATTTACAGATACCTATATTTATTACATCATTAATAGTTATTGCTCAATGCTCTCTGATCCACCTGCGTGAGAGTTTCACTTTAAAGTCACGCTTGCCATTTCTTACTATAAAAGTAGCCTATACTTTAAACCATTATCTGACTATATGCCAAAATTCATCAGAATTTGTTCTACAGTATGTAATATACGATATTATTGTTATATATGGGAACGGCAGTGTCCTCATTGCACCTGATGGTACGTGGAGTGCGGTCCAATAGAATGTCGACTGACGTGAGATGATTGCCCCTCTGCAGTCGACACAATTATGCCGGCCTGTTGGAACCGGATATACATAGGCTGACCCCGGAACGTGACACACTTGTGGGCTATTATGACGGGTTTTACGACGTGTATACAGTGGTCGCTATCCGGGCGAATATAAAATATATCCTACCACCAGCAAAGCTATTCTTATATAGTTACGCAATACTATCAAACGCAGTCACCTTCACTCCACATTATCAGAAGTGAAACGTTATCACATTAAAGTAAGTCAGTTGTTTCTCCATCGCGAATACATGCATTTATTAGTTTTTCAGCATAACAATTATTTTTATAATGAGTATTTTCTCTTTTCCATTGGTTTTTATGTTACGTGTCGCATTTACGTGTAATGAGTAGTGATGCAATACCAGGTGTTCTGTTGTGGCTGCGTATATATTGAACTGTATTGTTGCGATTGACCACAGTAATATAGTTACTAAGGGGACTAGATAATGCGTTCTTATTGGTACGTTTTGATAATTGTCTCAATTTGTTTTAGGGCAACTGAATTTTGGGATCTTGAAATGTTATGTATCTTAGGTGATTGTCATTTGGCATTTCAAATATCCATTTCTTTCTTTGAAGGTCTTCTCTATTTAGGTTTTCTTTGCTGTTGTGATGTCTATGAGGAGATCTTTTAGTAGTAACCCGTTCGGTCGTATGTTCTTCTCCCATTTTTTTTCTATGTCCATTATTCCCGGCTGAAATGATGATAATGATGTGGTCAACGTCACCCATAGAATTCGGTAAACGGGCACAGCGAAGCCGCCGCCACGCACATTTACATAGTAGTGTAGTGATTCTTAGCAACAAGGCAAAGACGTCTGCGCGACACCCCGTTTATCTCATCTTATAGCCTTGTATCCGCATTAAAATCATCAAATACTCGTGTTGTTTTTATAAACAACTTTAACCCCTAATATTCATCCTTTTAATTATATTACGTTGCGTGACCAAAGGAATCGTGTCTTGTACGTAACAGAGCAAAACACTTTTTATTTCCAATTACCCTCTCATTGTTTTTGTTCATTAGTCGGCCGCGAGATGGCGCTATTGTATGAAAGGATTAACAGATTAATGGCGTTTAATTGCCTCACTGCCTTTGTTTGTTTAATTCGTGTTATATAAACATCGCCTTTGCTTATGTGGCATCGTAAACTAATGACTTGGGTTTGATTTCAAAGTGAACCAAAATTTTTCTAAGTTTCTTGATCTAAAGACGCGCGAGTTGCGTGAGTTTCGTTATTGTTTGCTTATTTACATGGCATAGAAAAATATATGGTGAATTGTAGGTGTTAGTTGTATCTCTGCCTCACCTCTCGGGTACACAGGTATCATATTATTGTGTATAATAATATATATTATTACATATAACGGACGGATAACTCGTATTTAAAAATTAATTACGCGCATTCGCTTCTCATATTAACACAATGGGTACTCAAAATATTTGATGAAGCACCTCTGATAACCAGAGGTGAGAGGAAATGTTGTTTATTACTAATTGTAGAACTTTATCAGTCATTTGTGTCGTTTTATACGGATACGTTGAAGTGACCCCAGTGAGCTGATAGTATGCGAAATAGTGTCCAAACACAGACAATCATGGCGGGTTTATCATCCCATGGATGATATGTAAACATCTCTAACTGGATACACCAACTATAATGATTACTCTAAAAATTTGTAGACCGACGTGTTGGAAACGGTCTTTATCCAGTGACTTCTAAAGTCGTTTACCAGGTCGACCATTACGAAGATCTGGTCTCAAAATGAGATCATCTCTGTCCCATCGGGCAGTTGTTTCCAGAAAATGATAAGACCCGTAATTGTTGAACATAAACACGAAACGAAAACACGAAATGATAGCCACCTTTTTTGAAATCGGTTGAAAATGGTGTTATTCAAATCTAGTTTCGTTTATTTTATGGTGGTAAATATTTGTTTATTACGCGTTGTAGATAGTACAATTTTTATAACGCGTGGGGGTAGGCAGAGGTCAGTCTATTGTGCTCGGATCACGTTGTGCATCCAATTCATTGTAAAACACAGTATCACTGCATTGTGTGCTCATGGTTGGCAGAGATTCAATACAGTTAATCCACTACCGTTTAAAAGGAATTTTAATATAATTAAATTAATTAAATATTGTCCTGATAAGATAATTTTCGTTTATTATGATAACAATAAGGAATTCAAGTGTAAAAATATATTATGGTACTTACCAGTTTAAAAAAACTTTTTTCAATTACATTTGATTACAAACGAAAATATGTTTTCGT
Organism: Manduca sexta; assembly: GCF_014839805.1. Taxonomy (NCBI): domain Eukaryota; kingdom Metazoa; phylum Arthropoda; class Insecta; order Lepidoptera; family Sphingidae; genus Manduca; species Manduca sexta. The sequence continues at coordinate 9,472,307 of NC_051134.1, read as the reverse complement.
GACAATCGTAAAATATATTATAAATATTTTTTCATCTTTTTCGTTGCATTTGTAGATCCACAGATATAAAACAATACGTAATAAAACTTACCTTTTACCCTTTTGTCTAAATCATGTTAATCGTCAGGTTCGGTGGCGTTGGAAGCGCGGTACGACATCTCTTTGTGGTGCCGGGTTTGATTCCCGTCGGGCAGTGATATTGTGTTTTCCTGCTCAGTATCAGCGTGAGGTCTGGCATTTGTGCTCGATATGGCGATAGGCTCGTCCCGATTAAATTATGATGAACACACATGGAAAATTGAATGCCAGTTGGACCTCTGCCTATCGTTTGTAATAATGGCGTGTCATGTGGTATTGTACAATAAAACAAATAGGCAGCTACCACATTTAATTGAATTCAACCAGCCCTACAGCACACGTGGAGCGGTTGGCCCGTGACCATCGCCACCTGCTATTTTCGCCACAATTGGCCATTACACTGACATGATTATGATGGTTACATTAATGTTGCATACAGTGACATGCCGAGTTATATAACTATACAAATGTCGTGGAAAAATACAGTAGGCCTGTAAATAGTTGAGTTTAAAATATTAATACATGCATACATATTTCTGAAAGGGTAGACAGAAGCTATGGTTTTCCGTTTCGGCGAGATTGTATACGTTCAACGAAAACCCAACGCTAGGCGTTTTAGTTGTATTTGGGTATAAAATCACACAAATTTTGTTTAGCAACCTGAGAATCTAATTCAGAACTTGCCTTTAGCTAAGTTAATTAAATGAATACCTTATTTTTCAATTCGTAAAATGCATTATTGCTTTTGATAAACTTATCTAAAACATAAATTACTTTTAACAAATGTGTTACTGGAACTATTATAAATGTATGTACATTCAATTTGCATCCATTATGTGCCTTAAAGTAGCGACATCTGTGAAGTTCAGTAGAAACTAAAACATTTCTGTATAAAATAATAGTTCGTGTAAATAATTCAATAATTTAGTGAGAATATACCAATATACAAATAATGCGTTTGCAAGCACGAACACATAACATTAATATAGTTTGATTTTATTTTATATTAAGAACCCAAAAAGTTTTTAGTTCACGGTTGTTCGGCTAGATGGCGCTTGTATACAATAAAAAACATCTCTTGCCTTTTTACCAAAGGGTTGGGCTACGGCACAACTTATGTACCGGTGATTTATCGAGGCTAATTTCGCCATAAGAATTAATTTAGGTCATTTTGATATTAAATGAAACCACATACTCGTCTTTACCTTTAGGAACATTGTACTAAAAATCATCCATAATGCGGCGTTCCGTACATTCACTGTATTCAACTGAATTGAACTGCAATCCATTAAAACTGACTTTGGTGTGGTCAATCTTGACAGCTTGTGGTTATGTACGGAGTGGCGTTTACGATAAAAGAACTCAAGTCTAACTGTAAACCTGGATTTGAATAAAAAATGTTAGTCAAATAAGTAAAATTATATGTTGTTCAAGTGAATAAATAGGTTTCAACAGTGACGTTTTGGTTGCCATTTTAGTTCAGATTTTGAACAAATAGTTTATATGGTTGTCGTGTCTATAGAATATACGTCAATACATGTGAATTTGTACACGGTTACCTGAGCTTTTGTACGTAGCTTTGCGAACAACGTAGATTATCGATAGTTCCGTCATAGTCCTTTATTAATATTATGTAACGAATTCTTATGATAATGAGCCATATTTATGCTCTATTTTCTATAATTAGTTTAAACGATTTACATAAGGGTTTTCCCCCGATGTGTTTTATAGCATTTTAATAGAGATCATAATACTTTTAGTGTTGTCTAAATGGCCTTTATAGCCGAAAAATGTGGCATTAAGTTTTATTTGCTCTGTATACTATGTTTATTCATATTATCTACGATGTTTGTGACTTTATTTAGAATATATACTATCTTTTTATGGTCCTATTGAGCGGCATGCTAATCGTATTTTTAGAATCTATTCCAAATTTATAATGTATAAATAATAAGATGTAAACATTATATTTCTAAAAAAAATATCGTTCTAACAAATAACAATACAATATTTTTATAAAAAAGTAATTAAACAACCAGTCTTAACTTTTTTTATACTGTAGATATTGTTTAATTAATTTCATAATAAAATGCCACTAAATTTTTTTTATCTATGCATCAAGTCATAAAGTACACATCATATTAATTTGCAACGAATACTGTTAGATAGAAAATTTAAGGGTCATTTTAAAAACGGAAAACTCCTTCACGCAAGCGAAACCTCCAGCAAAAGATAATGTAAATTAAAACTCAATCAATAATAAATGTTTTGATATATGCTTTCTTATTTTAATAATTAATGTTTAGGGCTTGTATCATAAGTTCTGAGTTAAAGCTACTCGACACATAAGTGTATAACCCGTTTCAATAAAAAAGTCACTCTAATCTATGCAACCAAATAAATGGCAATATCTACTAAAGCACTTACTCTAAAGTCCGGTTTGTTTGTATAAGCCGGCCTTACCAGACTAAAAAACTTATAGTTAAGTTAACAAAAAACATAAACTATTTATAACTGTCAAATAAAATTTCTTTTAAAGTTCTGAAGACGCCATTAGACTTTATAAAAATAAGTATTATCGGATGAACAATACCTCAGTCCCCCCCGTGACCATGAAGGCTGTAAAGTCTTCGAAACGTCGGGAGAAAACTAAAATATAATAAACCGCGGTAGAATCCGAAAAGTAGTTTAATTTCAAAACATTATCTTTTAATTTTAGCAACATTAAACTGCTTACAGCACTTGTTGCCGAATACCTTTATTTTCCCCCTTGTTCTTAATGTAAATATAATCGATTACGAAATCGATTGATCCCTAATCGATTAATCGATTGCTTCACGTATTATGGATACAGACGAGGTATGTCGGGAGGTGTGGGGTACATTGAACCGGGTCTGGTCACTGACCCCACTAAATCGGTCGTTTGCAATTCATTTGAACCGTATGACAAGAAAAAAAGATGAGCCTTGGTATTATTTTGGGCATTATTTATACGGGTTCGAAGCTGGCATAATTTGAGTCAGTATAAGAAATATATATTATTATTATAATAGGGGAATAAGAAATATATATTATTATTTATACTAAGTTGACTCGACAGACGATATCAACTATTTTGCAGTGCGCATTCTGTCAATTGCTGAAATCAACTTATCTTAAATTTTCTAACGTTACGCTCAACTTCCTTAATTTTATCTTTCATAAGATCCTTCTCCTGACAATAACAAACACAACCAAAAAAAATACTGAAATCGGTCCGGCCGTTCACGCGTGATGAACGCGTGACTAACGGAAATAGGGATTAATTTTTATATATCAGTATAGATAATGTAACAGATAATAATAATATCAACCCTGTTTTATATACCGTCCCCTTGCTGGACACGGGCCTCCACTACTACGGAGAGGGAGTAGGCCTTCGACGCCGGCCTAGTAAGGATTGGCAGGCTTCACACACCCCCAAAATTCCTATAAAGAACTTCTCAGGTATGCGGATTTCCTCACGATGTTTTCCTTCATTGTTAAAGCAAGTGATATTACACAAAGAATACACACATAATTTTAGAAAAGTCAGAGGTGTGTGCCCCTTGGATTTGAACCTGAGGACATTCATTTGGGCAGTCGACACATTTATCTTAGTAGAATCCTGGTTAGAACAACAATTCATAAGAGTTTTTGTATCATATCTGATTCCGGTTGTTTGCGTTTCATATTGTAACTATTAATCATATGATGAACACATGCCATTTAGTAAACTAGATTACAAAAGTGAAAGATTTTTGCACAGGCGGGAACTTGCGCCATAACTAGTTTTATTAAATTTATGTTTTCGTGATACTAAATTATTTCCGATTTAATGATAGGTGTTAGGATATGTATTATATCCGCCTGGATCGCGAACACCGTACACAAGGTGTTAAAACTCGCCATAGTGGCTCACGTAAGTATGTCGCGTTCCGGAATCAGCCTGTGTATATCCGGTTCCAATAGGCCGGCATAATTATGTCGACTGTCGAGGGGGAATCTCTCGTCAGCCGACATTCTATAAGACATTATTCCATTTACCGTCAGATGCAGTAAGGGTTAATGTGCTGTGCCTATATAAAAGAAAAACTTTGCCCTGCCCATGATAAAAACAAAAAATAATAATTTGTTCATATTTATGAGTGAGTGTACGATTTCGCTTAGTTGGGAATAGAACGGTCTGCCGAATGGATGGATTTTTGCAGGTTCAAAACCCGAGGCACACACCTCGGACTTTGAAGTTACATGTGTGTTTTTCAATTATCATTTGCATGAAAGGCGAAAGAAAACATCTTGAAGGAATTCATATACCTGAGAATTAGCTAAATAATAATCGAAGGCAGTTGAAATCTGCCCATTCTCACTAGGCCAGCGTGGTGGATTAAGTCTAAACCCTCTTAGTAGAAGAGAGCCTTGTTAAGCAGTGAGCGGTATACTATACAGGGCCTTTATTATTAATTATAATTAATGTATTTATGATGGCTCCACCCGGATCTTCCAAAACTTGTTTTTCCCCGCAAAAGCCCGCAAAACCAATTTTTGGTTATTAATTTTTTTTTATAAAATTTCCTTGTATCATCAAAACTGGTATAGATTCCATGATAATTTAGTATTGATAGAGATTTTGAAAACATTTTTTTTTGTAACTTTTAATACGTATTAACAGATTACAGCTATTAATTGCCTGTGGGATTTACAATTAATCTTATTCTAAGGAAAGGTAATATTACACTATCAAGAAATGTTGTATCTCTCAACTTTAGAAATTAAAGTAATTATAGTGCTTTTTCCCCATTTGTACCTTATTTAATAACTTTTAATTAACTGCCTTGGTGGCGTAGTTATAATTGTACACGGTAGGAGTACGACTTCCGGCTGTGGTCCTAAGTTCGATTCCCGGGTCAGGCTAAAATATTATTTTCATCTTAAAAATGACTCCAGGGCTGATATTCAGTTAGAAATCATCCTTTAAATTATTAAAACACCTTAATTTTAACGCAATTATTTCCAGTGAAACTTCAAACATGCAACCGTTTATAATTCCAACGCTACATGACTAGAACATAACGGGTAAAGTATACGCGGTAAATAAAGTCGTATAATGAATATTCCATCGGACAAGCGCGGGCGCATATAATGCGCGTTTTTCGCACTGCGGTTTATTCTAACGGTACAGGAACGCCAGTACAGGACTGCCTCGGTGGCGTAGTTGTATTGCATGCCCGGTACAATAGCGCTCTGAGGTCCTGGGTTCGAATCCCGGGTCAGGCAAAGTGATATTTGGGTTTTTTCTGCTCAGTATCAGCCTGGAGTCTGGAATTTGTGCCTGATATGGCGATAGGCTCGCCCCCTATCACATCATGGGACGGAACATACTTGGCGAAAAGTGGGTGCCCTAGTTGCGCCTCTGCAAACCCCTTCGAGGATAAATGCGTGATGTTATGTTATGTATATAGGAAGGCCAGTATGTATATATAATAAAAAAAATAGTAAGTACAGAGAAACCTAAGACCAAGATCAAGTAGCTCTACAATATCTACGCATATGCAACATTTAATTATTTTCCGTGGACATTATGCGTGCGGTGCAAAATCTCGCAAGGTTCGACCTCGATCCATTTGCTGCAAGTTCATCTGCCTCACGTATTATTACGATGCGAATTGCTGTGCTCGCTGAATATTTAGTTTATCTGTGTGTAATGATTTTTATGTTTACGCGAATGTTAGACATTGAAATAAAATTATTTTTCGGATTTTAATTTTCGTATTATAATTATCTCTCGATGTTTAGAAGACTTTGCAGCCTTCATGGTCACGGACGGAGTTCATACGAGGAAAAGTGCGCACTAGTTATGCCTCTGCCTACCTTCGAGGGTGGCATGAGTGTGTGTTTGTACTTGTTGGAGATTGTGACTATATTATATTTATGTTCTATATTTAAAAGTATTTGTATGTTCTGGTCTTTTGTTTGCTTAGTTACCTCTTACTCTGAAATAAATTGTCGTGTCAAACACATTGTTAGTCAACTTTATTAATAACTTACAACAATATATCCATTATTACAACAGTACTAAACCAATGTTTATTATTTTGCACTGGAGACTGGATAGCATACTGCACACGAGATAAAAAATAGAAATATCTCGTTTAATGCCATCCAACATCCTTGGCGGGAATGCGGTCAGGCCAGCTCTAGTCAACACCTTTTATTTTTAGTTCTCATGCATTCGTTATAATTAGTTTTTGTCACTTAGGTTCGAATACTGGTTTATTGGGTCGGTAAATCGCTGAGGCTCTGGCTTCGATTATTAGTAGATATTAAAATTTGTGCTTGATTCTAAAGAGTACATGCGAGTTGTTTGCAATTGGAATTTGTGTTCAATATGGTCATAGCATTGTATTATTTATGACCAGTTTTTGCTCGCGGCTCCGGCCGCATCAAAGTTTGTCCGGGATAAAAGTACCCCTATTTATTTTCCTGATATAGAAAGTAGCTCATGTCCTTCCAAGGGTCTCAAAATATGTACATACCAAATTTCATCGAAATCTGTTGGGTAGTTTATAAGTTTATTGCGTTCAGACAGACAGACGTGGTGGTGACCTTTGTTTTATATGTATGTAAGGATATCTTATTTAATAATTATAATCGAGAAAGCCTCTTTAACTTGTACCTTATTCATAAAATTAGGTAGGATAGAAATAATGTTATTGGATTTATATTATACCCAGTCTAACTTGTCACTAATATTTTAACCCACTTCATAAATGTAGTCTTTAAATTTTCATCTGTATTTACGAATACTTCGACAGTCGACACAAAGGAACCGCTGGTCTAATAGGTATTAATAAAAATTTGCAACACAAACCAATTCCGTATCACTATAACTACTTTATTCTCTTCGAAATTGCCGTTACATTTTATCCTGTGACTTCCACGCGGGAGTGACGAGTAAAGACTACTCTTTTATGAATTCTAAACGCGAACGTCCGCGAGTCTGCCTTGGACAAAAACATTAGCAGATTATAGTCGACTGGCGGATCATTCATTCAGGTAATGCGTGGGAATTACGGACGCGCCGTTGCGTCACTGATTTATGTTTAGTATGCGACGCCGAGTTTAACTCGTACGAAAGACTAAGTGATAAATCTTATACGCAAGTCTGTTTGGGCATCACAGCTTGACCGAGCGATCATCGATTTTTTCATGCTTAGGTCGTACTGTAGCACCCAGCTGAATGAGGGGTACCTTTGCTGGACTTGATGTAATATTTGTTTAATTGTTTATTAATAATATAGTAATTTTCTTTGTTTAATGCAGTAATCTGTTTATTTAAAATTGTGACAGCAATAAATCTTTCTTTCTCTTATACTGGCACGCCAGAGTGACCCTACAGCACCTGATGGTACGAGAAGGTAGAGCGTCGACTTATGGATGACGCAGCCTTAGGTGTTGGTGAAGTGAATAACCGCTCAGGGCCTCGCAAGGTGTTTGAAGAACCCTTTTTTATGACCCTACTGAAGAAACTGTTAAAACCGGGAAACTATTTTTTGCTCCGTCCCGGTCCTCGCGTCGGTTAAGACCGCTACTGTGATTACCATCGCCAGTCGACAAAATTATGCCGGCCTATATGAAACCGGATATACACGAGTTGATCCCGGAATACGACCTTATGTTAGCCCCTACGGCGAGTATATTTGTGTACGGTGGTCGCTATCTGGGCGGATGCAAAATTTCAGTCCCAATCATTATTGTACTAACCTACCAAGTAACAAGTGTCACTCGATGTGAAAAGACGATAAAAGTCAGTCTAGCTAGATGTGGTGGTTAGTAGAAGTCTGTTGAGTTTTCGTTTGAAAGATATTTAAAGCATTTGGGGCATTTTGAGATTAACTCTTCGACGGCGACCAGAAGTATGCCGGCCAAAACTCCACGATAAACTGGAAAAAGAAATAAAAAAAGATTTTTATATAAGTTCATAATAATATGTTTTTAGTTAACTCAACTCAATTAATTAATTGTTTCGACAAGGTAATAAATGTTTTATTTGATAATATTTTTACAACACACTTATTGTTAATGGCGTGGAGAAAAAATGTAAACATCATATAGAGGTAGAAGATTGTAAATTTGTGTTTGTACGGTTTAACCACTGAAACTATTTAAGTAATCCTAATACTAATATTCATATTAGAAAACAACAAATTTTGAGCAATATATTATGCTATCATATTGCTTAAATTTATCATTTTGATTTTTTTTTTCATTAAACCTAGAAAAATATTTCAGCGGCAAGAGTTTAGTTGGAAGCGGAACGCACTGCCGAGACGAATGTCCGCAAGTTCAAAACCCAAGGGCATACACTTCTGACTTTTCTAAATTATATATGTATTCTTGGTGAATTAAGCCATCCAGACTTGAAACCTAAATCTGAAGACATGAAAAATTCTCTATAGGAGTTTTGAAGGTATGTGGAGTCTACGAATCCGCACTAGCCCAGCGCAGTAGACTAAAGCTTAATCCCCCTCAGTAGTAGAGGAGGTCCGTGCCCAGCAGTGGGACAGTATATAATACAGGCCTGATGTTATTATACTCGTAAAATATCCATGAAAAACTACAAGTAATTTTAAAAATTGTTTTTGGTTTGACTAAAATATGCAGGTATTTAATTATCAAAGAATTCGAAAAAGGTATGTAATTAACTTTGTTTTGATATTTCATGCGAAAAATTAATGGCGCCATTACAAATTCAGAAATGTAATTAACTACCTTTAATTAGATGTTATCGTGTAACTGATTTGGCGATAATATCCGTGTTTGTTCATGTTATGAATAAACTTACCTACTTTTGCTGGTTGTAGGATATATGTATCAGCCTGGTAAGCGACTACCGTACACAGGGTGTTAAAACCCGCCATAGTGGCTTAAGTGTCGCGTTCCGGGATCAGCCTGTGTATATACGGTTTTAGGCAGACCGGCGTAAGTATGTCCACCAAGTAGACCTGATCCACCAAGAGGGATATAGAAGGAATACTCATCTCTCGTCTATTGACAATATAAAGGTATTTTAACCGACTTCGCTAAAGGTGATGTTTTAAATTTAACGCCCATGTTCTTTATCGACTCCTAAAAAGGAGAGGGTTCTGAATTTGTGTGTTTGTATATTTGTTTATGTATCTACCGATTGCTATTTGTTTTGTATAATAATAGCTTTTGCTCTTGGCTTTGTCTGCATGAAGGACTTTTCTGGGATAAAGTCCCGCTATATATTTTCCTGGGATAGACAGCCTATAACCTTCCTAGGGTTTTAAACTATTTCCATACCAAATTTTATAAAAATTTGTTCCTTAGATTTTGAGAAAATCGATAACATACCGATATACAGAAAAGGGGATTTGTTTTATATTTAGATATTTTAGTATAATATTTTTAATACGGACCATAAAATATATCGATGGTTGAAAAGCTAATTGACTTAAGCGACATTATTTTGCGACAGTTAGTCGTATAGTAAGTATCACTATATAGTATAAAACAAAGTCGCTTTCTCTGTCCCTGTCTATGTATGCTTAAATCTTTAAAACTACGCAACGGATTTTGATGCGTTTTTTTAATAGATAGAGTGATTCAAGAGGAAGGTTTATATGTATAATAACATCCATTAAATAGTGGAGAAATACTGTTATTTTGTTATGTGATACCCGTGCGAAGCCAGAGCGGGCCGCTATGTTTTTATATACAACGTTCACAGTTTTTCTATAGTGTAATTAGTATCAGCATTGCACCCGTGCGAAGCCGGGGCGGGTCGCTAGTAAGTATATATACTTATATAAGTATTAAGTATATTTAAAATCAGCACGTTTTCCTATATTTTTTTAACATAGTTTAAAATTTTCGAAAATAATGTCGGTTTCAACTTTCAACCGTGGATGATTTTTCTGGCCCAACTGTATTACATTGTGGTCAACGTGGCCACAAATGTTCGTGTACACAATGACCCACTTCCTACCACTACGTCAGTGCCGAGCCTCTTGTTTGCACAAACAGACGTGCTACTGTTTTATATTGTTATACGACACGGTACCGTGATATGTGAAGTGATGAATCTTATGTTTGATTCCTGTTTCTTTTGAAATATGTAATTTATTTTCTGTCTTATTCTTTTTATACACGTTAAAAAAATAAGTTAAATAGGATTCGTCTCTACCAAATCAATGCACGTAAGCAAGACATTTACAAATTATTTATTTATTGTTTTATTAAATAAGGAGCAAGTATACTAGTAGATTATTTCAAGGTTAGCGCTCATTGCCCATAAACTTCCATACAGCTAGTCATCAATGTTACGTCAGCGAAGTGTAACAAACAGCTGATGTCTCTGAAAAGTGTGTGTGCGTGCGTGTGCGCAAGTGTGTTGTGTGTTTGTGTGACTATTTTTAGTGCAATGATCACTAATTTCAGATAAATCCCTAGATCGCTAATACAATATTTGTCTAAAGATTGATTAAAATATGACCGCCTAAACCTTATTTCTCTATGCACCACCCTTGTTTTTTTTTGTATTCGCGGAGAAAGTCCCTTATTACTACCGCCTAGCCTTCGTGGGGGGCGACTGAGCGGTTATGCTGGGGTAACCGTGCCTTACGGCCCGGCGTTGAGCCGCCCGGATTTGATGACGACCTTCGGGCGACCGCCGGGCCGAGTCCCTAACCCGAGTACAACTAACCTATGCACGGCCTACCAGCTAAAACTCCGCGGTGGCCCTCTTCGGCGCATTAGGGACTGCTGCAGGCTTCCTCTGACGGAAGTGTCTAAGTCTTCGTCCGCAGCCGCCCCTGCGCGGTGCCGCCTTGCGGCCCGTCTCCTATGGGGGGGGGGGGGGGGCAAAAGCCCCCACGCACCGAAGGACGCCCTCGGCGTCTACGGCAGTATGAAGCCAACTACACACTGCCGTCCATCCCGGGGGTCAACCGAAAAATGTGCTAGGATGCACAAAAATGCACTAGGGCGGATAACCCCCTGCTGCCCGCCGACGACCCCCTTCGTGGCCCCTATTAGTCGCCTCTTACGACAGGCAGGGGATACCGTGGTGGAATTCTCCAAACGCCCCCATTCCACAGGGCGGCTCTATGCACCACCCTAAGGTTGATTGAGAGAGAATGTCTATGGCATTAAACTCGCCTATATATATTTGTATATTAGGTGCATTAAATGAATAAATACTGTTTAATCTCCAGATCCAATCAATGTTGTTCGTTTTTATTACCTTAGCGCGTGTTTTACATAAAACAAACACACTTGACGTTTTTATCCTCGCAGGGGTAGGCAGAGGTGCAATCTGTACACCTTAAGGGTTCGATCCAATCACATGATAGGGGGGCGAACCTATCGCCATATCGGACACAAAAAGACTCCGGGCTGCTACTGAACAAAAACACAATATCACTTTGCTTGATCGGAGATTCGTACTCAGAATATCAGAGCGATGTCGTATCGTGCATCCAATAAAACTACGTCACTGAGGCAATCGGTGCACGTTTTAATTTCCTCAATAATAGTTTCTTCTTGCACGTGATAATAAGCGTGAAGAGGTGTGTACGTTTCCGATGATAATGCTGAATGATTTGAAAGTATAAATAAAATAGTAATAATGATGCTGGTGGTAAGATATTCGCCCGGATAGCGACCATTGTACACAAGGTGTTAAACCTGCCATAGTGGCCCATAAGTGTACAGCGCTGCGGGATCAGCCTGGTTCCAACAGGCCGACATAAATGTGCCGACTGCCAAGGAGTAATTATCTCTCGTCAGTCGATATTGTATTGGACCCCATTCCACTTACCATCAGGTGCAGTCGGGTCACTTTGCCGTGCGCATCCAAAAACAATGTATTTTGGAGACGTTATTCGTACTGGTTTTCGTTCGCGACTGCGTTTGTGTAAAAATCCTTTATCGGGAATCAGGATGGAAGTGGTCATAACCTCACTAATATAAAAAAAATGCAGAAACTTTCTGACGTCTTTAGGGCTATTCCACGTGCCGATTGTCATGAAGTTCAGTACTTTTTAAATTTGGTTACGAATTCCACGCGAGCGAAGCTGCAAGCAAAAGTTTGACAATATTTAAGTGACGTCAGATAGAGTTTAGATTCTACGAATTAAATTATTTTTCTATGTTCTTTTGAATGCTTGTTTGTAGTTGACACCCATTGTGTTACTTAAATATTATTAACATTAACAAATTAAAGAGAAAACTGGGTTAATTTTGTTATTTCAAGTGTACTAATGATATTTTTTTACTAATAGAAAGCTAAATTACTTCTAGATGCAATAGGCAAATTTATATGCCGGGAAAAAAAACCGTTTTCACACGAGCTTAGCCGCAGGTAAAAGTTATTTTTATTCAGACCTGTGTATTAGCCCACCGCTTTGGTCTTTATGTAATTAGAAAACATTTTACTTATTAACACTCATTTTAGTTGTCTTTAGGTAGCGTACATTTTCAATTCCTAGACTAGAAACTTTCTATAGATACTTCCATATGCAAATATTCTTTTGGGTAGTTACTATTTTTATACGAGCAGGACAAAGTGATTCTTCTGCACCTGATGCTAAGTGGAGTGGGTTCCAATAGAATGTCGAACGACGAGAGTTGATTGTTGGAACCGGATATACACAGAATGATCCCGGAACGCGACACACTTACGTAGGTACTGTGGCGGGTTTTAGCACCTTGTGTACGGTGGTCCTTATCCAAGTGGATATAAAATATATCCTACCATCAGCAAGTATTGTCTACTGTTAAGTCGCCAAGCAGCAGGGTGCATTATTGTTTATCAGTTTCAAAGTACTGAACACTTAGAGCCTTGTGAGGCTCTAAGTCGTCTAATTAAAAGCAACTCGTCACATAAATGTATAAACCCACCTAATCAAGTCGCAGTGTAATCTACGCCCTTAAATAAATGGTAATAAAAGGAGTACTATCTACATTAGCTCCTTAATACCGTCAAATAAAATTTACTCGAAACTTGTGAAACAATTCTTTAGCGTTTTCTATTTGAAGACAATTCTTATGAATATATTTATAGAAGTCAGATGAGTGTTTAATGATGGTTGGGAATTTGGGACCTAGGTAATCCATTATATTCGCATTATAGGTATTGAAACGTTTAGAAGGGTTTTGTCCCAAAAAATGTTAAAATTGCCATGAACTGCTACATATTTACGAAATTATTTGTCGTTTGCGTGTCTCTTCATTTATAATGTAAAAGAATACAAACACACGAATTGAGAACCATCTCCTTTTTGGAAGCTAGTTGAAAACAGCATATAATGCGAATGCTAAAATATTTTAACGTGTAAACTGTAAATGGAATTCTTGTTTTATAATTAGAAAATTATGGAATTTAAAACTTAACGGTTGTATGGAGTGAACGATCTTATTAAAATAAATATTTGGATATTTAAGTAGCATATCTCGCCTTATGGACTAGTGGCAGACTCCTTAAACTGTAAAGCCCAATACTGGGTTCTATTCCGAGTGGATGCAATCGTATTTAGATGTTTTTCTTCTACGTACGTCGACTTTAATATTTAACTATATATTTTATTTATTTATTATTGTTATAAGTAAATACAATTTTATATTCTTACGTACTAGTACAATGCCCTACAAAACTACTTGCGCAGTTTGTCTGCAGGAACATAACGAGCCTCTAACTTATTAATAACTTTATCATGCTTTCAAATCAATGTATGTAAATAATAGTACCTAATAAATGCTATGTAAGTTTATTGAACATATTATATATTTTTAATAATCTGTCAAACTTGCCTTCTCACTTCTCTTGACTTTGTAAAAATGTTTGCATGTTGGCTAGGAGTTAAGGCCGTAGTAGAAACCGTGAAATTTATTTAGATTAAAGGCAGGCGAACTAATAACTAAGCCTTGAAAAATAAATTATAGACTAATTTTTAATCAGGAAAAGGCAACATTTGAATACTTATGCGCGGTCTTATACACATTTCCTTTTTTTCAGTAGAAATATGTAGTATCAGCATTGTGTGTTTTCAATGTTGAGTGGGTTAAATACGGTATAGAATATCTATACTATTATAAAATCCGAAGAGTTTATTTGTTTGTTTGAGCACGCTAATCTCAGGAACTCCAGGTTCAAATTAAACATTCTTTTAGTTTTGTATAGCCCATTTATCTCGGAAGACTAAATGCTATATAACGTCACGCTACGAGCAACAGGAGCGGAGATTCGATGAAAAGTTATGCAAAAACGGGAAAAATGCATTCCTTTTGAAAGCTTTCGTTGCGTGCGCTGTGTAACTGCTTAAATTACGCAACAACAATGTATGACAGAATTGTGTTCTAAAAAATATATTATAAAACAAAGTATCTCAACTGTCTGCCTGTCTGAACGCAATTGTCGGATTTCAAGGTTTCCTATGGAGATAGCATAAGACTTCCGAAAGACTTTCCGTCTTATTCCTAGACGTTATTTATTAAGGCACGGAGCATTGCTGTGATAACAAGTCTGTTTCTCAGCTTTGTTCATCTGAGAGCCAACTACATTAAAGTTGTATCTCAATATTAGCCAATCACAACTGCCCTATGTCTACGCACTGCGAAGTCTGCCATGCCGTCAGCACTGAGAAACAGACTTATTATCACAGCAATGCTTCGTCCTTAGATAAATAACGTCTATGAATAAGAGGAATAGGCTGCATTCTATCCCGTGAAAATATATCAGTATGCAGGCGAAACCGCGTGCAAAAGCTAGTCACACTATAAATAGATTTGTACCGCGACAGATTTAACTATCACGTACTCTCAGAGGGACAGGTCGTGAACTTGATAACAGTTTAAAATTACACATTACGTTAAATTAATTAATATTGCATCATTCGAATGTTAATGCGCCCATTAATTAATAAGTTCAACTTTTTATTAGGGAAGTTATTCTCATCGATTCGATATTGGTCTTAAAGACATTATTTGTCGAAGCGGATAGCGGAGTACACAAGGTGTTAAAACCCGCCATAGTGGCCCACGTAAGTGTGTCGCGTTTCGGGATTAGCCTGTGTATATCCGGCTCCAATAGGCCGGCATAATTGTGTCGACTGTCGAGGGGTAATCATCGCTCGTCAATCGACATTCTGTTGGATCTTACACCACTTACCATCACAGTGGGGTCACTTTACCATGCACGTAGCACGTATAAAAAATAATGACTAATTTCGTATAAAATCTATATTTATTATTCTCAGTGTTGAATACCTGTTCCTAATATAAACATTTCTTCACAGTTAAAGCAAGCGATAATTCACAAAGAATACACACATAACTCTAGAAAAGTCAAAGGTGCGTGCCCTTGGGTTTTGAACCTGCGGACATTCGTCTCGGCAGTCCGTTCCACATCCAACTAAGTTATCGCCGCTAAGTATGCGCTCATTTATTTCGTTTTTTTTGCAAACTTAAAATAAAAAAAAAGTCTTGCTTATATTTAGAGGAACAATTGGTACATCCATTATTAGAAATCCTAAAAATCTATTTAATAGTTTTAAATTTGGATGTTGGGTAATCGATATTCACTCTTAATACCTACGACACAAGTACTTTAGGGTCATTATTCGTACGTGCTATATACTTGGGTGTAAGCAGATGGGATCAGTTGGAAGGCCCTATCTCCCTAGATGTAACACAATAATTAAACACACACAAATCTATGTACAGTCAACCACGAAAGTTGGTGAACAAATAAAAAAATCGCCATTTAATTTTTTGTGACCTTATTTACAATCATTTTTTATTTAGTAAAATAAATTGCAATGGGTGAACTTATTTTTGATAAGGAAAAAGAATATTTTTATTGAAATCATTCAGTTTTTGGAATTTGATTATTTTTATTTAGGTTTTGGAATTGTTCAACTATTTTGTAGCCGATTGCCCGGTGTTAAATTATTGGGATTACCTAGCGATCTGATAGATGCATCAAAATATGAGGCTTAAACCCACCTGCCCCCTACAAATTGAAAGCTGCCAGCACTCTTGTCACTTGCTAAATAGCGATGGCCGCAGCGTTTAATTCAATTGTTTCGAGTTTGAGTGTTGTCATCGATAGACACTTAGGGATTTATTTTTTAAATTTCAAACTAAAAGTTAATATTAACGTTTGTTTGTATTTAAATACTAGTTCTATAAGGTCATGTGGTTCGGGTACTTCAGTTGGTACTGCCGAGTGGTCCGTGTTCTGTGCATCTACCGTAATGAGCTGTGGATGACTCAACGGCAACTCTTGAACGTGCTTTGAGACGGTACTTGCGAGGACAGAAGTGTTAAAATTTTTAGACGTCAAAAAATTTACCTGAGGGGAAGTAATTTTAATTTCTAATTTGCCAGTGCGATTATCTGGACATATATTTTTTAAAACGTTCAAGGCGTAACCCATTGCACCTGATGGTAAGTGGATTGAGGTCCAATAGAATGTCGACTGGCGGGAGATGATTATCCCTCGGCTGTCGATACAATCCCGGCCTGTTGGAACAAGATGGTTCATGTGGCTGTTTGATAATGATGATAATGTGGTGATAAATATTTGAAACATCAAAAATAAATAAAAAATGTTATACAAATTATTTTGACGAGTCCAATGCCTTAGTAGCACCTGTTAATATTAGAATTTCAAGCCGCAGTTAATTTTGTAATTTTGATATAGCAATGCATTTATAAATAAAATTTAAACATCCTACTGAAATTTCTTTGGCATAAATTCTTTGTAACCGATAGGATGTACATTGATAGATATCTCGTTCAGAAAGGCAATCAAGCATATTTATTTATTGTAATAAATAAATAATTTATTTTGTCTTTTTATATAAACCATCACAAATATTTTAAAGGATAAAAAAAAACACGATTAACGCAGTCGTCAGCGACTGTACACAAGCAGTGACAGTTAAGCTTACAAGTTGTCTTACACGCACACAAATAAACACGTGACCAAAGAGTCGAGTGCAGACAGGACATAATATTTTTTTATTTATATACTTATGTTAGCTAATCGCATCCCAAAAATGATGTAATAAATTCAAGATAATGATTGCTTTTAAAAAAAAAATGTATGTCTTATTATCCATTATATTAATATTAATGGTATTGATTGCTGCTCTTCTTGGAGAAAATCCGGGTAGATGGATACTAAAAAATATTATTTTAAGTTAAACTCAATTAATATAAAATTTTCTTGTCCTATTCTAAATTACTTCTTTATATCACTAAATCACTGTCTGCTATTAAGGTACCATCAAAATTGATTTAGTCATTGCCAAGCGTCAAATCAATCCTAACAATTTGAATAATAAAAATTATTTTAACTTTCTTAAAACAATCAGTAATCATATACCCTTCAACTTTTTTAAGTGTCCATTAGCATACTTGGACTTGCTCCAACACAAAGTTTATTGGGTTTTCCTAAAGGTCAACAAAGTTATAACTGATCAAATGTCAAATATCTTTACTACTGTAAACGTGTTTAATTTTTTTTTGTTTATGAGAACTTGGAATGCAGTTTTTAATCAGCTTTAAAAAGGCCCAAAAATGTATAAGTAGAACTTCTGTTAAATAATACTATTAATTTGTTTCACACGGTTCTTTGTCGCAAAGCGACAATGGTTATTGTTTAATGGTAAGTTTTTATTAGAAAATCTTATAAAATAAATATCTCACTATTGACTTAGATTTGAGTTTACTTTATAATGGTCGTAGGATCACAACAATATAGAGCCTAGCATCTAATCTCCACCTCAGAATACTCCAGTATACCGAAATACTTCGAACAATGGCTTCCGATACCTACGAAATTCAATAACACATCTGTCGATAAAATCTATGATCGAACATGTACGATTATCGGACAGCGGGTCTGTGTGCGTATCGAAGTGTGCGCAAGCGCCGCGCTCCGCAGTCATCGGCCGGCCGGACGCGGCGACTGCCCGTACCACTCACTCGATCGGTAAACTCCGTAACACTTCGGCACATTTCGATAAACGTATCGCGTAAAGTTCATGCCGAAATAAGCCGAGTCCTGCCCAGGTAAGATTTTCTTCACAGCTTTAGCGAAAGAAAATCGCTTTGCATAATGATATTGTATTGTACTTTCTATTCATACAATTGTGTTGTGATTCATAAAGTCCAGTTGTAGATTGATTTCAATAAGTATGTTAAAATCCTCTTTACCAATAATTAAGCAGTGGTATTTCATTTCCTTTCAAAGAATTCAAGACAACACGGATTAAGCTAATTTGATCTTTGATTAAATATGTTTTATTAACCATTAAGTAAGCAAATTGAGGTCAATATTAGTATTGATAATACATTGGCACGTCCAACTATTAATTGCATTCCGTATGTAAAAATGCAATGCATTGTTTTGTAAACGGTTTGCAACGTGTAATAATGTCAAGGTTCAATTCCCGGCGGTGTCAATGTCGTATCGTATAAACATAATCTTCGCTTACGGCTTTCTTTCTTGTTTCTTTGATTGTATACAACTTTCTACTGGTATATATAGTATCATGTCTATTATGCGATCCTAGATTGGTTTCTGTGGGGTTGACAGAGATGTAGCTTAAAGAATTGGTGTATCCGTCCCATCGCCATTATACAGTTTCACATCCGGGTAACTTGCATGTAATTCGCATATCAACACACGATCGATTGCCTAGCCTAGAAATCGAACTAGAGTCTAATAACTTTACCACTAGAGCAATGAGGAGTTTCCGCTACCAAATATGAGATTTTTATCATCAGTTCACTCAATCAAGTTGTAATATACGCTAATAAGTTCGCGAGGTATGTGATTAAAAGGTCATAAAATTAATTTATTCTTAGCCAACGTATTTCTTAGTCATACTATATACTATATTTAGGAAGGAAAATGACAATGTAAACAAATAAAACCTTCTTTCCCTATATTTTTCAGTCAAATGAATTAATTTCTGATTGTAATGGAGTTTAAAAATGAGGAAATATTTTATTTATTTTTATTGAATGTGGCCTGGTAAAATGTTTTATACCTCTGTGAACTAAGATGTTTTTGTCTGTGATGTATTGATTGACATTGAACGTCAAAGAATGTCTGAGAACGGTAGTATAGCAATGCCAGTTGTATACAACCATTATTTGTATTATCGTTGAAATAAAAAACATAAATTATGCGCTTTTTGTATTTAAACTCAGAGTTACAATAAGTATTTACTTGGTTGAATAAACCAAATAAATTAATAAGTTTGATATAAATCCATAAATTATATTTTTATTCGCGAGTGTACCGCAGATGTTATGTTAAATAGAAAACAAATATTGCGAAATATTTTTTTTATAGAAATAATGTTCACTAATCATTTTCGAAAGTAGGTTTGTTGGTTTATCCTTTCACAAAGCTACATTCGACGCGATTTTTTTTTACATATTTATATATCAAATTGACACACATTTTTATATTTTACACAGGGTATAAAGTTTTAGTTGACGTTGTAGTGACGAAGACGAAATGAAGGTTTAATTATTGTTAATGAACAATTTCTCAGTAATTATACAAATTATCTACACTTCAATGGTGCAATTAGAGTAAAATTCACAATACAAGACTTAATTTTTTTGCTGCTTTGTTAATTTATGTGTTATTGCTATATGTCTAAGGTCTAAATTTTCTTAACCTCTGTTCCTCCACGGTATAAAATCTTCTAACCATTTTAATGTATGTAACCATATACTTAATGATTTCTTATGTTTACGCGAATGTTAAACATTGAAGTAAAACTAATTTATGGATTTTTAATATAATTTTCTCTCGACGTTACGAAGACTTTACAGCCTTCGTGGTCACGGGGCGGACTGAGGTGTTGATCATCCGAAAAGTCAAAGCTACAATATTTACATATGTTACACGATTATACCTTTTTTTTATAAATCTTCGAAACGGGAGAAAATTATAACATAAAAATTCGCGATAAAATCCTTAAAATAGTTTTATTGCAATAACTATATACTTATAACACTAATATAATTGAAAAAAAGTAAAACGTGTGATTACGGAATTGGATGCTAGGGACCATATCGATGAAGATCGATGCGCATTTTTTTCATTGAATTTCTGACACGATCTTATCTTATTCATGAATACCCTGGCACTCCAGAATCTATGAATATTCTATCTGGAGTCCGCTTACCTTTAGAAGAAGAGGGGTCACTTTGCCATGCTTATTTAAAAATAATACAAAAAATCTATCAAATAGGGGACCGGCCTATGCTTGATTTTGTACATTATTCTATATGTAATGGTTAATAATACGAAAAAGAATCACTCCTGCGAAAACTGCATAAAAATGGTTAAAAAATGAGCGAGTAATTCATATTTAAAATATTGTAATGTGCAGAAGTGGGCGCAATGTGGGGATATCGCTTCATCTCTTTCTTTCGCACGCGTCTTAATTCCCGATGACGTCACATGTGGGTATTTCGTCTCTTTTCTGTTTCTTGTTAATTACCCCTTCCATCGAAATTCAAAGACTTATAACTTGTTGATTTTTAATGGATTTTAATAATTCCTCCTGTGTTATAATTTATATTATGTAAATATTTGATAATAGTAAAGAACAAAAATTAGTCCGGTCCCCTATTAAGAACCTCCACGTTTTTTGAAGTCGATTAAACTACTAAGCTAACAGCAAATTTCCGTAATGGTTATTCCGTTGAAAATTATAATTGCTCGAGTTTTATAAATATTTTGAATACCGAATGTATGACTAGACCTTTACTAATTCTTATGACGTTGCAAAATTATCGAATGTTTCTTTCATTAGTCATTCGTGAATTAATGACTTAAATATGAGATTTCGATTTTGAATTTGAATTGACGCATGCTTGTACACAATCTATCCTTGACATAAAGGGTATCTTTATTCCGAAAAATGCTCACTGAGGTTTCACGGGCAAAGCCGCGAGCAAAAGCTGGTCATTAAAGTCTATAAGATTCGAATAAACAAACTAAGATTGAGCCAGATCGTCGGGGGTTAACTTGTAGGGTGCCCGCATAGACCCGTTCTACTGCATTCCTGTACCCTATTTAAAAATAGTGACGGGATAACTTTGTGTGGAATAAAATGAAATTTAATTAAGACCTTATATCAGTCGCTTAGGGTTTATATTTTAAAGATTCTTATTGAAGACTTTGCAAATGCAATACGAAATATCTTACTTATATAAATGAGAAAATTTGTGCAAATGTTTGTTAGAAGTAAACGTAGAAACCGCCAATCGGATTTGGATGATAATTGGCATTAAGGAAGACCATGTATTGAATTAAGCTATAGGCTATTTTGTTATAAAAAAATACAGTGAGGCTTTAATTCTAGGACGATCATACACGCGCGGTTAGTCCACATATTTTTAGGTTCGCTGTTCAGTAAAAGTTTGCTTTATGTAGGTATACATACTGGATTTTGCTAGCGGATCGCCAGCATAAAAGAGTTTTCTCGGGATAAACGTGGCACATGTCTTTAGGGCTCCAAAGTTTTCATACCAAATTTCAACCAAATTCGTTCGGCAGTTTTTAATTTTAATAGACAGACGCGGCGGAGGACTGTTTTCTAAGTAAGCATGAGATTTGGTTGTATCTACGCAAACAAATAGCAGTGACAGTAACGCGATATATTTTTTTGCCGACACGTGTCCTATTATCTCGCGATTTCGAACACATGTCCAACACCGCACTGCCCCTAAACCTTTGCAAACAACGTTTATCTTAATTGCGAGTGATTATATTATCTATGGTAATAATTAGTGAACATAATTAGACGTGGTTTTAAGCGGCGATAGCCTAGTTGGGTGTGGAACGGACTGCCGAGACCAATGTCCGCAGGTTCAAATCCCAAGGGCACACACCTCTGACTTTTCTAAAATATTATGTGTGTATTCTTTGCAAATTATCGCTTGCTTACGATGAAGGAAAACATCGTGAGGAAATCTGCATACCTGAGAAGTCCTTCATAGGAATTTTGAGGGTGTGTGAAGTCTAATAATCCGCACTAGCCCAGCGTGGTGGACTAAGGCTTAATCCCTTTTAGTAGTAGAGGAGGCCCGTGCCCAACAGTGGGACAGTATATAATACAGGTCTGATATTATTATTATTATTATATATATTTTTTCTTTCGTTTGCGGTGAATGTTATTTAGAGCAGAGCATTTGGGAGGTCAATATAAAGGAATACTTACTCTTTGTCATTTCTATTGTATCTAAGTATATTTTATCTATTCTATTATATAAAGCTGAAGAGTTTATTTGTTTGAACGCGCTAATCTCAGGAAGTACTAATTCGAACTGATTTTTTTTAATGTTGGATAGCCCATTTATCGAGGAAGGCTATAAGCTATATATCATCACGCTAGAACCAATAGAAGCGGAGCAGTAATAAAATCTTGAAAACAAAAAAGTTGCAAAAATGGAGAAATTTCATTTCTTTTGAGAGCTTTCGTTACGTGCGCTACGTAAATTGTTAAAGTCGCTATTTTTAATACATATATAAGCAACCAAGCAGGTCAACTGCAGTGAATCTAATAACATCTCAATACAGATCCCATCGGCAATACGAATGTAAAATAAATGTAATTTTATCCTTCCGACTTACGACTCAGATTTTTCGAATAATTTTTTTTGTTCAATAGCAAACATATCGAAAATTCTCAGAAACTTATTTGAATAAAACAATTCGCAAACAGATTTATTGGAGCGTGTTTGGCTATTGCGCCTCTATGGACAGTGTAATCACATAAAAAAGGAATATTTATGTGATGACTCATGTCTGGTATCATGGAACAGGTTAGCTCGTGATGCAATGAACAAAATATAAAATACTCAAAAAGCCATTACTGTATTGTACCTAATCAATAATGTGTAAAACGGTAATGTACAGTCGGTCACAAAAGTGGCTGAACAAATTCAAAACTTTAAAACGTTTGTACACGTCAATTTCAATAGTTATTTTTTCTAAAATAAAATGAGCACTGTGAAATTTATTTAGTGAAAAATAAAAGCGATATTTGACCCAGACACAAAGTATGAAAGTCAATTTGACTTTTTTACTTTGTTCATCTACTTTTGTGGCTGATTGAACAAAGTTAACAAAGAACATACTAGCCTAATTTTGTATTTTTTTTTATCGGCGCTCGGCAAAGTGGATTAACTGCACCTGATGTTAAGCGAAGTAAATCCCAAAGAAAGTGCTGACCGGAAAAAGACACAAGCATCCCTGGACGATCGGCACCGTCATGCCGGCCTGCATAATTGCTTCTTCACACTCCGCTTGAGGGACCCAAGTTATAGATGGTGTCGAATATTTAAAAACAATAGCCACACCAAGCACTTTGGAACACAGAGTATTGCAAAGGTCTTTAGAGCGCTCGCCAGCCTAAAACAAAGATATTATGAACTATTTCCATAATGCTTAACTTAACTTAATATTACCCGTCCATTTTAGAAAGCTAATGTGGTACCCATTTGAAACCAATTTGGGACCACTTGACAACTGGATGAAAAGCATTTAGTTAAAAGTAGTGTAAAAGAGCTCTGATCTCATATAGCCGAGAAACTTTGGTCACAATGTACTTCGAATTGGAACACAACAATGTTTACTGACGATCGGTTCAAAAGCCTCCGCGCAACCGAAGGAGGCCCTCGGGGTCAACGGCAGCATCAAGCCTACCTTCTACGCTGCCGTTCATCCCAGGGGTCATCACAATCTCCGAGATGTGCACAACCAAGACGATGACCCCTTGATGGCCCCTATTAGTCGCCTTTTACCGCAGGCAGGAATTACCGTGGTGGAATTCTCCAAACGCCACCTATTCACCGGGCGCCAGGCGTTAGGACAGTATATAATACAATGCTGATGTTATTGTATTGTTATTGTGTTTGCACTCTGGTTACAGTTAAGGGCGGATTTACATCCAAATGACCTGTATTATAGAGCATAGTGGCGTTTGATATATTATATCAAGAAACCTCGATGCATTCAAATCTTAATAAAAAGCCCGCGAGATCAAAAAACAATTAATCAGTTGAAATAAACAACCTATTTGATTTTATAATTAATGATGTTACCGCGTGCCGTTTTGTTGGTTTTAAAATTGTATAAGTTGATTATATTCAATTATTTTTTTATCACTACGTTCAAAAGAACTATAACGGATTTAATTTTGCTTCTCTTCTCTGCAAGCTTTGTTTAAGGAGCGGTAGGTTCGTATTATTCAGAAGTAAATAATAAAATCTCGTGCAATATAATTACGTATGTTCTCATTTGCATGTAATTTTCGATATTTATTTTATCGTCTCTTGTATTTTAACCTATAAGCTGTTGCAGGACACGGTAAAATTTTGTACCGAACATATCAAGTTATTTTATTTTACTTTTAAATCTTAGGACAGCTTAGACTAATTATAAATGTTTAAAATTATTTTACAAATTTGTTGATATCAAACTTCCACATATATTATAACACCAAACACGATACAAAATGACAACTTGAAAATATTTTTTTCAACCATAACTAGTGTGATCAAATTTTGCATATAATAAATATAGCAGATATTAAAAACAAAATGTTTTGGTTCGAAGCCTTCAATGCGCACAGCAACCTTCGCTGGGTTTTTACATTTGCATAACTTACGAAGATGGGATCAGCAAGGGTGGCTGACCGAAGATCTCGCTCAGTTTATAAGATCGCGGGACTTGTTAGAATACGACAATGAAACGTGTTTTAATGTTTCTTTGGACCTTTGGAGATGATTTGTGGTTTAGGAGCCACCATCTTGTTTGTAATTTGGTATGCAGTTATTTATGAAGGTGACAAAGCGATGATCAATAAAATTAGGATCAAAAACAACTAAACAATTATCTATTTCCAATTATTCGTAAAGTGAAAATTTAATGAATATTTTTTAAACATTGTGCAGTGCAGTGCACAAGAGTCAAAAATGTTGCGCGAGCGCACCACGAGCAAATCAAGACAAAACAATTTATTTAATAAACAAGCTATAAATTCCTTTAAAGACATCACCTTGGCCAATACAATGCCAACCGGCTGCACTTGTGAAATATAAAACCACCAGTTTATGGATTACAAGAGAGCCTTCTACGTGTTTGGATTGGTGCCAACACCACCTGCATCGCCAATGATGGGCTCGGGTCAAGGTGAAGGAAGCCGCAATATACGGGGGATACTCGGCTGAGATTCTATGAGGTTTTGAATTTAGGGATCTTAATTCTGGGACTAGACAATGCATTTGGTGATATAAAGCATAATAGGAAATAAGGATTTTTGTATTGATTTTGATATGTTCCTATGAAATATCTATAGATTTAGTATTGTTTGATTTAAAACTAGGAGGCACTGCGCAGAAACTAATACGTAATTGTACCAGACACTATACAAAATGTCGGTAACGAGCTGATAATTGTTACAACAAAATTACTCAACTAGACAACAGTTGGCAATATCAAACTTCAATTAACTAATGATTTCTTATGTTTACGCGAATGTTAGACATTGAAAATAAAACTATTTTATGGATTTTTTCGCGGTTTTTATATTATTATTTTCTCCCGATGTTTCGAAGACTTTGCAGCCTTCATGGTCACGGAGGGTACTGAGGTGTTGTTCATCCGTAAAGTAAAAGTTACAATATCTACATACATTTTGCAAATATACAACTTTTTTAAATTTTAGGTGTTGACTTGATTGTTGTAGTCAATCGATACCTTTTTTATATTGGCACGGCAGTGAAGTGACCTCACTGTATCTGATGATAAGTGGAGTGGAGTCCAATAGAACGTCGACTGATGAGAGATCATTACCCTTCGGCAGTTGATACAACTTAGGCCTTTTGGAATCGGATATACATCGGCTGATCCCGGAACGCGACACACTCACGTGGACCATTATGGTGGGTTTAACACCTTGTGTATACTGTCCGGGCGGATATAAAATATATCCTACCACCATATGTTTTATCACAATATTATTATTAAAAAATCTGTCACAAGGATGGACAAACGACTTGAAAAAGTTCACAGGAATATATTGGACAAACAATCCGCATTTGACAAGTCCATCTGGAATTTTTTCGGGGAAGCTTATATTAACTGCGGGCCCATGTGGTTAACGTATCACAATACCAACTTCATCCTGCACACCTTATTACCGTATATTATTCAGACATACAAGGTTAATAGTTGATTTAGCATTCTATGGCGTACAACCTAAAACGTCCGTAACTAATAGCTAATTCACATGATACGCCATAAGATGCGCGCCGGACCGAAACGTCAAGGACGCTTGCGATCTTTCGACAACATTGACATGTAAACATGTTAGCAGTTATCATCAGTCACAGGATCATTGGTGAACAACGGACTCTCCCAAACATTTCCAGACCTTATCTGTAGTGACAAATTTTCTAAATTCTCTTCATAATTCATAATCTCTCACCTACGTGAATAAAGATCTCGTGTCCAAATTAATGTTTCTATGATTTCCAAAACCATTAGCTTGTCTGTTGAGTCAGTTAGGAGGTAAATGATAATTACCTGAAAATGTTAGTGGTCACTGCTGTCTGCTACCCATTAACATTAAACACTCGTATTGCTGGAAGCATTGTGTGTGTGAGGTGACAGTTTAAAAAAGGGTATTGGAAGGTGCCTTAATTTATTGAGTCTTCCACAATCTTACTAACTCTTCGCGAATTTTATACTGTAATGTAATAAAATTATTATAATTACGATTTTTTTTTATGTAAAACCTACTTTAAATGATATCCAAAACAGTTCGGCTTCTATTTGATATAAAAAAAAGTAAAAATGAAAAAAGAAATTTTGACAGTTTCAAATATTTTGTATGGTTATTTCGAGAATTTTTAGCCGTTTATCTTGTTTAGATTTTATTTTATAAAGCTATGGTAAGTGCAGATGACAACGAGCTCCATCATTTGGAGCTAATTACTGTGTTGTATCCTCAAAATAATTATTTTAATTGACCATGGGTTTTCCTACGATTTCTAGTGTATTCTATACATGTTTTTGGTGTAATTTAGTCATTTTGTCGTCCATATTACGCAGTGTTTCAAACCTTACGTTGGTTATATACTACTTATTTAACGTATGTTAATTATTTTTAAAACCAAGTGCTTATATTTTAGCTTGTGACAGTAAATTGTGGTTATTTACTATAGTAGCTTCTCAAAGAACACTATCCTTTAAGGCTATCATTAGGTGCAGTGCATTGTGGAGTCACATTATTGGCCCCGTAGGATAATATAGAACCTACGAGACTCAATCATCAATACTCAGATTAATAGTTGTTTTATCTTTTGTTCCAGACGATGCTCAAAATCGGTGGCGGAGCCGCGCTGTTGGCGGCGATCGTCGCCGTGTTCGTGGTGGCCACCCAAGGTCGGGATCCCGATCTGGAGGCGCTGGAGCACGAGGGCCGGGAGTACATCATGCAGCTGGACGTCGCGACGGGAATGAGGAAACACCTCGCCATCCTGGCTGAGTGGGAGTACACCGCGAATATCACCAAGGAGAATGAGGATAAATGGGTATGAACTGATGTTCTTTTATTTTTAAACTTATTAAGCGAAACGTTGGGTTGGATGGTAAGTGACTGTCGCTGGTCATGAATAATCATGTTTAGAAATTGTCACTGCGTGTCTTACGTTTAAGGAAAATCAAATACAAAAAGTAATGTAAGAAGACAGCGATTATTGGAGCTTAGGTAATTTCAGGAATGAAGGACGCATTGCAGAGCACAGTCTAGTATCATGAAAAATGATAATATTCTTCATAAGTAATATACTGGTTTCGTCATATAGTTATATGAAATAAACATTACAATAAAATTATTGGTAAAAACAATATGGTCAAACAAAGAGCGGCACCGTGACTTTAAATTTTCCATTTGATTTCACGTTGAATGGGTTATCAAGCAGTTTTATGCAAGATTCATCCATGCTTAACTAATCAGCGTTTTTTTATAACCGTAGGCTAGTAAGCGAGTAGTTGGTGTACCTAATAGGTATCCTAATATGGTGATCCTTGCGGATCATGAGCACTTATAAAATCTGAGAAAAGATGGCTGGGTTTCGAAAAAAGTGAAGTTGAGATATGAGAAGGATTCACTAATAAAGAAATCCCTTTCTATTATTTCCCTTATAATTAGTTTAATTGAAAGGTCTTGCAAAGTAATTATCGAATGTGTTTACCATGAGTTTTCCCATTTCCTAAACATATTACGAAAGGTGTATTAAAGCAATATTTTTTTATTAGTTCTGATTTCCTGACTTCCATTCAGATTCAAGTCCGAGTAGACCTGTCACAGCAAGAGAAGCGCGCATGGGAGGAGACCAAGATGTATCGGTGGCAGGACTTCCAAGACTTCACGCTACGCAGAATGTTCAAGAAGTACACCCAACTCGGGGTTTCTGCATTACCTGATGACAAGTACAAGATGCTGATGAGGTCTGTTTCAGGAATGGAGGCTAACTACGCAACCGCGAAGATCTGCTCGTATAAAAATGCTAGTAAATGTGACCTCGCTCTGGAGCCTGGTTAGTGAATTTATAGTATTTTGGAGATATAGCCCTGGGGTGATGGATCCCAGATCGGAAAAGAATCTATTGTTTTGGCTTGCTCCCATTCATATAATGGGATGGAATAATAACACAAAGCGAAAAGTGGGTTAACTACTTGCGCTTCTGCTTACCCCTTCTGATATAAAAGGTGTGTGCGTGTGTATAAATGTAGAGAACAACGCTTTTGTATTGTAGTCTATTGACTATATAATGTATAGATTGTCTCAATCGGAGCGACCTCAATTGATGTTTATTCTTGAAAAAAATGTGTGTTATAATAATTATCATATTCTAAGCATGTTCTACAAATAGTTTGTACATTAATCCGTTCTTACTTATCAATGTCGTAATTAATGTAAAATAAATAATCCAATGCCAACACGTCGCCTCATCCTACAAGTAATATTATTTTATAATAGAATAAATCATGTCATATATCTAGATATAAATATAGTGTTAATGTATAAAAACATTAATGGTTAGGTATCCTTAATTTTTATAATTTGTCGCCTGGCATACTACATGTCGCACTATATTATGATCATTGTTGCTTTCTAGGCAAGCAGTAGCATTGGTATTATTAGGCTCAACATCGAATGTTCATGGTGATGAGCACTGTTATATATAACCACTTTAAAATTCTGCGCAGAATAGCTTCTGTTTATATATAAAAAACGTATTAACGCTTTTAGAAATCTTAAACAGCTTTTTAACATTTCCTACAAATGAAGCTGTTCGCTGTGTAAACACAAAACTCGAAAAATAACAGAACTTAATCAATTACTTAAAAATATATATCATTTCAGATATAACCGAGATATTCGCCACGTCCCAGGACCCTGAGGAGTTGAAGGACACGTGGGTACAGTGGCACAAGGCGGCCGGCGCGAGGGCCAGGGCAAACTTCACCGAATACGTCAATTTATACAACGAAGCTGCCCATCTTAATAGTAAGTATATTTCTTTTCTTTACTAAATAACTCGAGAGGAAATGACGAAACAGTGTAGCGCTATTATAATCTATCTAATCATTAATGGCCTCTATAAACTTGTTTAAAGCATAGTTTTAGATTTTCATTTGAATCAAATTTGAAAATCAAGAAATGGAACTAAACAGTTTCATCAAGATTTCTTGGCGAGAGCTAAGCACTTCAAGCGATGTGACTCTTCTATATCATAGTTGAAATTTTATGTTTCTAGTTAAAACTAATTGATAAAGTATTGTACACTGTCTTTAAGTGACAAAGATGTTAACTTCCATACCTTTACGAAATCATTTCTCGTCAATTCTATATTTGAGCCCTATTCCACTTTCCACTTGGACCAGGTCGGTAACTATGCGGCACTCGTATTAAAACATTGTTATACTTTGCTGATTTGGTTATCCATAACTTATTTTCCTTATGGCAAGGCGACAAGGTCGCCTTTCACGCCTGTTTGACGACTGTCGTCATGTTTCTAAGATACGCTTCATTACCTTTCTTAGGAACTTACGAACGTCAGCTAAGTATTAATACATTTATAAATATTAATATAATTCTGGGAATTGATATGCTTACGCATCTTATTTCTAAGTTTTATCAGGTTCTTGTTAATATTTCTTTTTGGTATATTTGTAATTTAATTATCAGAATATAAAATATAATAAACAAATATAACAAATACACAAGAGTACTAATTTGTGACATCATACATAAAATTTTATGTTTTGACTTCCAGGAATTACAATTGCCAAAACCAATTTTAATTTCAAATACGTTTTTTATAGATTTTAAAGACGTGGCGGAGTGGTGGCAGTCTGAATACGAGGTACCAGATTTTGAAGAGCAACTGGCAAAGCTCTGGTCTGACGTGAAGCCACTGTATGAACAGCTACATGCCTACGTCAGGAAACGGTTGAGAGACAAATATGGAGACCAGATTGTCTCTGCCAGAGGACCTATTCCAGCTCATCTGTTGGGTAATGTTATTTGTATTTGATATAGTTTCGGTAATTTAAATGCTGCTCTGCTCGTGATGAAACCTGTAGTTAAGAATAAGCAAAATTGATGTAAATGCAAAAATATTTTATTTATCTAATTGCAGGTTCTTAGTTTGTTACAAGTTGCAATCAAGCGAGGGATTTCTGACAAAGCTTTCAGAGCCTATGATATGTAATTCTCGCATAACTTCCACTGCTGAAACAGCGTTGGTTCCTTTTCGCGTTTTGAACAGAAATTAGAGTTCATCTTAATAAAATCCCAATTACTATTTTCAGGTAATATGTGGGCGCAAACATGGAACAACATCGAATCATTCACCCGTCCTTACCCGGACAAAAAGGAGGTCGACATCACCCAATCAATGAAGGAACAGAACTACACAGCGTTGAAAATGTTCCAAATGTCGGACGAGTTCTTCAGGTCGTTGAACTTGACTGCGATGCCCGAAAAGTTCTGGAACAATTCCATTATAGAGAAGCCTAATGATAGAGAGATAGTTTGTCACGCGTCGGCTTGGGACTTCTTTGATGGCGAGGACTTTAGGTAAATTTGGTTTTCTCATATTTGGCGTATTGCTTCGCTAAATATCATGAAGAATTTACGGTAAAGAACGTGCTGATATCAGTTTTGTTATTAACGATTTGTTTGATTTTTTTCCATGTTTCGATCATACTGCTTGCTATTTTAGCGTTGTTCATTTGTTTTTGTAATTTAATACCATAAGCTAATTAGTCAAATGATGTGCAATTAGAACGTGATGATACATAATAATTGATTCTAATAACATGAATTTTTTAACCTATTAGTAACCTACTGATTACAAAACTGGTGGTGGTAATTTTTCAAAATTGTAATCAAATTGTGCATTTAAAGGATAAAACAGTGCACAACAGTAGATTACGAATACTTTCAAACGACGCACCACGAGATGGGTCACATCCAGTACTTCCTCCAGTACAGACACCAACCGTACATATTCCGGGACGGAGCGAACCCAGGTAACTGATGTTTTCTGTATCCAGGATCAAAATGTGCACATCGGTGAACAGGGAACATTTCAGAACGGTACACCACGAGATGGGCCACGTGCAATATTACTTACAGTACAAGAATCAGCCTTTTGTGTTCCGCGAGGGGGCGAACCCAGGTGACTTGTTTTTTATGGGGATATCATCAGCTGTCCGATCTGTCTTTTCTAGCAGGCTTCTTTTGGCTGATGTCAGCTTCAGTTCCATATTTCGATCATCATGTCCTCGTCTATAAAGTATTTAAATGTCTTTATATTGGACCACATGACAGGACAATCATTGTGTGCAACAAAAAAAAAATATTACTAGTGGAGAGTTGCCAATATTTAACAAAATGTTTATGATTGCATAATAAATATACTTTTGGTTTCTTTGTGGATGTTACCAAATATTCCTGTTTCATAATCCTTGTCTAAATCACTCGATGTCTGATATCATTCTTAAATGCCATCTTAATGCTCAGTAAATTCTGATTTGTCTCGTACTTATATTTCTTGTGTCAAATTATGTATCCCTGTACTAAACATTCGTTCATGCAATTTTTCCTGGTCACGTTGTGTTTTCGGATAATCATAATTAACATCATATTCTGTATTTATATTTTTAAACCATCTTTTGCGCCATCAATGATATCATATTTAATTTTATTACTTGGAAATGCAGTTTATTTTTAATTATTTTATCTTATAAATTATCATCATCTTACCATTTGGGTTCTGTTTTATCATTATATTTTATTTACAATTTTTCGTGCTAATGATTGTTAGTGTTTTGTAATTTGAATTTATATTGAAATGCTGATTTGTAAAGAACATTTGTAGGTTTCCACGAAGCTGTCGGTGACACGATAGCATTATCTGTTTCATCACCCAAGCATCTTCGACGTGTCGGGCTTACACAAGGAGAAGCTGAAGATGAGCAGACGGAAATCAATCAGCTTTACAAAATGGTATTTGCTTTTAAATGATAGTAGTTTGCTGTAATAGTAATTAGTATTAGATATATATTTTTGAAAGAGAAATGAAGTAGAAAGAGATCGTAGCCCTATTATGTATGGCAAATTAAAGACTGGTGACAATTATATTGTTTTTTTCAGGGCATAGATAAGATAGTATTCCTACCGTTTGCGTACACTCTGGATTTGTTCCGTTATGGTGTGTTCAGAGGGAAGACTGCCCCGGAGGATTACAACTGTCATTATTGGAAGTTAAGAGAGGAGCTTCAAGGAGTGGAGCCTCCTGTGAACAGAACCGAAGAGGACTTTGACGCTGCGGCCAAGTACCACGTGTCTGCTAATGTTGAATATGCTAGGTAAGGAGGGTAGGATATATTATATGTCTATATGCTCGCAAACGTAGTGTTGGACGTCCATCCACGAGGTGGACAGATGACCTCATAAAAGTCACAGGAGGTCGCTTCCAATAGGTTGATCTGGAAATCTTTGCGGGAGGCTCATGTTCAGCAGTGGACATCCTGCGGCTGATGATGATATGCTATCTGGAGAATCTCTTTTGTTATCTGTGTTGAGCATTAGGTACGAAAATGCTTTGTGAACAAAATAACCGTCGCAACATGTAATTATTAAAAACAAAGATGCATGAAATTTATGGAACCCGTACTCTTTCTTGTACCTCCTTATTATACAGATAGACTGTCCTGTGTAAGAGATACGTTGCCATTTTTGCTTCGGGCGTTATTTTTAAAATTTCCATTTTTCCATTCCAGGTATTACGTATCGTTCCTCATACAGTTCCAGTTCCATCGGGCGCTATGTCAGCTCGCCGGCGAGTACGTGCCCGAAGACTTCACCAAGAAGCTCGTCGATTGTGATATATTCGAGAGCGTTGCTGCTGGCAACGCGTTGGGGTAAGTGATTTCAATGAGGTATTGCATGTGTTTGGAGCTATTGAAGAATAAATATGTCTGTGAAGTCTGTTGAATGTTGTAGAAGACTGCACTATGTTAAACTTATGAGCCCGTAACCAACAATACTTATAACTAGAGACTTTCCCGTCCTCGCACTCCTCGTTACAACTCCTGTAAGCCAAGATCAGTAGTGGCACACATTTCTTGATACCGGGCGGTGAAGCTCGGCGAGTCTCAGGGAACACTAATTAGTCTGTATTCCGCAACGAAATTAATCATACAGAAAGATAGGGATGAGTTGGAAATATTAATTTTCCACTTTCCTCCATAGCGAAGCGGGAAACAAAATATTAAACTAAGGAGTCTTTTAAACCTAAGTGTTGGGACGTTTACAACTGGATAAGCGGGTTGTAAAGAACCACTAATAAAAAATTTACGAAATAGTCCACATGAGTTGTTAGATTTGATTACAATAATAGGCATGGCAAATACGCCAGAAAGCACGGAAATTCCGTCTAATCTCTAGAAGGTCCATGTAGTATATAGGTATGAACAATCATAACTAGGTACGTTTATGTACGAGTATACTTATATACTTTTACAATAATCAAACAAATACATTTTCAGTAACATGCTAAAAATGGGTTCCTCGAAGCCCTGGCCGGACGCGATGGAGGTGCTGACCGGCCAAAGAGCGATGAAGGCTGATGGTCTGCTGGAGTACTTCCGGCCGCTGCACGATTGGCTCAAGGCGGAGAACCAGCGGACGGGAGAGTTCATCGGATGGGAGTCTAGTAAAACACGTGAGTGATACATTGCTATTCGTTAATACATTTCGTTAACCTTGTTTTGAAGGTGTAGGCAGAAACGTAAATGGCGTGTATACTACAAGTTATTTCCATATTTTGTTCAGTGAAGGTACCTGCTCATGTCTTTGCCGAAATCAATTTTCTATCAATGCTTATGTTTATAAAAAAGTCGCAGGAACGTTTAAAGTTAACTCAGTTATGAATCCAATCTGTTATGGTGTTCGAAGACTATCAAGTAATCGAAATATGCTGGGCGTAATAACAAGTTGAGAAGCTCGCGTGCCGGTGCTCAGTCAGTTGTATCTTGTACGGACAATCCGTATAATGTTCCCTACGTCACTCAGGGGCACATCACTGAATCACATTCACTATCGTCATCAGGGTCTATTGCTAACCGCAGGCAGCGCATTAGCAACTGAGTTTACCTATTCTTCTAGTGTTTAGGTACTTTCCCATAGCATTAACTCTCTCATGAAAGTTCCTCCTTGACTTTGGAAAACTTGCTCCTTAGCCTTAAAATTGGATGTGATATTCCAGAGTACTGCACAGCGGAACAAATAGCGGCGCTGCAAGCGAAGGCCCAGGCGGAGTCACACGAGGCGGCGGAGTCGTGACGCGCTGTTGTACTTACTTAGGATAATTATCAGTAGACAAGCGACACAGTATTCTTAATAAAATGTTTTTAGGAGTACTGAGTTTTATTGTAACCTTAGTTGCAGATGGACATTATATCATATTGCTTTCTTTCGCATCGATGATTCTTTTGGTATTGTTTATTGGAAGCGTAGATTGACATCCGGAGACCCAATTGCTTCATGTATTTTGCTTTGTTTCTCTTCTGCAAAATGCATGCAAATGGTTACACCATTTGCACGCATTTTGCAGAAAGAAGACTTTACTGATAGGTTTCTCGCATGGGAGTGACTGTTTTCCGGTATGAAGGACATTGTAGCGTTGTATTACTGGACATTATGAGAGTGAAGAACGTGGTGGAGTGGCACTCGAAAGTTTATTATTCAATGGACTATATAGTGTTGCTACTGCAACGGGACGGGACGAGCGTTTAGCTTACCATCAGGAGAGCGACATGCTGATCTCTTCATTATTATCTTACTTTTTACGATTAGTCGCTTGCCAGAAATCTATTTTGAGCATTCCAAATCGTGCTGTAACAACCTGTAATATGATTCTAGTGTTACCCAAAGTGGGTATCGAATCCAAACTCCGTCTGGTCCATGGATATAAGTTGCTACTAGATCAAGGGGAAATAACTGAGTAGAATTATCTAGTTACCTAATCCGCAGATCACCGCATCGTAACAATTTATTTACGTAACATGCATACGCCACCGAGACTTGAAATAACCGTGCAGGTTAGCTATTAGCTCGTAATCAATAGATAATGTCGTCTCATGTCACAATAAAATATCTAGCATCCAAAATGTTAGTGCATCAAGATAAGAGATTGTGTAAACTGTCCGAACGCCATATCTCGAGTGGGTTCAAAACTTGATATTTAGATAATATTGAATATTTCGAGGCGGGATTAAAACAAATATCAGGGCCCTTATTCTGTATGATAGTGTAAACGCGTAACGCGGCCGTGTCATGTTATCTTCGAGAAATGTGCGTGGAATGGTATTCTGTAAGCCAAATTTCTATAGTCCTAAACATGATGCGTTGTGGTCCGTGCTTGTTACACACTGTCAAAATAACGTGCGGGATAGAGAATAAGGCCCCAGGGCCCTTATTCTGTATGGTAGTGTAAACGCGTAACGCGGCCGTGTCATGTTATCTTCGAGAAATGTGCGTGGAATGGTATTCTGTAAGCCAAATTTCTATAGTCCTAAACATGACGTGTTGTGTTACGTGCTTGTTACACACTGTTAAAATAACGTGCGTGATAGAGAATAAGGCCCCTGGTTTAGACTTTAGCTTCCATTGACCTTATTGCTTAATAAGGTCAATGAAAAATGCTCATTTTACATATGCACTTTAGGTATCTCCTCAACCTTTCTGGCGTCCTACAGGGCCCTTATTCTGTATGATAGTGTAAACGCGTAACGCGGCCGTGTCATGTTATCTTCGAGAAATGTGCGTGGAATGGTATTCTGTAAGCCAAATTTCTATAGTCCTAAACATGATGCGTTGTGTTACGTGCTTGTTACACACTGTCAAGATAACGTGCGGGATAGAGAATAAGGCCCCTGAATGATATTTAATATTTCTAAATCCTACTAATATTATAATTGCGACAGTATGTAAAGATGTTCGAATGTGTTAACAGTGCATAAATCTTTAAATAGAACACAAGAAATAAAGACATATCATGCCTTTATATCCAAAGCGGTAGGCAGAGCTGCAGTTAGGGTACCTACTTTTCGCCATGTGAGTTCTGTTCCGTGATGGGATATGGGCCAGCCTATCGCCATATCGGGATAAATTTCAGATTACAGGCTGATACTGAGCAAAGAAACCCAATATCTCTATCCGATCCAAGATTCGAACCTGAGACCGTACGTGCACCCAATACAATTACGCCACCGAAGCAGTTGAATAGATTTAGATAAAATATTACATCTCGACCTATCCCAAAGAATAAAGCTATATATTACTGAGGAGCCATCACTTTTATTTATCTTAATATGTATTTATACCTTTATTTTATTCGTAAATCAAAATTAATTTTATTTCATCTCTGCATCACCCAAAGGTAGACTGGTAGACAATACTTTTGGCGTTAGGTCTTTATACATTCATATATAAATGATAAAATAATTTTAAAAATGATTTCTTATGTTTACGCGAATGTTAGACATTAAAATGAAACTACTTTTAGGATTTTATCGCGGCTTTTTATATTTTAGTTTTCTCCTCACGTCTGAAGACTTTGCAGCACACTCACCTCTGTCCCCCCGGTGACCATGAAGGCTGAATAGTCTATAAAAAACCGCGATAAAATCCGAAAAGTAGTTTAATTTTAATTTTAAAAAGTTAGTTATTTCCAAAAATCACAGGCGGATACAGATACATGTCTTTTAATTACTCCAAAGAATAATGCCGCAGTCACGAGTAGCTCTCTGGACCTATCTAAACACACCCTGCGCGAGGTTCTATCGTCAATTGCATCTATGTTTTATACAGACCGTTGTGCGCATGCTCAAACTGGGAATCTCATGTTCAGTTTATATAATACTAACCTTTTGCCTGCAGCACCGCCGGTGTGGAAAAGTTTTTCCGGAATAAAACGTAGCCTATAGCCTTCAGGAGTAATGTAGCTTCTTATTAGTGAAAAAAAATCAAAATCGGTTTGTAGTTCCTGAGATTAGGGGATTCAAACAAACAAATAAACTCTTCAGTTTATATCAGTATAGATTATAGACATAGGCTTGGATTAATGCATAGTTTTTTTATTCCGAAATACGCTCAGAAATTTAATTTCAACAAGGCATTTACTTAGGCGAAGCCTCAACTATAAACTAGTATTGTAAGTATCCAAAACCTTTACAAATAACAAAAATAATAAGATGACAACTTTATTATTATAGTATAAGGAAAAATATAGGACATCTTCACCTCACACGTTCCTCTAAAGGCAATGACATTGTTCAAAGTATACTTATATTTGAAGGCATTAAGAACCCTAGCGTTATCACCTTGCTTTGCTTGGGAACTTTATTTGATTTTTTTTATAGTGACTCGGCAAAGTAGCTTCACTGCACCTGATGTTAAGAACCTATAGTAAGTGTCGACCGGCCAAAAGATAGAAGCATCTCTGGAAGGACGGCACAGTCATGCCGGCCTGCATAATTGCTTCTTCACGCTCCCTTTGAAGGACCCCTAATTATAGGAAGGAGGATATGATAAAGTGAAATTTGAAGATGTTTTATATTTATTAATTAATCAGGCATCCGTTGAATAGATTTTGATATTACTTAATTAACTTAAACCTTGTTACAAAATAATATAGATGCATATAGTTATGTTTTCTGCTTCTGTCCCCACCCTTTAAAATACCTGCATCTGTTTATCATCTATATATTTATATGTGGAGAAAAACTTTGTAGCCCTTTTAAATGCATTGTGAGTACGAAGAAGTCTGGTATTTGGTATGATTGAAGTTCATAGAGGACGGAAAAAATAATTGTATATATGTTAAAATATATTAAATTCGATGGTCAAGTGATCACTTGACCATTATTTCTTATAAACAGACAGACGTGACACGATTATAAATCACTAAGGAATATCAGTAGATCAAGACAGCAGAGAGAATAAACGAAGCGACGCTCCGCGTACTATCGT
This sequence comes from Manduca sexta, assembly GCF_014839805.1. Taxonomy (NCBI): domain Eukaryota; kingdom Metazoa; phylum Arthropoda; class Insecta; order Lepidoptera; family Sphingidae; genus Manduca; species Manduca sexta. The sequence goes on along the minus strand of NC_051134.1, from coordinate 9,433,524 downwards.
TTGTTGATCATCGACCGCCGGTGAGTGCACACATTTGTAATTTTCGATTGTATTATTATTTTATGTATATTTTATTGTTTTATATAGAATTATTATATAATATATTTTTCGCGATGTAGGTTAATCGTAAATAAATGTAAATTTAAAGAAGCATAATATGTAAACTAAATTGTAGTAAAAAAAGAATGAAAATTATTTCTTATAAAAAAACTAATACCTTTAATAGATCTTTAATAATATAATTGTAATTTCTTGCAAATTTGTATATAAATTTAAATATTGCAGTGTTAATTTATTCGTGTTTAGATAATTAATTAGTCATGTATCTAATATGCCAGTGAATTGCATGTTAGGCCAAGCGCACACCGGTTGGAACGCCTTGGCATGTATTTCTTCGGCTTGCTTATGCGCTTGCGCACACTGATGAAAATTACTATACAGCGGTTCATTAGGATTGCCGAACTACCTTCATTTGTAGCCACAGCGATTATTTTAGTTCATCTACAATGTCATGGCCTTAGTGGAAATATTGCTTACGTGATACAACTACTATGCTGTCAGGTTCGATTCTCAGTAAATTGACATAGGGTTTTCTATCCAGTATCATTAGCATCTGGCATTGTCCCCGCAAGTAGGCTCGTCATCTATTAAATAGATGAAAATACCTGGTGAAATATAGTTGTGGTATACTTTTTCTCACTCGTGAAAAGAGAAAAGGTGGTATTGGTATGTATGTGTGTAATAATTAGGGTATATTACTCGTCGCCAAAAATCCCGCCGTGACACCAATGTGCGGAAAGCCTTAGACATTTACGAATATTTTGTCATCAATATAACCTTTACGCTAGACGGTATATTCTAAGCAGTGGTGATTTTATTATACTGCACACACCAGTCTTGTAAGTTGTAACACTAAATGTTAATTTAAACACTCACGCCTTTTATCCCCGAAATAGTAACCAGAGACGCCTCCAGAGCTCCTCTGGTTACTATTAGTAGACTAATCACTTATCGAGGGTTTTTTTCTATGTGCACGAGAAAGTGACCGTACTGCACCTGATGATAAGTGGAGTGGAGTCCAATAGAATGTCGACTGACGAGAGATGATTACCCCTCGACAGTCGACACAATTATGCCGGCCTGTAGGAGCCGGATATACACAGCCTGATCCCGGAACGCGACACACTTATGTGGGCCACGATGCTAGTTTTAACACCTCGTGTATGGTGGTCGTAATCCGGGCGAATATAAAATGTGTCCTACCATCAGCAAATGTGTGTATATGTCACCGTTGCGTTGTAATGGCGAGGGTGCATATTATCATCATACCAGTACTAGCAGTGATGTGATAGGGGGCGAAAATATCATCATACCGGGCAGAGTGAATGCTGTTCCAGTTGAAGGACATTGTAGCCAGCGTAAACTGGGCAAAATAACTTAACATCTTAAGACATAGGGTGACGAACGCAGTGGAGTGCCACGTTATTCTTTGTAATTCACAGTTCTGTGTGTTACTACTGTTTATGAGTGGTTGTATCGCGTACCATCATGCGAGCTGTATGCTCGTCTCGTCATTCAACTGTAATAAAAAAAAATGTGCGGATTTATGTATAGTTGCACGGCACAGTGGCTCCACTGCACCTGATTGTAAGTGGATTGGCGTCCAACAGAATGTCGACTGATAAGAGAAGTTCCTGACGTCATAGAGGATAAAAGACTAATAAAAATTAAAAGTGATTTACGATTTGATTTCATTTATTTAGCATAAACAGACCGGTTTACTCGTGTTTGTGTCAAGATTCCAGTTCATGCCTCGTGTCCTTCTTGTATGCAATATTTTGTTTACCTCAAGTCGAATTACATACTATATTAAATGTATATATGAAAATCATGTACGTTCGTATTTACTTCACTAACAATGTTTTGTATACTTATATGTTTACGATTTTCAACAACAGTGTGGACGTGTCATGCAATATGTATCACGCAATATATTTACTGACGTTTTGATACTGAAGATTTTAGCTATTGATAACAGTGTATAAGGAAAATCTGGAGGAAAATGGAATATATTTGATATTTATCTTTCTGGAAATATATATATACTAAGGCGTCGGATACTTATGGAGATAAACTAGATGCAATATCACGAATTCTAAGGAGTACTTCGATAATAATAACCTTTATGAACAGGAGTTGTATATATTTAGGAATATAGGGAAAGAGCAGAGGCAAATTTGTAGGTCCTATGATAATCTCATTGACACTTTAAACGAGAGAGTAATTTCAATATTGCGGTTAAGTCAGCATATTACTAATTTTAATAAAAGCTTTTACTGTCCCACTTCTGGGAACGGGTTTTCCCCACAGAGAGAGTTATAGCCTTAATCAACCACGCGGGCTTAGTGAGGGTTGGCAGACTTCACATACTTTCAAGATTCTTATAAAGAAGTCAGAGGTGCGTGTCCTTGAGATTTGATGCGGACATTCATCTCGGCAGTCCATTGCACTTCCAAGTAGGTTATCGCCGCTAGCGTGTTAATATTCAAAGCAATACTTAGTTCTATGGATACCATCATTTATGTATCATCGTCTGACTCTTGTTTTCCTTCAATGATTGGAATTATAATTAGCTGCCTCCTTGATATAAATCACATAAAGTGTTACGTGATCAGGGAATCGAATCCATGTACTCACATTTTACAATCTGTAATCATTACCAGTAGATCAAGGAGGTTATAACTTCGATTAATATCAATTATGTTTACTTAGATCATTTTGAATGATAGATGTCAAGGCACAATTACTCTCATACATTGTCTTTAATTTTATGCATTGCTTTAATGTGAACATAAAACGAAACGTGGTTCATAACATGGTTAGGTATATTCTTATATTGTCTATTTCTGTCACCAAGCACCAATGTCAAGGATTTCGGATTTGAAGGATTATTTTAATTACACTTCATTCATGATGTATAATCGGATTTAATGCCTTTAATTAATGTGGCTATTGTAATTGTTACGTACTTATTAATAAGATAAACACATCGATCACGTATTCTTGAAGGGGTAAGCAGAGGTTGGGAATGCAAATAACGTACCCTCTTTTCGCCTGTGTTCTGTTCCATGATGTAATGCGGGGCGGGCCTATCACTTTGTCGGGCACAAATTCCCGAGAGTAGAAAAACTTAATATTACTTTCCCCGCCTCAGGATTCGAACCCGGGACTTCAGACTGTTGTCGTATCGTGCACGCATACAGTTACGTCACCGGGGCAGTCCTACTTACATACTTATTACTGGTGAGGCGTCCATATGAGCAATTCCTACCAGGTTCACTTCTGAAAAATTTCACCCTTCGCTATGGTACTTATTGATTAAGTATTAGTAGACTTCTGTTATATCAATAGATGCAGTTCTATCGAGTTCTCTGATCTGAAGGTATTTTGATTACAATGTCCAGTGTCCCTGTACCCTCCAGAGTCATTCTGGCATTTCATTAATATGTGAAATCACATATTCGTCTTTACATCTGCTAACATTGTGCTAACGCTGAGTTTTTGATCATTTTCTAATTTAGTTCGAGTGTGGCGTACGCACAAGAATATTTGTGACTGAAAGTGTGATGTTGCCACTACGACGAATTCTCTGAGAATAGTAGTAGTAGAATTAGGGCGTGTAAAATAGAAATTACTTTTTATTTAAAATTATTTTATTTAAAACTTTATTTTTTATTATACCTCTGCGGTTTGAGTAACTTATTCAAAGTATTATTTTCAAGAAGGTAAGTATATGGTTTCATTTAGTAACGCAATGACAAAATGACACTGTACATACAAATCAACTCCTGTACAATTTTCCTTATATATAATAGCATGGCATCAGGAAAATTGTACTTTTCCTATAAATCAGGAAGATGTTTAAGGCCACTAAAGTATATTGAACATTAAGATAAATTACTAAATCGGATGGCAAAGAAAATTGCAAATAGACCTGGATTACCTGATTACATCAATGCTTGGGTAATACACAGGCCCGTGAAGTGTAAAGAAGTTATTAAGTACGTATAAGGAACAGACGCGTTAGGCATCCTTGGAGTTAATATATAGCACTTATAATTCGTAGTTTACAATCACTATTGTGTTCAGTGTTAAGGAAAACGGCACCCAAAGTGATTAACTAGTGAATAAATCCCTCCTAGCTGAATTCTGGCCACAGTGGCCTATCTCAACGGAGGTCAGCCAGGTACGCAGGAGATATTGTGTGTGATAATTGTAAGCCCAATACACAGGTACACTCTCTGTTCCATTTCTCTCATAGTCCGGTGAGACGGCAATCCGACATGACCAGAGAGATCAGGCGCAGGACCAACGGCTTTGTGTGCTTCCCGGGGTACGGGAGTATCTTACTGCCAACATTCTGACTCCGAGCTGCGATTGAATAATTTAAAATTAAAACATTCAGTCACTATTATTTTTGGCACAACTCGGAATTCGAACCCAGGACCTCAGCGCGGTAATCGTACTCGTACGTGTACGTATTACAACCACGCAACGGAGACAGTCATATCTACTTATTTAGTATTATGACATTGAATGATTCATGTTTGGGTGATGGCTACACAACATTTAACATGCTGTGGATTATGATACCAAGTTCTAGATAGCTGCTTATACATATAAGGGCGGTAGCTAAGCTCATCATCAGACAAAGCATTTTACGTCACGTTCAGCTCTTAAAATATATTGAAGAAAACATGCATAAAACTGACATACGACATAACAACATCTTTACGGACACAAAACAAAAGCCCAAATCTTCAAGCATGACAGAGAGACGACCGCGCTAATTCATTTGCATAACTAACTCTGAAACGCCTTCAGTTGTTCCATAGTTATTGATGTAGATCGTTTAGTTTACGTTAAAAAGGAAAAATGCCGTGTGGCTATTGCAGTGAAACTACAAAAAGAGTATTGTTTGTGAGTAAATATTTATTTTATCAGAAGAGTAATCACAATCTTGTATCACTTCTGTACTTTGAGTAAAAATCTTGTATGTAGACACTTCTATACTAGAAGTTCTAAGGTTATATAGAACAGACATTGGGAAGACTGTTATCCAAAAATTTTGCGCTTATGTGATGGTTACTTAATCTACCGTGAAATAGCAAAACACCAATGTAAAATATATTTTTTCCATAACCTGATTTGCATGTTTTTAATCCGAATATTTTCTGTAAATATATTATTTTTGTGTTAACATCTAAGGACGCTGTGACATCTTGGCACTCGTATATTTTAAATAAGATAGACTTGTTACCAATTGATAATAACTAATAATTTTTGAAGCATAAATTTGGTCCTGGTGCTCGATCTATAATTAACTATACTGTTTAATGTCTTTGTATTAAATATGCACATTGTAGAAGAATCGTGAGTAATATGAATTTGGAAGAAGCAGTACAGATGGAGGAGATGAAGGAAGGATGAACAATAATAATACACTGCGTAAAATGCAATAACAAAACTATGATTTCACATCGGTTTTCTATGCGAATTGTATGGGCAATAATATAACTAACTCTGATTGATCTGGCCCGATCAACAATCAGTCTAAACAGGCTTCCGTGCTTCTTTAAGGGATTTTAATAAATTATCTCTAAATGCGTAATTTGACATTGATATTTATTTTTTTATATAAAAAGAATCATTTCATTTTCATCTTGATGTGCAACTTTTTTTCAAGATCATATTCCTCACTTCTGAAGATGATATTAAATGTAATTTAAATATAAAGAAATCCTATTGGAAGTGTCTCTTTGAATAGATTCATTATTAAATCAATGTTGGAAATTCAGCAAAAAAATTACAGTACCTTACCAACATAAGGCGTATAATTTTTTGAATATGTTTTCTTGCTGGCTTGAAAATGATTCTTATATTAAGTGGTCTAGAGTTTTTAAATGATCTGTTATCTACGTTACTTTTGTAATTTGACCATCGCAGACGTTTATCTGTGATATATACCGCCGCATATATTACCTATTGAAATTTTCCCTAGGACTATGAACTTTTTAAGAACTCAGGTTTCTTTTAAGTCACTGCCGAGGATTTTTTTAAGTATTTTGCTTATCATATCTTCCAGGACCTTACGGGCACGACCTTTGATGGAAGCCATTAATTAGCCTTCAACCTTGGGCTACCAATAATCTATTTTATATCGTTTAGATTGACATTCCACACTATTTACGGATGGTTACACCGATAGATGTCTCATTTCGTTTAATGCATTACAATCTAGATCACTGAAGTACATAATCTCCTTGACATGTTCGATGTTTTGTTGAAGTTTTTATCTTATCCGGAGCCTTTATAAATTCGTTTCGTTGCGATCGCTCCGGTTATTGTTAGTGATACTTTGGTTTAACAGGTATGGTTTTAAGATTATTTTGCCTTGAAGGAGATCATAATATAAGTTATCTTCAAGCTTATAGGGGTAGGCAGAAATGGTGTTTATTAAATTGTTTTAGTTTTAAATTTTATGGCGTCGCGCAGACGCAAAGATGGCTTCAGAATGGTATTTCAGAATTTGTCTGTATGATAGTGTTTGTTTCAAATGTCGCAGGGTCTCCGGGATACCTAAAGTAAAATGGGTGTTTTTATAAGCAAAATATTCCTTCCAGATGATAATGAAGATCATCGGGGAACTGGCCCTGCTGGGCGCGATCGCTTCGGTGTTCGTGGTGGCGGCCCAAGGTCGCGCTGCGGAGAGAGCGGCAGAAGAGGCCGCTGGGAGGGAGTACATGAGGAACCTTGACGAACTGATGGCGAAGGCCAACAACAAGAAGACCATCGCCTCATGGAATTATGAGAGTAACTTGACTACTTACAATGAAGAGCAGTTGGTGAGTAAATCTTGTTTGAATGAAATTATAGCAAGTGATTACTGGGCATTATGAGCCTTATCATCTTATGTCTTAGGATTATAAGTGCTGTGGAATCCTACGCAGTGCTTTGTAATTAGAAGTTTTGGATCCTGTGGATATTTTTTTAAAGGTAAACTGCACTAACCGTCCGACGAGCCGCTTAATTATTACGACATTCGATTGTAAAAAAAATATGTCATAACATCTAATGCAATACGGCGAACTAAACGAAATTCATTGAAATTATCCACTTCATTTCAGCTCAAAATATCCCTGGAACTGGCTGAAGACCAAAAAGAATACTGGAAGGAAACCATGAGCTACCTATGGCACGAGTTCGAAGACGAAGACCTCAAGAGAATGTTCCAGAAGTATTCTCAGCTGGGGACTGCGGCTTTGCCTGAAGATCTGAACGAGAGACTGATCATGGCTATCAACAACATGCAGTCGAACTACGCGAAGGCAACTATTTGTGATTATAAGGATAGGACGAAATGTGATTTGCATGTCGAACCAGGTTGGTATGGGTATAATTTTTATCACGTTGCCGTGGGTCTGATACCCACACCAAAACTTTCTTTCCGTCCCTCGTAATCGTTTCGTACTCTCAAATATCATAACAGTATTTTTTAGACAAAACTTTTATCGAATAAATTGTCTAGATTACCTTTGACAATGCAAGACCAATCATGCGTTTCCAACATATAGCAAAGGATGGTGTTAGAGATTATTCATGGTGAAGTTGTGCAACTTTATATTTGATATTTTTTTCAGACGTGACAGAAATCTTCGCCAACAGCAATGATGCCGAAGAACTGAAGTATGCCTGGGTCGAATGGCATAAGGCAGCTGGAGCTCCGTCTAAAGGAAACTTCACTGAATATGTACAGATGGATAACGAGGCTGCCAAACTGAACGGTAATTTTAACATAAAAAAACGTATTACTTTGAAAATAAACATAAAATCAAAAGCAGTTATTTTGCTATAAATAATATATATTTTTTCTCTGATTTTCAATGAAGATAATTAAAACTTACATAGAATGATACATTCTTATTGTTAATCTTTTTTCACATCATCTTCTTTGCAATAAGAATATGCAGATTGTGCTTAATCCAAGAATTCTTCTCTAACCATTTTTAACCACATTCATCAAACTTTTATATGTTAAGGATACGACAGCGTCGCCGAATGGTGGCTAGGTGAGTACGAGGAAGAAGACAGCGAGGACCAGTTCGCAGCCTTGTGGGCCCAAATCAAGCCTTTGTACGAACAGATCCATGCTTACGTCAGGAGACATTTGCGTCTCAAGTATGGCGAAGATGTGGTTTCTGCTAGAGGACCGATACCAGCGCATTTGCTTGGTGAGTTGTTGTATTATTAACAAACCCAAGTAATAACTCTAATTTAGAAACTATTTTGCAGTGGCGAAGGGTCCATATAATCCGATTCTTGCCAGCGTCTCTTTTAAAAATTATGTGTAATCTAATTATCATTAGAATGATTTGCAGACGGCATTTATGCATATTGGTGTCGGGTTACCATACAGAAAACGTCACCCTTCGCCTCTGCTATTTTGTAAGGTTAAATTTTTTTTCATCCTGGAATAAATTACGCTGCATCTAATGGTCAATAAAGTGTAAGCCAAAAGTAATGTCGTAAGTCATCGTGCTGTGGTCATTGACGGCCTCCGGGATTATACTGTCTCCTATCTCTGCCAGTGAACCCTTTAGGGGAGATCCGCAGACGTGTTGATTGGCTAGTTTTTAAATATTTCCAATCACTATATTAATTTTATTCTTTATATTTTATTTGCAGGTAATATCTGGGCCCAGACGTGGAACAATGTGGAGAAGTTTACTCGCCCATTCCCTGATAAATCAGATATCGATGTAACAGCGGCTCTGATTGCCCAGGTAGAGTTATTTCATTGGCATTATTTGGTTCTTAAGCAGTCTTAAGAACTATTGGGCGAATATAGTATAGTTTTCGAGCATTGAACGGTTTACATGCATAGAGGCTGCCACTTTGCACAGACAGTCTTGACTCTTTTGATCACTTTCATTTTATTTATTTTTATCAATTTCATGCATTTCATCAGTTTTAGTTTAGATGTGAGTACTTCAATATTGACAGTAGTCATAAAAAAAATTGTACTATATTTTAATTATGTCAATTTTCAGAATTTCACAGCACTGAAGATGTTCAAGACAGCTGAAGAGTTCTTCACGTCTTTGAACCTGCAACCCATGACTGACACGTTTTGGGAGAAGTCTATTATCGAGAAGCCTGACGATGGTAGAGAAATGGTTTGCCACGCCTCTGCATGGGATTTCTATGATGGTGAAGACTTCAGGTAGATATTATGTATTATTCAAAATAGAAGTGGTATTGTAAATGAAATACTGGAAGTTTGGATTAAAACGTAAGGAAATAGGTCATTCTACCACACACAATAGATTGTCTACTTTTATATTTTTATATAGAGTACTTTTACACGCAGCATAATAAAATAAATTTGATCGCATATCGAAGCAAAGTGGAAGGACATTAAATGTTTAAGACATAACAATGCAGGCAACTATTTAAATAAATTAATCTTACTTTTTTCAGGATTCGTCAGTGCACAACAATCACGGATGCATTTTTCAAAACTACCCACCACGAAATGGGCCACATTCAATACTATCAACAGTACAAAGACCAGCCTGTGGTGTACCGAGCTGGAGCAAATCCAGGTTATTTAATTGTATATACCTTTCCTTGTAATATAAGTATTTACTCTTGAAAAACTGGAAGTAAAATCTGATTAAAATCAGTCACATAGGATTAATTCAGCCAAGCTTTTACCTTGTAATTATCTTGGGTTTGATGGGGCTGGTTTGTTCCAGTGGCAACATTGTAGTACCTCATAAACTAAGATTGTAACTCTTCTTTTACTTCGTACGGTCAGTTAATTTATCAGACCTCCGATAAATCCCAAGTTACTTTTAGTCCCATTCTCTTATTTAAAATGCCTAATATTCCTAGGCAGTTTCTTTTATTTGGAGTTTTAATCCCTTAGTTTCAAATTATGGAATTTTAATTCTAATTTGGACCCTGATTTTACAGGATTCCATGAGGCAGTAGGAGACGTTATTGCTCTGTCTGTCGCCACGCCAAAACATTTGAGGGTCATGGGCTTGTTGGAAGATGGCCCCGATGACCTTGAATCTAACATTAACCAACTTTATAAAATGGTAAGATTAATTATATGCCTTATTTTGTGCTACATTAGGAGTAAAGTAATTCAATAGCAATAAATGATTTGGCGTTATCTAAAATATGAACATGAAAGAGACTTGATAACTCCTTTATATCACTAATGTGGGATCGATGTTTACACTTTTTCACATATATTTACGATAGTAACTTGCCTTAGTTTTTAAGATCGGCCTCCTGCCTGAAGCTAATATCTTCTAGGGAAACATTTCCACCTATATCCTCGTACATTCTCGCCGGTACTGAATACTTTTGACTTTGCTTTTACCAAGAATGCGAATAAAAGAAGTGCTGCTGACCCCTACTGACTGTTCCATCCACACTTGACTTATAAATTATTTTCAGTCTCCTATCATTAATATAATGCATATTACCCTCTTCGAATGAATTTTGATTCCAGGGCTTAGATAAAATAGTGTTTCTTCCCTTCGGATATATCTTGGACCTGTTTCGTTATGGCGTCTTCCGCGGGACCACTACCCCCAACGAGTACAACTGTCATTTCTGGCAACTCAGAGAGTCCTTGCAAGGAGTCGAACCCCCCGTGCCAAGAACTGAGGATGACTTCGATCCCGCTGCTAAATATCATATTTCTGCTGATGTTGAATATATGAGGTAGGTTTATGTTTAACTGATGTAGTAATTGCTGAATGGGTTTGGATGAAAGTTGGCATGAATAGACCAAATCATGAATTAAATAGATTGTTTTTACATAAAGACCGCTTTGTGTTTTTTACTTGGAGACATATGGAACCGCGAGCAAAACCTAATTTGATAAGAAGTATTTTTTTATAATGAACCATTCACATATATAGTCAATAATAATAATGTTATCTTCCAGATACTATATCTCTTACATAATCCAGTTCCAATTCCACCGCACGCTGTGCCAGCTGGCGGGCGAATACACGCCAGGCGACTCCAGCAATTTACTGTCCAACTGCGACATCTATAGGAGCACCGCCGCTGGTGACGCTTTAGGGTATGCTTTATTTTACTAGTTTAAGGTTAACGGAGACAATTTTTCAGATAGGGGGAGGCGATGACTTTCTAGTGAGATTAAGCCTTCGCGCAGCTTTTATTCTTATATTGTGATATTCATGTGATTTTTAAATATTATGACAAGAAACCAAAACCAGGAGCCTAATGGTATCCTTTATCTTATTGGTATATACCTGTGCTTTGAGGCTATATTAACAAAAAATTATGTTTTCTATTTTTGTATTATATTATTTATTTCATCTTATTTAACTAATCTTAACATTATGTTATGTAATTTTAGTAAAATGTTACAAATGGGCTCTTCGAGACCTTGGCCTGATGCGATGGAGGCCATCACAGGCCAGAGGAAGATGGACGCCAGTGGAGTCCTGGAGTACTTCGCGCCGCTGTATGACTGGTTGAAGGCTGAAAACGAACGAAACAATGAGTTCGTCGGTTGGGAACCTAGCACTGTCCGTAAGTATATGCAACGATTTTATACCAAGCAGTAGAATATAAGTTAGACGTAGTGTGGGACGCCCTACTGGATAGACCTACAACTTGAAAAAAGTGGGGGGTAATGGATGGATGCGGGCTACTCAAGGGCTGTATGGTTGGCGCTCATTTGTGGAGGTCTACGTTCAGCAGTGGACGGCGACAGGCTGATTGATTGATTGATAGAGTTATAATATACTATAATATAATCAATAAAAAAAATTACATTCCAAATAAGGAATCTCCATAACATATTAATAGGTAATTGTAAAAAGTCAGTTTGGATGGATTTCTCAATGTTCTTTAATTTGTAAGATATATCTACAATAAGCGAAATCTGGTATTAAAGGTTCTTTTTTTATAGCTTTGAATGACGAGACGAGTTTCCCGTTTACCTGATGGTAAGCGATATGACCGTGTATAAACAGTCGAAACACCATCCAACACCTTGAATTACAAAGTATTGTTTGGTATTCCACTGCGCTCACCATCCTGAGACATGAGATGTTAAGTTTTGTTATGTCTGGTAGTTACAATGATTAGTGGTAGTGTCTTTTAAACTGAAACACAACAGTGACTACGCGCGGCTGATTTGTGGCAGAAATAAACACTGGGGTGGTACTCACCCAGGCGGACTCTCACATATGAGAGACCTACCACCAGTTCTTAAAAGAGAATCGTCAATATGTTAATATGAAACATTTTTCAGAATACTGCACGCCAGAGCAGAGAGCCGCGATGGAATCCTCAGGTTTCAACACCAGAGTGAAGAAATACGCCAATTTGTAAATATAGAATGTTAAAATATTAATAAAGTTAATTTTAATCAGATGTATTCGCGATTTTTTTTTACCCAATCCCAATAACTGTTCTTTTGTATTTTATATCCTTTTTTACTGAAGATTTTATATTGATAATATCATAAAAGTAAAATAATTAGTTTGACAAGAAGAAAGAAAATAATTTTCAATAATTCGTAGAAGATGTACTACGTACAGTATATTATAGAATATACTTTTTTAATTTAGTTATATAATTCAATTGAACATAGAGAAAAAATAAGTTTATTTTATGAATGCTTATAACTAGTGAAATGATTGTGTCTGTTGTAGAAACAATACAATACATTATACAATAGACTAATAAAATGAAATAATTTATTTGTATTTGTAAAATGGTATACATTATTTAGATTCCGTCAATGTCAACTCTACCACCAGTTTGGAAATCAGTTCTCACGAGCAAGAAGCTCTGGTGTTCTTTTCAAAAACTCACACTACACTCTCACTCAGTGAATTTAATAACAATCCTCTGCGTCAATACTGTTACCGTCGAAATAAAGGTAAAACCCAGCATAGAGCCAGTGTAACACTGAATGGCGGGAAGTGACACAACATCCATCCTTGACCTACCATGACATGTAACCGTGTTCACCACTTAGCTAGAGAAAAGAATTTCAAGTGTAATATTGACCTATATTCCATTGACTAAAAATATTTTTTTTTTAATTCGTTAGCTTAATGGTTGATTGAACTGTGAAACATTGAGTTCTGGATTATTTTACCAGGTACAGTTTATTCTCAATTTGATTTGAGTTTTTTGATTCATTATGAACTCAATTTGTTTGGTACTTGAATTGTAGGCCGATATAGTATTAGATTCAAACCCTATTAAAGCACGGGGCGTATAATATGTCAGTAGACCTATCTGAAGTTGAAATTTTATTTCTTATATTTTATTTGAAATATCTCGTTATTACGTCCCCACAAAAACAAAATATGGACTATGGATTAATAATATGTGAAAGAATAAGGCTGTTGGGTCAGCATTATAGAGCGTGAATGTATTTTCTTTATTCGATATATAAATATTACAAGCGTACTAATATAATAAAAACCAATCGCTTTTACAAAACGAAGTAAAAATTTGGCAAATGTTTGCTACCAACAAAAGATTTAAACGGGTATTAACAACCCAAAAAGTAGAGTCCCGGATAAATTCTTCTGTCTTCTCAAGCACCTTCTCTTTGCAACGGTTGTCAATGCACACAATATCTGTCAAATGATCTCTCAGTATATAATATAGATAAAAACCTATCTATAAAATCAAACATAGAAAAATAGGTACCTAATTAATTTCCAGGCATAAGTAAACAAAATGCGTCTAAAAACAAAAAATGTTATCTTAAAATGAAGTGGATAATTTTTGTCCTTTATTCTTTAGTAGATAAAGACCATAATGATCAAATTGTTGACCTTGTGTATGTCAACAAGTGCGCAGTCGTGCGGGTAATAGATACAATTATATTATTATAAGATAAATTATAGGTCATTTCAAGCAGTTTTTATGCAGATGTAGGAAGGCCTTTGGCGTACATTGTATTGTAGGCTTTACGGCAAATGTCTTAAGGCAGTTTTACTTTTTTATTCATTTATTTACATATCAACACACAGCCATTATAGGTTACACCCAATTCAACTTAGTTACTGAATATTATAATCCTGCGAAGTATAACATGTAGATATAAATGTAAAATTCAATGACATGAAAATTAAAATGTTATTGATACTATTAGGAGGGTAACAAACACATATTTCATACCAGCGAACCCGACCATCATCAATTTCATGCCTTAAAATTATCACATAATTATAATCTCTTAACAGTGTTTTGTTCCACCGAATCGAGTTACGACCGATATAATTCTGACAATCATCAAAGGGCGCAAACGTTAGTCGATCTGTATGTATTGTGCTATCTCTATCATCGGGTGTAGAATGCCTGTCAAACCAGGCTACAATAATACAAGTTGCAGTATTTGATTTCGACGGCCTGATATCTATAGTGCAGATTATATTAAAATCCGCGATAGTTTCGTATTTGTAATTTGAACCAAAAAGCTTCGTAATTACATTCTAATTCTGACATTAAATGCGAAAATACTGATAATCATGTCAAATATTAGCTTTTAATAATTAAATCACGCGTAACATTTTAGGCCTTCGAGGACAATTTAAACTGTAATATAAGCCAAGGGTAACCTATATATAACCTACAATATATTCATATCATGAGTTACGAAGGCTTTCAAATGTCTCCATAAAGCAACTTATCTTTATCTTGGTACGTGGCGCTACTGTGCATATATATGTATATATTTGTAATTATGTGTACGTCGCCGGTTCCCACGGCAGAACTAGCACAATAGGAAAATTGCGTTTGCGTTAAAAAGCTTTGCGAGTATGTATATAGAGATGTTAAAACCAATTTCGTTTGTGTGAGGACTCTTAATTATTCATGGCTATTAGAATCACATAGAATGTAGGATGATATAATTTCTTTATCTAATAGTAAAATCTGTTGTTTGCTTTTTCATATGCTGATGTTAGGCTCTCCATATTATTTAAAAAAAAAAAATTATAAAAAGTGTTATACCGTACATTTATGTTGATTACTGACATATACAGATTATACATGTTCTTTTTTTGGAATATAGGGCAAATTATAGGTTGTAGACTAATTATTGCTTGTTTTTTTGCCCCCCCCCCCCCTCCCCACTGCACTTTATGGTAATTGGAACAGCATCGAGATAGAGCATCGACTGGTTAGATATGAGTACCTCACGCCTGTCAAGACGGATACAAATACCCTATCATTTTCATAAATTTTTATTGTGTGCTTACCAAAATATAAAAGGCAAGTGGTAGCTGTAATGTAATCCTAGTATAATGGTTATTGACGAAGGAGGTTGTATCAACTCTATATAAATATACAGATTTTTCCGTAACTCGTATAAATTCTTTAATGTATGATGAAAACGTTTGCATCTTGTAGTTTTGTCTCCGCGAAGGTCATGGCGTTACATAAACATTACTACGAAGACATTTGCTGCATTGTTTTGATAGTACTTATGGCTTTGGATATATGCTTCATGCAATGATGTGAATTGTTTATGCGAATTTGGGGTTCAACCTTTTGCAGTTTTTGTGTAATTCTTAATTGCAATAATTAAGTAAATATTAACTAAGTAGTGTTTGAACCTTCACTGTTTCATTATTTTCTCCTTATTTGTAGGATATATTTTATATCCGCCGGGATAGCGGCCACAGTTCATAAGGTGTTAAAACCCGCCATAGTGGCCTATGTAAGTGAGTCGCGTTCCGGGATCAGCTTCCGAACATGTAGTTCCAACAGACCGGCATAATTGTGTCGAGTGTTGAGGGGTAATCATCGCTCGTCAGTAGACATTCTATTGGAAGTTTTTCCGGATTAAAAAAAAAAGCTTCTTAAAGGTTAAAGTGTTTTAAACGAGAAAGAAAACTCTTATTAGTCGACTTCGGCAAACGATGTTACCTTAAACAATCACGACAAACTGATTTCTGTAAATCTTGAACCGTACTGGACTTGCGGCGATTCGCGTGTGTATAAGATTACGAAATATTCCAAATATTGTAACCAGCCGTTCTTGCGCAATATATTGCTTCGAGAAATTGCTAGTCTAACTTAGCTTAGGGGCTAAAGAAAATATATAGCACTATCTGTGAAACCTATATAGAGGGTCAGGGTAATTAAGTTCGGAAGATCGTTAAAATAAGTAAACCAAAATCTCGCAACAAAAAAAGTGTAAAACTATAAAGTAACTAGTGTAGTTGTTTTAGGTCGCCATTTCCTGTCGAATGGGGCCACGTTACTAACATCTTATCAGAGCGAAAGCGCTCTTATCACATTCATTGTCGTAGAGTAAACGAGTTGCGAGTATTTTGTAAGTTAAGTGCATTGCTTTTTGTTTCATTTTACTTAAAGTAGATTTTTGAGAGGAAGGCGGGTTTGATTTTCACACACACATATATTCAAGCTTTTTTATTCCCAAAGGGGTAGGCAGAGGCATTATGGCACCCACTTCTTGCCGTGTGAATTTCGTCCCATGATATGATGGAGGCCGAGTCTCACACCATATCCGGCACTAATTCCAGATACCGGGATATTTTAATAAAGGTTCAATTCTACGCCGAAGTAACAAACATTTACATCCTTTATACGTTTTTTTTATCTTATGGTGCAGGTAATGGTAGAGAGTGTCAATAGAATGGGTTATGTCCTGCGTATTCGTTCTCATAATATTGTTCTTGTAGTATATAACGCTATGTAAACCATTATTGCAGTTTTAGTTATTTAAATTCTATCTTAGTTTATTTGTGTCAACTAATTAACATTCCAAAAATCAAGCAGCAACGATGTGCAAGTTACTTCAAAGTTTTAACTACGTTTATGTAAATGTGTCGACTGGCAAGGAGTAATCATTTCTCGTCAGTCAACACTGTATTGGGCCCTATTGCAAAATAAAAATATGTAATAATAACCTTTATTGTACTTAGGTACCTAATCTAATCACTACATTAATTGTGGGTTTATAATTTTCCAATAAAATTATTAATTGACATTTGATCAAAATTATTTTAGAACTCTTTTCTTACTTAATTAAATTCAAAGTTAATATAAGGATAATCAAATTTTAGCAAGCTTTGGACAATGTTTCTGACCGACGAAATTTACGATGAATGGTGATACAACCGAGCCTTAATCATTAAGCGAAGGTCAAATGACTTGCATAAAGCTGAAAAATGCATGAAGATTGTTTTCAATGGTTACTCAAGCGGCAAATTACTTTGAAAATAGTGTAATCCATTGATTAACAGTTATTAATAGTTTTAAAGAGAACTCGGACTACACCCATATAATACGGACTTCTAATTATTATCTGTGGAGATTTTCAAGATAATGAAGAGCCCGAATGTTAGTCCAGGATTTGGTTTTTCTATACTTCTGTTTTCGTCTAACAACTTATATCATCGAAATTATAATATGAAGTAGGAAAGCGACATTCAAAGTATCAAGACCAAAACAGGAGGCCATTAAGTATGATATAATACTAGTATAATCCACTGTGAAACGATTGTCCCGTAGGTCACGTCGAAAACAAACCGATTCGAACTTGAAACGGCGCAGTTCCTCATGACCGTGTATTATGGTATTGTTAGACGTACCACAGCGGCCTGTTCACACGCCGGCTCAGAGGTAAACTTCAGTCTTCCACGCGAGACCGGCGGCGCACCACGCACCATTGAACGCGATCAGTGAAAATGTACAGGCTTGTTAGTTTACTGTTTGTAATACATACCTGCTCCAGTAGTCCCCAGTTAGACCTGCCTCCCATATCGAGCACGCAACGTAACTACGGCTATGGATTACTGTCGAGTACGCAGTCGATAAACTCCCCAGGAAACCAGTATGATAGGAACTTCCAGTACAGTACAGCAAGACCGACAGCCGGTCCAAGTACCGCTGGTGTCTACTCAGTCTCCTCGACCCCGTATAGCAGAATCAACCCTGATATAAACAACAATGGATATCCGAGTGTAGATGGAAGGGTATCTAGTTCTACCCTCAGACCCTACGATGATAGAAGTCGTGATGATAGAATTGATCTGAACAACGATCCCAACTTTAGAAGGAACGATCCGGATTTTGTAAGAAGTGATCCGAGGTACACAGGATCCAACCCCTACGATTTTAATAGAGGTGATACAAATACCTTAGATGATAGGGTGAATAGAGTGAATTTGCAGCAGATCAGGGATTTTCTTCTCCAAGCTGACGACCAGGCTTCGAAAGAATGTACGAATAATGTTGCAGCGCAGTGGAACTTTGAAACCGATGTTAACGACGCCACTCAGCATGCAGCGGTAAGTTAAATCGTTTTTCGTGTTTTCTAACATCTATTTGGGTCACCCGTTCACGCATAAGTAGTCAACGTTCTTGAGGAGCAGGATAGTGATTTTAAAAATCTCTCAATATGAACTAATTGGAAATTACTAGATAAATATTATATAACATTCTCTATGCAAATACGCCATTTTGGTCAAACGAGATGTGCAGGTAAAGCGGTGTATAACCGTGTATAATTTGATAAGACCTGTGGACATTATACTCCGGCTATAATGTATTTATCATCTGTTGATTTACTTTGCTACGACATTACGTTTCAAAATCCGAATGCAATCTTAATTATTTATAAAATAATAATATAAGTAAAATTAGTATTCTGTATGCATACTCCATTGGTGGCGTAGTGGTGTTTTGGTAGGACTGGAGGGTTGAGGTCGCAGGTTCGATCCCTGGCTCAGGCAAAATTATATTGGGTTTTTTTACTCAGTATCAGTGTGGAATTCATCAATAATGGAACTGAATACACATGGGGGAAAGTGTACATACCTGTTGCTCCTCTGCTTACCCCTTTCGGGATATATGGCGTGAATGTGTGTGCATCAGATAATCATCGTAGATTTTTTATTCGTATAATTTATAGGTACGGCTATAATCATTACTTGCAAATGACTCAATCATCAAGATAGTTATCAAACGAACAATAGAGATGACAATTGTTACATCTAGGGTTTAGTGATATGGAAACCAATTCGGCTCCGTGGTAGAAAGTTCGATTTTAGAACTATTTACTAGTTTAGTTCGGAAGCAAGACATATTCAGATTGAAATACGCTCCGTGTACTGTATCAGAATAGATAGATACTTTAATTCAGTACTATCATCGTCAAATGGTCAAAATTCTGACCGTCCAAAGGCCGTCGAATAACACATATTATACATAGATTTTACTTGTCCACACTTCTCTATATGAATTTTAATTTTGTCAAATCTCACTTCCGCGCGCAATGTGATTAAAAAGTCGTACAAAGTTTTTATGTACGTATTAATATGTAATAGATACAAATTATGTTTTATGTTGCGCGTCAAGAATCCAATCTTAAAAAGAAAAAGTCTATAAAAAAGGAACTCTCCGGCGGGGAATCGAACCCCGGTCTCCCGCGTGACAGGCGGGGATACTGACCACTATACTACCGAAGACTTGGTGACGAAGGCAAATTTATTGAAAACATTCTGTAACACAATCTTATCATTAGTTTATAATTTTATATTATAATCTTATTGATATTTTTATGAACTTTAATCATGCCAAATTCCACACTTCTGCGTACGCGCAATGTACTTGAAAAGGAGTACAACGAATGGTCTTCGCATACATAATATAATTAAATGTAGAAATAAAGTACATGTACATGATATTACACATAGATATGGTCAATCTATGTGCCAAATATATTAATATTTTGCACGGATTTCGAGTTTCTTTTAACAAATCAATATCTTCATAAACTCGCATTTGTAATATTATAGTCCATTTACACATACCACATAATCGCAACGACGAAACGTGCAGCAGCAGCGTCTAGCAGTGGTACGTATAAATGCACCTTTTGTATAATAATGTAATTACTTAATAACATACGTCACACGTGTTTTTGCCAAAGCCAATTGCACCCGAAACCTATAGAGAGAGATTTTAATTAAGTTTTGTGGGATTAAGGCTATAAAGGCTTAAGGCTTTAAAGGCTTAAGTCTACAACAATAAATTCCAAAAACATCCCATACAGCACGCAACACTTGGAAAGTTTCCGGGTGCGTTTCGTTCCCACATAACAATGTGTAAGATATTTCAATGGATAACGTCTAGTTTCTACATTCGAAACTCTCTGTTTTTGCTATATGAAGAGTTTGTATTGTTTGTGGTAATCGTGGAGCTTCATAGAGATATTTGGCCCTTTGTTATTTAAGTTTTTTGTTTAACGTTTTTAGGTGATAGGGCCTAGTTTTTCGATTTTACACGTTTGTTAGCCTGACAAGGGTCGGCTTATTTATTTATTTATTATAAGTTCTCCAAAAAACACATAAATCAATTACCGCTTAAAATAAAAATAAAATATGGTATAAAACAATGTGCATCTACATCTAAGGAGACTATATAACGGACTTTTGGGTGAATGCTTTAGGCGCTTGCAACCCTCTAAAATTTAGCGACTAATGAGGGCATCCTGCTCATGGGTTACAAACCTCAGCTCAAGACGGCCACTGGGAGAGAATGGAATGATTATTGGATAAAACTATTTATATATCCGTTACTGTCATTTGTCAGCACGAGGGCTGTATTATTAGAAGGATCGGGAGGACGCGGAAGTTACGAGCGGTATTTAGTTTTGTCAGTATGGAATGAAACTGATAGTGCCATTGGTTTAGTGACATCGTCTTGGGTTGTAAAAGATAGGTATGTTGTAAAAGGTTACAATCTGGTAGCAAAAAATAATATAAATGGCTGTGATAAAATATCAATTGATTATTTTTTTCGTTAGTCGGTGTTTTAATACAATTAAAACAACGAAAAGTATTTTAATATTTTACGCAGTTCAATAGATTTTATATTAACATCTTTATCCGTTTATTATGTATTCAAATACGAATTATCAGCAGCACTAAAAGTTAACAACACGCAGGCATATCTTGTAGGTACAATGTATGCTTACGCTCGGTCTACCATTCAATTAAAACCATAGTAAGTACAAAAAGTATCTGAATCACGCACACCATGGCGTTTCCCACGGTGTTATAACGTTATTAATATTGATCGAGACCTAACGCGTTACTAGACCGAAAGGATATTCACTATTAGTAATAGAATATGCTTAGTGTGACTATATAAATTACAATGACGTAGAATCTCAAGTCTGTCTGAAGTCTGATTTTAATTAAAAATCTGAATCGATATACGCCCGACTTCAATGATGAAACTTACTGCTGCACATTAATGATACGATACATATCCGCAGTGGCGTAGCTAGGTGTGGGCGAAGTGGGCCCTAGCCCACGGACGCACTTTTAGGGGCCTCGCGAGGCCTCTTTGAGTGCGATTTTTCAAATCTATATGCTTTTCAATATTCACCCAACGTACATTTTTTTATTATCATAAATATGTCGTGTCAAAGCATGTTTGGTAAGATAAATTTATTGGGTAGATCTTGGGAACGTAAGAAAAGGGGCCTTGTTGATGCGACTACGCCCATGTCTGTATTAGTCCACGTTACACCGCTGTACATCGGGCACTAATTCAAGATTGTTGATACTGAAAATTGATCTGTCCATTTATATAACCAAGTTTCATTGGAGTATTTATTGGTATATATTATTTCCTTGTCACGGCATACTTTGTGACCGGCAACATCCGTTGCTTTGTCAGTCGAACAATGGTTGTCACCCAAAACTCAACCATCATGGTTACCTTCAAGCTGATTTGTATTAGTAATGCTTTATCGATTGCAATGAAATGAATTTTAAAAGAGATCTAATAATATGGTAATTTTAATTAGTGGGTTTAAGATTAATACTTCGATTTATCATGAGTGATACTACGTTATCAATAGCATAATCAGTTAGATCTTTGAATTAAAAAACACTCCCTGACACCGCAATATTCTGTGGCCCAATTCAGCTGTGAGGTGTCTTAAGGAGAATTTTACCTCCTATAATAATATTCTTGATAGGTCACCTTTTATAAAATCAATGCATGAATTAGTATTCATGAAACAAAAATAATTGTTATCCCTGCACGAAGACTACAAACATGCTCAAGTGCATTTTGTTGGAAAGTTGATCTGTACTAATATTTTATAAATTATTTTATGCTTAAAATTAATTGCAAATTTAAATTCAACGCTAAACAAAATGGCGGACGGAGGGTGACAAAATGGCGGAACTAATCCATATCGTCCGTAAATTATAGGTTCTTGACCCACATATATGGCCTGGGACCATGAGACAAAGATAATTCATTACGCCAAGGCTTCGCATTGTGTTATTATCTATAGGCTATTATGTTCGGAGGATATCGCGAGACGCGCGTGTAAATGGCCTATGACCATATTCATTTGTTTTGGGAAGAATATATAACAAATCTATAGATACAACTTTGTATTGGATTGGTAATTTTGATTACAAATTCATTGTTTTTCATTTGATTGTAATTTTTTGATATAGTTAGATATTTGTTAAGATTAAGTACCTAATACCTAATTACGAGTTCACTAACTAATGTTCCTTCTTAGATATTTTATAATATTTGCTCTGGAAATATCGATTGCATTTGGTATACTAGTTTTAGAAAAAAATAATTAAAGATCAGAAAATACATTGAAATAATATATTTTACGGATTTTATCGTGGTCTTTTATATTTCAATATCTAACATTCGTGTTGTCATAAGAAATCGTTAAGAAAAAATCATATTTTTGGCATACAATAGAATTGTCCTTGGATTCATGGGTTGATTTCCTTTAATCTATAGCAAATTGATTTCAGTAAGAAAAGCTAATATAAAAACTTTCCGTACGTGCTTCTCTCATCGATAAAAAATGTGTTCTTATTTGCACTAAGCTATTAGAAATATTGCGGTTATCCTATGCCTAAAATTGTCCCGATTTAGACTAGTCATGAATTTATTATTGATTTGCTATTTACAACTCTGATAAAGCTCATGGTAACCTGTGCCTATATGTAGTTCTCCCTGAGGATTTAGAAGTGATACAAGTTCTTGAGTATTCCATATTACTACGTACGTTGCCCTGAGCCATTCGATGTTATTATAATAAAAAAACATAATATCACCTCCTTTACTACTAAAGGGGTTTAACCCTTGGTCCACCACGCTGGCCTAGTGCGGGTTGATAGACTTTACCCTTTGAAATTCTTCTAGACACTTCTCAGCTATGCGAATTCTCACGATGTTTTCCTTTTTGTTTTTTTTTATTTTTAATTTTATTAATATTAATTAAACAAACAATAACATACATGTATACAGTACCTAATCTAAGTTTATATATGAATAACATATGCTACCTGCAATATTTTCCATAACCTACAATTCAAAATTAAATGTTTGGGTGATTATTGTGTGCAGACGAGACATGCGTTGAGTAATCTGTAGTATTGAAATTAAATACGATAAAGCAACAACATTCTGAGTTTTAAGGAACAGAGACTATACATAGATATATATTTTTTAAATACGAGTTAAAACATTTCCAGATTTAAAGTGAAATAAAGGGGAAATTTCATTCCTTCACCGTTAAATCGAATGATAATTGATAAATAATACACACATACAAGTGAAAAGTTGGATTTTGAACCTGAGGACATTCGTCTCGGCAAACCTTTTGATTTCTAACTCGGCTATCATGCTTTTTAAGGTTAAATATTATTATTCTGTACGTAGTTTTTTAAATATTGCAACACAACAGCTCCAATTTGCATTGGTGTTTGACGGAAACTTTGTTATAAGAACTAGTTTCTTAGCAATAAATTACTATCTTATCCATAAGACTAATAAACAATTAATTAAGTTCTCTAAGTGTTAAGTTTACTACAACTGACAATAATGGTCTAGGCCCTATCTTAGAGTGTGGTAACACAAAATGACTAACACATGACACAGCAAAGAATCAACTCACACGCTGGCATTCGAAATCCTTGTCTAGCTGGTTGTTTTGGACCAGTTCTGAATAATTCGCGCACGTATTATCAATGTTATCAATTTTTTGCGTACCTTGAGATCTGCCCAGGGTCAGACGTGACGCGGCGGCCGAGATTTTTTCCAATAAGCTTGACCCTTTGAACACGTATTGGGTACAGTCGGGTATAAAATAGTGTTTGCGCAGTAATTATTGATTGGTACAGCGACTGGGTGCATAAAGCAGCAGACTGGACTCTGTGGTGTACTTTGAGAGAGGTCTGTCTAGCAGTGGACTGCAACAGGCTAATGATGATGGGTAGAGAATAATTATTGACAGAATCTGATTATCAGGCAGACTGTTTTGAATACTATGTCATGATGTGTTCAGGTTTGTGTCTGATGTTGGTTAAATTTATATTGCATTTTTCTGCTTAGTATTAAAGCGGAGAGTGAAATGTGTCCGAGAAAGAGATATATAATATTATATTGGTATTACGCTATGTTATAGATCCTGGGTAATAAAAAAAGTTCGATAAGTCTTGAGCTATTCCAAATACAAGTAAACCACTTTTCGGCAGAATTGTACCGCCATTTCACACAACCCACGTAAGTTTAGCTGCTTGCTAATTGATGACCAAAGGGGATCCTGACCTTACTCCATTCTTAACCACAGAAGGTTTTATATCATCTTTATTAACAGCTTTACTACAACGGCTTAAGGTGCCATTTAGCTAACCACTGAATAGTGAATCGGTGCATTTAGGAATTGCATAAGTGTATCTGTTACAAATTGGCGCTAAACGCTTGTGTATACGATTGTACGCTAGTAAACTTGAACTCCTTTGTTATGAATGAATCTTTTGTTACTTTTTTATGAAAAGTCTTTGAAATAAAGCGTGACAAATGCCTTTAGATGTAGTGTTTAGCGGACGGTTAAGGCTTGGGAATATACTTAGTGATTATGCAAAAAAAAGTGTTATAACTTATTAGTTTAGAGCTTTATATAAACATAATGGAAAGGAAAAATAAAGCCAAAAATGGGTGCTCTAGTTACACACCTGTTTACTTCTTTGACAATATTAATGAAAGGCGAGAGCATTTTGTTATGAACTGTGTGCGGTCAGGGACCTTTCCGAGGAACAAAGTTACTTTCAAATTTTTTCTTATCTCCAAATGTAATTGAAGTGAAATTTTGTGTTTCCATTTTTCAATATTTAAGTAAGAATATATAACCGACTGCTCTTTATTTATGTAATAAAATATTATAAATGATAACATTATTAACATAACAAACTCTGTTGCCTAGCCACCTGTATGAATATGGCTATATAATTTTTCGTTACGTTACATTTTCTAAACTACACGTACCACAAGCCGCGTTAAAGAACTTAGTCCTAAAAGCATCTTCTATTCTTTCTTTCATCCTTTTTCTAGAACCACAACCCATTGCCCCGACACTCCTGTATTTTCTCTCAACAAGTTTCCCTCAATTTCCCAACATTTCCACGAACGTCACCGTAGTCATCGTCGCGATATAATTGCGAAACAACATGGGAATGTCCTCAGCCGACCACAATGGCCATGTTAAATGTGTGAGAATTAATAGTTGTGCTTCGTTATTTTTTATTGTGGTTTGGCATTGAGGGAGATTCCTAGGTACAAGATGTCTACATACTTGTAACTTTATAGTAGTTTTATTTTTAAGTATCGGATTCTGCAGTCAACACCGGAGGAATCTTGCGAATGGGATAGCGGAATCCCCCGGCTTAGTAACTGCAGAGCCCTGGATGAATTTTGGGAGGGAACAGTTGGGAAGGAAGTGTGGGGGAAGCATAGGGAAATCTTTTATGATAGGAGGAGCAAGGAAGGCCAGGAAATGTTCGCGAGCCCTTATAGGCCTCAATGTGAATTTACAATCATGAGGTATACAAACTTAACTGTGTGTCTAGGGTCGCGAAAAATGTCCTCCCGTGCCTGGACGTGCATTCGGTGTGGTGACTGAGTGCACAAGAATTGCCTCGGGTGACTATTGTTGGTAGTTTACTTTAATATTGGTGCCAGATGGGCTGTCATTAATCCCAATCCTTTCTGATATGTGTCCGTAAAAATTTCGGTCTTATGTTGGATATAGAGCTAAATTGCCAGCCACAGCGCGACGCCCAAATCTTTGAAAGTAAACAGGTTCTGTTTTTGATGAAACCTGGAAATCAATTTGAAACTTTGCGATTGACAAAATCACGAGGGTTTTTAAGAAAGGAGTAGGGAATGGAGGATTTACGCTTCTAGAAATTGCACTCACAATACAAAATGGAAGATTAAACTGACACTTACCGTTGATTCTTGTAAGACAATAGTACTATCCTATTTGATCATTATTGTCAGTCCAATTTTTTTGGTCACGAGATAGTGACCCCACTACACCTGATGGTAAGTGGAGTGAGATCCAATAGAATTTCGACTGACCGTTGATTCCTGTGAGATAATAGTGCTATCCTATTTGGTCATTATTATAATCAGCCGCATTTTTTTATAATGGTAAGTTGAGTGGGGTCCAGTAGAATCCTGATTTACGAGAAATGATTAGCCCTCGAGAGTCTACACGATTATGCCGGCCTGTTGGAGCCAGATATATACAGACTGATCCAGAAACAGGACACTCTTACGTAGGTACTAAAAGTCTCACTGCAAGTCCTCTGCTGAATATAGTTCCTGAATCCAGACGGACCTATTTAAAGTCTGCATCAATTATCCCATTTACATTTATGCTATAGATAAGAAATACAACGTACCTCCATCATAATATAAATATAATCAGCACCGATTTTCCTCGACCAAGAAATCGTGACAAGTACTATGTAAATTAAATAAATAAGACACAAGTTCACTAGTGGCGTGGGAACATAATGATTATGTAACAAGTGATATATTTAATGTAACCATGGACGGTGTGGTTGTTATGACTAATGAAGTTCCTAATCGTTGACATGTATAATGCAAGTCCACTTGTTTCAAATTGCTGATTATTTTAATTGCAAGAAAGTTTACCTCTATTTTCGATAAACGATACTAATCCCTTTTTTAGTTCTATCTAAAAATGGGCCATCAGAACAAAGTTTTTTTTAACATGCTTACAAATGAGTTACTTTGATTGGTTCATTCCCAGAATCAGATTAATATTAAGATTGCGATCTTTCATTAAAATTACTGTATATTATTAAAAAAAAAAAAGGAACAATTGAAAACAGTGTGGCGAGGACAATTACATAACTTTTAGTTATATTAAACTCTAAAATCATTTCATGTTTTTTTAAGATAGAAACTATTACTAATACCTTAATATCTTCCAGGCCTAATATAAGACTTCTTTTCAGTACTATTACTACTTTCGGGTCTATGAAAAAATTAATAGATTTTGTCCTTACCTCACTGCCTACACTAATTTACACCTTCAAGTTTTGAATGCTTTTGACACACTGTACGTAATCGCTTACGATCTACAGACCTCCAAACAAGGCCAAGTTCATATTATCTCAGTTTAAATCATTTTAATTACAACTTTGTGGTTATTTAACAATTACAGTTATTATGACAAAGATAAGACAGTGATTTGAGGTTCAAATTACGTGTTCAAAAATATGTTATGTTACCTAAATTACGTGTTAACCTATTATGTAGGTAACATAACGTCTGTTACTTAAATTAATCGTAAGCTCTGTAAGGTTAGTTTTAATTTTAACTACCACAGGTTTTAAATCCCCTATTTTGTCAATAATAAAACGTTTCATAATAATGCAAGCCCTGTATTATGTACTGTCCACTGTTGGAAACGGGCCTTCGTTACTATCGGGAGGATTCAGGCTTTAGTCCACCTCGCTGGTCTAGTGCGGGTGGGCAACCTTCACTTACCTTCGAAATTTTTTATGGAAAATTTTCAGATATGTAGGTCTCTTTACGTTGGTTTTGTTCAACTTAATTTATGATTTTATCAATCATTGATAAATAATGCAAACGTACCTCAAAAAGACAGAGATTTGTGTCTTGGCTTTTGAGCTTGTGGAGTTTCACCTTCGCAGTCCGTTTCATCCCCAACTAGGCTATCGTGCTAAATTGTTTTTCATCATATGCCTCATTTAAGCCATCAGCGAATAAATATGACTATGAATTTTGAGTAACGAATACACCCGAATAAGTTGTTTACACCCGTGTTTTTGACTCGTCTTTATTCGGTGAGTATCTAAGTTAGTGGTAAAAAGGATTGCTCGACCTAAAACTGAGTCTAAAAATTCCCGGTCTAAATAATATACCATAAGATCTTGATAGTAGTTAGTACTCGTAATTATGAATAAAATACAGATCTGTGAGGAAAATAATTGTGTGAACCACATTTTTTGCCGCAACCACGGAGAATTCTGATTCTGTGTTCTTAATAATTAAAATGAATCACAATAAAAAAGTGGGAATTTTACATACAATAACTTTATTTAGCTTTTGACCCCCGTCTGTATGCTATCTTGAGAAGTAAATTTAATTCTTATTTTATTAAAAATGTTATCTAAGGATGTGAGTACTTCCTACATTGTAAAAAGATTTGTTGTAAATGTTTGACTGAAGGCTAACTAAATTAAAATTTACAGAAAGCTAAAGGAAAATATTGTTCACAGACAAATAATTATGCGTGAAAAACTTTGGTACCTATCTTTAAGCACATTGCGCGCACAGAAGAATGTATTATTTGGAATGATTAAAGTTCATATAAGGCAGTGCAATAAATTATATTTATTACTTATATATTATATGTGTTATTAATATATTAATTTCGTCGGTCGGACCCACTTGATGACCACTAATATCTGCTTTTAATATATACATATACTAGCTTTTGCCCGCGGCTCCGCCCGCGTTATAAAGTTTTTCAGGCTTAAGTTTTCCGTTATAAAAGTAGTGGTTTCCCGGGAGCCTATGTTCTTCCCAGGGTCTCAAACTGACTCCATACCAAATTTCATCTTAATACGTTGGGTAGTTTTTGAGTTTAACACGTTCAGGCAGACAGATGCAGCGGGGGACTATGTTTTATAATATATTGTTTACAACTTTTTAAGAGGAACAATCCCGTCATACATCATTGTTGCATAACTTTAACCGTTTACGCAGCGCACGCAACGGAAGCTCTCAAAACTAATAAATCGTCCCCGTGTTTGCAACATGTTTCATTACTGCTCCGCTCCTATTGGTCATAGCGTGATGATATATAACTTAGAGCACTCCAAAAACAAAGGGCTATTCAACACAAAAAGAATTTTTTAGTTCGAACCGGTAGTTCCTGAGATTAGCCATTACTGCTCCACTCCTATTGGTCATAGCGTGATGATATATAACTTAGAGCACTCCAAAAACAAAGGGCTATTCAACACAAAAAGATTTTTTCAGTTCGTACCGGTAGTTCCTGAGATTAGCCATTACTGCTCCGCTCCTATTGGGTATAGCGTGATGATATACTTATAGCATATAGCACTCCACGAACAAAGGGCTATCCAAAGCAAAAGAATTTTTCGGTTTGGACCGGTAGTTCCTAAGATTAGTCATTACTGCTCCGCTCCTTTTGGGTATAGCGTGATGATATATAACCTGTAACACTTCACGAACAAAGGGCTATCCAACGCAAAAAGATTTTTTCAGTTTGGACCGGTAGTTCCTGAGATTAGCCATTACTGCTCCGCTCCTTTTGGGTATAGCGTGATGATATATAACCTATAGCACTCCACGAACAAAGGGCTATCCAACGCAAAAAGAATTTTTCAGTTTGGACCGGTAGTT
Organism: Manduca sexta; assembly: GCF_014839805.1. NCBI lineage: Eukaryota > Metazoa > Arthropoda > Insecta > Lepidoptera > Sphingidae > Manduca > Manduca sexta. Next base: position 9,403,635 of record NC_051134.1, on the reverse strand, counting down.
CCTGAGATTAGCCATTACTGCTCCGCTCCTATTGGGTATAGCGTGATGATATATAGCCTATAGCACTCCACGAACAAAGGGCTATCCAACGCAAAAAGAATTTTTCAGTTTGGACCGGTAGTTCCTGAGATTAGCGCGTTCAAACAAACAAACAAACAAACAAACAAACTCTTCAGCTTTATATAATAGTATAGAAGTATAGATAGACGGCTTTAAAAGCATATTTTAAGGAAAACTATTGCCATACTTACTGCGCAATATGAGAGAAAATCTGATACGAGTTTCTTGAATCTTGTTTTATGCGCAGTCGCAGCATTCATCATCAGGGGAGCAATTCGCTCGCTTCATTTTTTTCTACACCATAAAAAATACTATAAATCTCCATAATACAATTTAAGACCGCCATCATTCAAAATGATGGCGATTGTGAGAAAACAATGATAATTATAGTTTTTTTACACAAGTCATTAATGGCTGAGTCAGATACGAATCTGCGCACTTGATTCATCAGTGAATCATCAGTTGTATGACAAATAGTTTTTACGACTACAGTAGTTGTGGCTCTTAATATCCCTAATTTGCCAGATGTATAGTTATTTCCATGAATTGTGTTTTTATGTATGGTTATTATATTGAAACAGTCAGCTCATTTTTAGTGAATTCAAGTACAAAATGGATTATCAATTAGTTATAGTTTTTACTTATTTTAGTCTGCAGTTTCACCCGCGTGAAAGTTTTTTCGGGGATCAATATTTTCCTAGAATAAATAGTAGCCTATAGCATTTAACAGTAATGTAGTAAAAAAATGAAAATCGATTGGGTAGCTCCTGAGATTAGCACGTTCAAAAACCAACATGACACCAGTCTTGTATAAAAAAAGAGTTTCTAACTTTATTTACTTCTTTAATAAGGAGATGAGGAAATAGCTCTTCTAAGTATTATGCCTGGAGAGGCATTATGGAGATAATAGTATCTCTACTAACACTGCCTAGCATTACACTGTACTTAAAACAAAACTAGAATTTCAAAATATTGTAGTGATAAATATAAAACAAACAAACAGGCATCGCCTTTATCCTAAAAGTGGTAGGCAGAGATTAACCAGATCACCCACTTTTCGTTATGTGTGTTCCGTCCCATGATGTAGAGGTGAGTCTATCTCCATATCAGGCACAAATTCCAGACTCCAGGCTGAAACTGAGTAGAAAAACTCAACGTTACAACTTACAATTGACTTTGTAGACCAGTGGATCCTAACCCTTTCAATATGGTTACCCCTGTGATCTATGTGAAAAACAAATTTTACCCCGCTTTCAAAATGTTATCAAAGCAAACAATATAAGCAAATACAAACATCTTTATTAATCATAAATTGCACAACAACCTTATCATTATAACGCTCTGTAACTTTTTTTTCTTTAACGATCTTATAATTACGGTCTTTGTTACCCCCGTGTAATAGCTTATTTACCCCCGCGGCGTAATTACCTCCAGATTAGGAACCCAGGTTCTAGATCTATAAGAAAAATTAAGTAAATTGTCTTTCAAAGATATTGAAATCAGTTCCCATGACTTTGATGTTTGTACAACCTCGACAGTACAAAAAAGGCGACCATTACTTAAAACCTTAGACGCTGTTCAAATCAGTCACTTTGTATGCTGCAAGAAACCATTTGTCCGCATTGACGAATATGACAATGATGCCGTTTTTTTAATTGCCTGCTTAATTGTCGCTTTGGTTTAGTTATTGTGTATGAAAATAGATTAGCAATGAGGATAAAGTTATGACAGCTACTCATCTATTTTGAAGTTTTGAATGCTACTTGCTTGTGAATAACATTGTTATTTAAACTTAACTTGTTGCTACGACATTGTGTTTATTATATGCCGTGTATCCTACGTTGGAGGTCCTTAAATAAATAAATAACCAGAGAATTTTTGCAGTTGGGGATCTGAAATGAATGAATGAATTATAATTCTGGAGGAATCTTGGATAGATTGCCGTTGTTTAAGTTTTCCGTAATCGCCGTTTTCTACGTAATTTTTGGGTTTCCAATAATTGTAATGCTAGGTATTATGAAATTAACTACAAAGGTATTCATGCTGTATATAAATTTAGTTTAAAGTCGACGTATGTTTTAAAGCAAACAATTTAGATAGGTACTAATTATCATATGAATTTTGTTTTATAAATTTTCTGTTGTATTTTATTTGTTTTTAATTTAAATTTAAAATGATTTACACTTCTGTATAGTTTTTTATAGCCTTTTTAACCAACTTTTAGAAAGAGATTCTCAATTTTAGGTTTGTATTAAATTGACTCTCCTAAACTCGAAAATGTTATAAAAATATTATAATTTATTTATTACCAACGATTAACTCAATTAATAATATTGCTTTTTCCTTCCAGCTGGACGCTCAACAACGCTACACTCTATTCCAAAGAGGCTTATGGGAGGCGGCCCAGCAGATCCCACGAGGCGCCATCAGAGACTTCGCCACGTACAGGCAGCTCAGTCTCCTCTCAATTATCGGCCCTGCTGCTTTACCGCCTGATCAGTTGGATAGAGTAAGTTCAATTTTATAATAATATCAGCCTTGTATTATATACTCTCCCACTGCTGGTCACGGGTCTCCTCTACTACTAGAAGGGATTTGGCCTTAGTCCACCACGCTGCCCTAGTGCAGATCGGTAGACTTCACCCCCTCAAAATTCCTATAGAGAACTTCTCAGGTAAGCAAGTTTTTTAACGATGTTTTCATTTACCGTTAAAGCAAGCGATAATTCATAAAGAATACACACATAATTTTAGGAAGGTCAGGGGTGTGTGCCCTTGGGATTTGAACCTGCAGACATTCGTCTGGAGTCAGTTCCACATCCAACTAGGCTATCAGCGCTTTTAATTGAATTTGATTTAAGCTATTATTGAAAGTTTGAGGAAGGATGAACTAAACGTAAATAACTAGAGTTTTACTAATGATCGCCGCGCTGTATACGTCTGATCTGGTTGCATAATGTTTCGTCTCGCTTAATCTGACAATAAATATTATCCAACATGAATAGACAAAACATTGAATAACTATTACATATGTTAACAACGTTTATTCTTAAGTCGGTTAAAGTATAAAATGTAATTTTTGGGATGGTATTAATCACCTAAAGTATAGTAAAAATAGCTGAAAAGTTGAAATATATTTAAATTTTATTTAGTTTTTTCCTTCTCTGAATATGACACAAACATTTATCATTTACGAAAACAGTGCCAGAAGTCGTTACTATTTTTGAATACACAAACCCCCTATTCATAGACGTTATTTAACTAAGGACGGAGCATTGCTGTGATAACAACTCTGTTTCTTAGATAAATAACGTCTATGAATAAGGGGGAAAACCTTTAGTCATTATATATTATAAAGACAATGAATTTTGCGCTTATGGTGGAAATAAATTAGCAATTGATTACCTTTAATCATATCACAACGATTTGCTATGTGGTCACCAGCCATTTTTTTAATATTATTTGTTATGCATGTACTTTATATTTGTTGATATTACGACTTTAACTAATAAGTAGTTTTTCTTTTTTTTTATAATTATTCTAATCGTGGGATTAATAAATCGTTGTACTGCTTTCTTTCTAATGATTCTAATCATCTCTATTTTCAGTACAACCGCATCATCAACGACATGCTAGCAGTATACAACACAGCAGAGATATGCGCGTACAACGAGCCCTTCAAGTGCGGTCTCCATCTGCAACCAGAGCTGCAGTTCATCATGTCCCACTCTAGAGATTGGGATGAGCTGTCCCACGTCTGGACTGAATGGAGAAGGAACACTGGCAGGAGGATCAGGGATCTGTACGAGCAGCTCGTGGATCTGACGAATCAAGCTGCCAGGTTGAATAGTAAGTTACTTTACATTTGAAGTTGTAAAGTATTTGTATCCAGTCGAATAGCGACCACCGTACACAGTGTAAGAGCCGCCATAGAGACCCAAGTCAGTGTGTCATGTTGCGGGATCACCTGTAAATCGGATTACAAATAATTGTATCGACTGGCGAGGAATAATTATCTGTCCTCAGTCAACACTTTATCTGGACACACTTCGCATACTATTAGGTACAGGGGGCGCACTTTATCGTACCCGAATAAAAAAATATATAAAACCTAAACTAAATATTAATCAAAAAGTCCGTCAATGTAGTCTGAAGAAGTAACTTATACAGATATTCCTTGAAGCTTTTGTGTTGTACAAAAGTGATGCAATGTCCACGCCTGTCAGTATTTAATAGCAATAACATAAATAATATATTTGCTAGTTTGGCAAAATAGGCGTTTTCATTATACTGTTTATATTATTGTAATTATAAATATTGTATCGTCTTATTTTCAGACTTCACCGATGCTTCGGCTTACTGGATGTTCCCTTATGAAACTACAAACATGAGACAAGAAGTAGACGAGGTGTGGGAGCAGGTAGGAGTTATTTTATGTTTTAATGAGATTTTGGGACAATTTGTCAATTAATAAATACAAGTAGCAAAGGATTAAATATAACATGAAATAACTAATTGTGGCAGCTGTAACGATATAATTGATAATAGATTATCCTAATGATTTCTTATTTTTACGTGAATGTTAGACACTTACATTCAATTTAAATCGAACAAGATTGAAGCAGTTATTTTAGCAAATAGTTAGTAGAACCGCGAAATTGATCTTGTTTTATATTAATTTATTTCGTTTTACCTTGAGTTAAAATGCTTTTATTTAAGTTATTTTTTAAATGTTCTGTATTATTACAATGTACAAATCCCTTTAAATTCATGACCGCGCTGTTTAATAAAGATTTTTTAAGTCATTCGTCAATAATTTAAATCCTACAGACTCTCTGACTTTAGGAAAAAGGTAGATTGTAAAACTAAAGAAAATCTTACTAACAAATAATAATAATTAAATATAAATGATCCTTTGAAGCCTATGGTAAAGGGATACTATCCGACTCCGCAAAACAAAACACACACACATATACATACACATTAAATCTTTATTCCTGAAGAGGTAAACAGAAGTGTAACTAAGTCACCTACTTTGCGCCATGTGTGTTCCGTGCCATGATGTGATAGGAGGCAAGCCTATCGCCATCAGATAGATGCTAATAACTATATTATACATAAAATCTAGATGGAACACAAAAACCCGGATCTCTTATCCAGGTTACAATACCACTGATTAGTTACATCATCTCCAAATTGCTTTTTATCACGAACAATTAACAAACATGAAATTTCTTTAAAAGCATGCGATCTACTCTGCTACCACAGAATAACTTACATTGGTACAATCAATACATACTTTCATCATTTAAGAAAAAAAAATGGAAGTATGAAGCAAGATTCGATTGGATTAGGTAAAATCTATCTTTATTAATCGAATATTGTTTTAATTAAAAAAATATGATTTGTGTTCTGGAAGAACTTCAATATCAGTTTAAAAAGATAAAGATAGCAGCTTTGAGTTATATACAATTTTAATCTCAATTTCATCATTAATTATTAACATTTTTAAGGTTTGAACTTTAAGGCCTAAGCCAGCGCGTTGCCTCCTTTTAATTGGTATCTGGAGATAAGTATATTACTCCACTAGGATCTTATTTTTATTCCTCTAAACATGATGCTACTGGCACTTACTATTGGCAGATATATTATTATCTCATTTTTTCGTATCACAAATTCAGGTTTATTATATCTTTTATTTCACGCAGCTCCATAATGGTTTTTGTTTTCAGATCAAGCCCCTCTACGACCAGCTTCATGCTTACGTCCGTCGTCGTCTGCGAGAGTCCTACGGTCCGGAGAGGATCTCCAGATCTGCTCCTATCCCGGCGCACATCCTGGGCGACATGTGGGGGCAAAGCTGGTCGGGAATAGTGCCCTTCACCCTCCCCTATCCTGGCAAGAATTTGGTTGATGTGTCTCCAGAAATGTTGAATCAGGTTCGTTTGGGATTTTAGAAGCTTGGAATAAATGTCGTTTAAAGAATTATGAATATACCAAATTAAGGTTGAGTTTCGATTTTGATACTTCATTGCAAAGAAGAAACGATTTATGATCAAAAAAACACATGAGGAGAGTTTGAAAATTTTTGCTCAAACGATATTAGGCTTGCATTTTGTCGTCTAATGAGTTTAAAATAATGTTGACGCATCGTAAATGAACTAGTACTAGTTCTGCTCACTTTTGATACTTTAATGATGTCTTTAATTTTTCTTTTTTATTACTAACTGGGCAAAGTGATGTTGTAAAGTAAATCCAAGAATAACTCGACTACCAAGAGATCAGTTCACAATAAGTTCTGTATTTCTTTCCAGGGTTACACTCCCCTGACAATGTTCCAACTGGCCGAGGAGTTCTTTGTCTCTATGAACATGACAGCGATGCCTCCTGACTTCTGGTCTCTCAGCGTGCTGGACAACCCCCCAGACAGACATGTTCACTGCCAGCCGTCTGCGTGGGACTTTTGCAACCGACATGATTACAGGTAATGTTACCTTAACAAAATATATATTATTAACAAATTTAAACTCACGAGTAGAAGTAATATTAATTGAAATCGCAACAACAAAATAGTTTCTACTTAAAAAAATATTTCTTACTGCAGGTTAATACGTCTTACTTTAAGTCCCTAAATATTAAATTTTATAACTAGGATTTATAATGCTAGATTTAAATATTTTACTTAGGTTAGATTTGAAATTAAAAAGAAAAATATTTGAAAACTTTTTTAAAAATAGCTATTTTTATTATGACTAAGCGCACTTACAATGATTTTTATTTGAAGTAATTATATCAAAAAAATTAATTATAATTTTAGTGACATCCATTGCTAACTACAGTTTATATTTTTTTAGAATAAAGATGTGCACGCACGTGGACATGAAGGACCTCATCACGGCTCACCACGAAATGGCGCACATAGAATACTTCCTCGCGTACAGAAACCAGCCTAAGGTTTTCCGCGATGGCGCTAATCCTGGTAAGTAATAGTCAATTCAACTTCCATAAAAGGTCTTTGTTACTGCATCTTTGAAAATCTATCAGGAGAAATAGTTCAATATGACGTCTATCATATTATATTAAGTACTAGGAAACTGACAAAAAAAGTATGGTAAGTCAATTCAATTTCCATAAAATTTTTACTGGGTCTTTGGACAACTATTGAAAGAAATTTGTCTTTATAACATCTATAATATATTAAGCACTATAAAACTAAAACATTTTAGCATTTACCCACTTTTCAATTAACTCTATCGTATTTGACGCCGTTTGCAAATTTAAAAAAAGGACTATTATTTGAAATGCTATTATATATTTTGTTTGCAATATAGTTATTTTTCTGAATATTATATAATGCTATGGATTTCGGGATTATTGTGAGTGAGAATAAATAACTTGAGATTTCTTTTATACCTCCTCACAAATAAAGATTTATGCCAGGCAGTACTGAATAAAACTCCTGCGATTTAAATATATGTAGGGATATTACCAGCCAGACGACTTTCTTCCAAAAAAAACTTTATTTTTATATTAGAATTTAAGCAAAACAAAACTCATCGTCTTTCGTCGTACTGCAAAACTGTCAATTTTTTGACAACTTACTGACAGCTAATATCGTAAAGTGTTGCAAGGAGAATAACAATTAATTATATCTGTTTTTTTTTTTTAATAATTATTCCGACACGGCCATCCTGGTCAATCATCTGTCTCAGATGATTTGTCTTCTGGTGAGATCCATGGTTTCATCAAATCAGCTGATGTAGTCGTATTAATCGGGCCTTCGCTGTTACCAATTTTCTTTACAGCATAGCGATCGTTTCGGTTGGCTTTTATAACTTCATATGGTCCTAGATATTTTGGAAGTAATTTGCTTCCTTGTGCAAATTGTGTCTTTTTGATAGCAACCAAGTCTCCAACATTATAAATTGTTCCTTTCTTTCGCTTCCTATTGTAGTCCCTAATGTTCTCTTCGTGTATTTTCCGTATAGATTCCTTAGCCTTCTCTCTAAGTTCTTGTCTTTTACCCATAAAAGTTTGAATATTCTCTTCTTCTATCAATTTCTGGATCTCGTGGTCTTTATCTCTCATTTTAGTGCCAAAAAGTAGTTCAAATGGTGTCATTTTAATACTTCTCTGGAATGTTCCATTCAGACATCTTTGCACTTTGGATACATGGCGATACCATTTAGTGGGATCATCAACGCTTAGTTTGCTTAACACGGCTATTATGATTTGGTGGATACGTTCGACTTGGCCATTTCCTCTTGGTTGCCCAGTGGTAATAGTGTAAAGCGTGATATTTTCGTTTCTACAATACTCTTGAAAGTCATTCGCAGTAAAGGCGGCGTTTCGATCAGTTATAATTCTCTCAGGAGCACCAAAAGTTTGTTGTTGTAATTTTAACTTATCTAGTGTTTCTTCTGTTGTTAAAGTCTTGACAGGATAAATCCATGTAAATTTCGTATAAGCATCGACAACCGTCAGGACGTATTTGTAATTCTTGTGAGTCGACGTCATCGGTCCTAAATGGTCAATGTGGTAAGTCGACAAGGGAACATCACCTTTGTCAATAGGATGTAGAAATCCTTCTTTTTTACCCCTTTTATGGGATAATAAAATGCATTCAACGCAATTGTTTATGACCTTCCTTATCTTCTCAGTTAAATTATTAATGAAGTATTCTCTTTTGATTAATTCCTCAGTTTTAATAATTCCAAAATGTCCCCTTTCGTGGTTCCTTCTAATTATCTCATACTGCATCCTCTTCGGTACAACAATCAATTTATTTCCATCTTTTATCTTATACAAAATTTCATTCTCAACCATGAAGTTTTGGTAATCTTCTGTTTCTAGAATCTTTTTTATCAATCTTACATAATCGTCTTCATTCTGTGCCTTTTTTATACGGACGGTAGTCTCTGTGAGCATCAGACAAACAGGGTTTCTGCTAAGGGCGTCGGCATGTTTCATTCGAGCTCCTGGTCTGTGTTCTATCTTGTAGTCGTACTCTTCTAGAAGCAGAGCCCAACGCGCGACTCTTGGAGGTAGGTCCTTCTTTTGGAGTGTCATAGTTAGGGCAGAGCAATCTGTAACTATCTTAAAACGTATTCCCAGTAGATAAACTCGGAACTTCTTTATAGCCGCAACGATAGCTAAAATCTCCAAATGGTAGCTATGGTACTTTCTTTCAGCGGGAGTAGTTTTTTTGCTCATGTAATGTACAGGATGAAATTGGTCGTCTTTAGGGCTTCTCTGTAAAAGAACAGCACCATATCCGTCGGCACTAGCGTCAGTATGTAATTCTGTTTCTAAATCAGGATTGTATATTCGGAGAACTGGTGAATTACACAGTATTTGTTTTAGTTCTATGAAAGCTTTCTCACATTTTTCGTTAAAATTAAACACGGCATCTTTCTTTAACAGGTCAGTCATTGGTTTTGCGATCAGGGAATAGTTTCGTATAAACTTTCTGAAATAACCAGTGAGTCCAAGGAATGACTGTACAGCTTTAACGTTCTCTGGCTTCTTAAAGTTTGCTACAGCTTTAATCTTATCTGGAGATGGTTGAATCTCGTTGTCACAAATATGGTATCCCAGATATTGAATTTCCTTTTTGAGAAAATGACATTTCTTCCAATTGAACTCTAAACCAAATTCCTCACCTCTTTTAAGCACTTTCTCTAGCTTTTTTATTCCTTCTTCTTCTGTTCTGGAGGGTAGAATCAAATCGTCGAGATAAGTTAACACTGTGCCATCAGCAAGCAGGTCGGTAAAGATATCATTAATGAATCTTTGAAAAACGGATGGCGCGGTACAAAGTCCAAAAAGCATTTTAAGGAATTCATATTGGCCTTGAGGGGTTACAAATGAGGTGTACTTTTGACTGTCCTTGTGTATATTCACGTGCAAAAATCCATTTTTCAAATCAAGCGACGAGAACACCTTCGCCTCCTTTAACTTATCTATTTGATCTTCTATTATCGGAAGGGGAAATCTTTCCTTAATTACTTTTTTATTTAGTTTTCTGTAGTCGATACATAATCTTAGTGTACTATCCTTCTTATTAGCCAAAACAACTGGACTTGCGAAATCAGATTTGCTATGCTTAATTATTCCTTTGTTCAACCACTCTTTAATTTGTGTATCAATGGCAGTCATTTCCAAGGGTGACAGGCGGCGTGGATTTTGATAAACAGGGTCTTCGTCGGTTAATATTATTTTCAATTCAACGTTGCTCTCTTTCTTCTTTTCATTGGGTCTATACTCTTTACACATTTTATGAATCTTTTCCTTGTATACTGAATCTCCTATATCATAATCTTCTTCGTTATGTTTCTCTTCCATTAGAAGTGTAAGATGTATAATCTTTTCTACGAAGATGCCTTCAGGAGTGAAGTATACCTCAAAATTTTTCAAGATGGGGTTTCCAATTATTGCGGTAACAGGTATTTCATTATCTTTAACAACGTGAAACTTAACATCTGTGTAGTATTGATCAATTTGTACCTTCGTTATAAACATCCCTTCAGTGTAAACTTCGTTTTTCGCTATTCCGGTAATACACGTTGATTCTGTTTTGTAGTCATTAACGTCTTCTTTAATTCTCTCAAACTCTGACTTCGTAATAAGGTTGATGTCGCTTCCGGTGTCTATTAAGGTTAAAACGTCTTTGCCATTAATCTTTATGTTTTTGTAAGGAACTTTCTCCCTTTCATCTTTATTTTGAATGTTCAGCGTCTTCATAGGCTTACTGTTGCATTCAGTAGACTTGTGACCATATTCATTGCACTTAAAACATTTTATTCCTTTTGGGCAATTGGATGATACATGATCTAAATCTCCGCAGTTGTAACATCTGTGCACACGAGTCTTCTTTTTAGTTGAAGTCTGAGCAGATGACGGACCAGCTTGTGCAGGATGTGCAGCTTTAGTAGACGTCTTCTTTCTAAACTCACTGTATATATCCAACTTTTTGCGAAATTCTTTTATATCTGAAGCACCATATAGAATGGCTTTATTGGTCTCCAAGTCGCGGATACCATCAATGACGTATTCCATTAGAGCAGCGTCTTCAACCTTGCCATGAAGCGCCAATTCTTTCATAGAGAGGAAGTATTGTTGATAGGTTTCATCAGCCTTCATCTTACGAGATGCAAGCTTCTTATGTACCACTGCGCTATTAATTTTAGGTCCAAATTCTTCTTTAAGTGCCTTCTTCAAACTCGTATAATCTTTAACTCTTCCCAAAGTCCGTAGAAACAGCTTCGCAGTTCCATCTAATAGCCTTTTTGCATAGATCAGTTTTTCAACCTTAGTCCACTTCATAATCTGAGCAGTATCTTCGAATTCTTCAATAAATGTTTCTATAGGGTAGGTGTCATCCCCGGTAAAAGTAGTCATCGATTTCTCCAAATCCTTAAATGAAATTTGTACGTCATACTCCTGTTCTTCGTCTTCATTTTCGTTTTTTTCATCCTTCTTTGGCGGCATCGTAGCTGCGAAACTTGTTTTTCTCTTCACACTGGAACGTCTTCTTAAGCTGGGTCTTCTTTTATTCGTCGTACAAAATGATGGTTTATTTGGGCTCATTTAGTCTTCCGTCTTCAATAATAAATTGTAGTCCAAATTTAAAAACTACCATTTTTGTAGATTTCTTTTTTAACTGGCAACATTCCCAAGAGTGATGTCGATGAAACAGACGGAATGTCGGTAAAGCAGTTTCTGACCTGAACCTATGTTCGGTCCGAACTTTTCAATGGCGCGACTCAACAATGGCGGCGTACCGGCACGGTCAAACTGACTTACATTCTTCAAATCTTCGATAGGCGTCTGATTCTCCTTTTCCGACTGTTTTTTTCACTATCCCGGACGAGCCCCCAAAAAGTTGTAGGGATATTACCAGCCAGACGACTTTCTTCCAAAAAAAACTTTATTTTTATATTAGAATTTAAGCAAAACAAAACTCATCGTCTTTCGTCGTACTGCAAAACTGTCAATTTTTTGACAACTTACTGACAGCTAATATCGTAAAGTGTTGCAAGGAGAATAACAATTAATTATATCTGTTTTTTTTTTTTAATAATTATTCCGACATATATGATTAACTATAGAAGATATAAACACTCAAATAAACAATTTATTTAACAAAGTTAAAAGGTAGCCGCGGCTAGTAATAGTATGCCGATCAGCGCCATCTGTTGGTTGTGTGAGGCTCCGTTACAAAGGTCGGTGTCGCACGAGCAGTAGGTTACGAAGACTTCTCCGACGCCAACGAGTCGACGACATGATGTCTCGTTTGCCCATTCGTCGGTCAGATACCCACACTGACGGACTACGCGGACTTTGTTGTTAACTGCAATAGGTATAAACTAATTATTTTTACACACTTAGGTACGCCTTTTATCTTCGAAGGGGTAGGCAGAGGCGCAACTGGTGAACCCAATTCCTGCCATGTGTATTCCGCCCCATGATATGATGTGCCTATCGCCATATCGGGCACAAATTCTAGACTCTGGGCTGATAGTGTAGAAAAACTCAATATCATTTTGCCCGACTCAGGGGTCGAACTTAAACCTCTGTACTGTAATCGTGCCATAATAACTACGCTACCGGGGCAGGCAGATTTTTTAAATATTTATAAGGTGCTCTTTTCAACAAAGCCATATACCAGGTGGGTCACATTATAATAATTGTCATTGCCTAAAAATTTTCATTGTCACAAAAATATTGGCAATATTGGCACCCATAAGGTGGATTGCAAATTTTAAACTGAAAAATTGGCCTACGTTAAAATTATTGATGTAAAACACAACAATGTTCCGCTTGAGAGGAGGTGCCTTTGAAATAGTGTTAACACTCCGGCTCATTCTAAGAGATACTAACCATCACATGGGTCATGATTGTCTGCTTGTCTTCTGACGTGAAATACAATAAATTTTATAAATACTTACATTCCATCTTAATTGACCTGCATATAGTGGGCTCCACTGGTGGGATGTGCTCTGGGGGGTCCTTTAACGAGCAGTTCACGACTCCCAGACTGAACGAGTCAAAATTTTCCCCACAACGCGGGTCGTACGCGCTGTTGCAGTCATAACACATTATTGAATGCACTGGAAGAGATTGATCGTTATATAGTAATGCTATTCTAAGCCTTTACAATGTTATCACATTGTTATAGATGGAAGCAGACCGATCCTAATAGGTAGGTTTCGCAATATTTGACGAGGGTCTATGTTTTACAGAGGTTTATGTTTTTATTAAAGCAGCGATAGCCTAGTTGGCTGTGGAACGGACTGTCGAGACGAATGTCCGCAGGTTCAAATCCCAAGGGCACATACCTCAGACTTTTCTAAAAAAAATTATGTGTGGATTCTTTGTGAATTATGGCTTGCGTTAACGGTGAAGGAAAACATCGTGAGTAAAGCTGCATACCTGAGATATTCTCTATAGGAATTTTCGAGGATGTGTGAAGTCTACCAATCCGCACTGGGCCAGCGTGGTGGCCTAAGGTCTTATCCCTCTCAGTAGTAGAGGAGGCCCGTGCCCAACAGTGGGACAGTATATAATACAGGGCTAATCCTGGCGATCAATCGCAACGAAGCCCGTCAGTCAATCAGCACTGCATCTCCAGATGGTCTTTTGCTTAAAATGTTTACTTCTAGTTCAATACTTACTCTCGGAGGTCGACCAGGAGTAATACATTCTGGCTTCACATAATATAAAAATTGACTAGCGAATAAAATATTTTCAATGACCTTATCAATGGTCACTTGAAGAAAATCATCTCTAACAGCCCCTTATTATCCAAAGACCTACAAGTCAAATATACACAGACTTCCAGGACGGTATTTAATTTCCATTTAATTAAAAGAACCACCACCATCTTGTTTGATAAGGCAAGATTCATAAGGCACAACCAAGTTTAATAAGTAGTCATGAGCTATCAGAGTAGTAACCGAATTATACCAACTTAAACGCGTAGTGTACGCTATATTATTAGGTAACGAGGGCAAACTTGTTATTACTGAATCCGTACTTTTATCCTCGGAATTGGATTATGATGTTGAATACGTTATAGGGATAGGAATGTTTTTGAAAAGAGATCATATATCTATATCGGGGGTCTGTACAAACACACAACAGGACTTAACATATGAGTGTGCGAGTTATGTTTTTATGCCCCTTTCAAGATCGAGGATCTTTAATCGTGAGGTTCTGGGCGGTTGACCCATTTGCCACACTTTAACGCCGCCGGTGATAGGAAACCAATCCAAATTGAAAACAAGACAACTTCCTATAGTGTATTTGTGTATGTACATTACTTTAAATTAAATTGATGCTTTCATTACTATGTGCTAGCCCTAATCATATAATCTATTCTGAGATAAAGCTTTAGAGATAAGTTATATTTTATTTGCATGCGCCAATCTCCGTAAGCACAAATCGACTGAGGATGTACTTTACTGTTGGTGCGGCGTGTGAGCTCATATCACTACAACTAGTTTTTGCTCGTGTATGTGACTACGAATGTGCTAAGGGGAAGAATATTAATCATGATTATATATTGAACTTTTGGGAGTGGCAAACATTGTTCTGCCACAGAGCGCATTTTAAGTAAACTATCTTTCATCTTTTAAGTCTCGACAGTAGCGCCATCTGTCCAAAATTATCCTAGCTGGATCTAATTAAACTCTCACAAAAATTTTGATTGAAATCGGTTAGATGATTTCGGCGATATATCACCCAAATTGCCAAGTCTTCCGTCTTACCCCAAGGAGGGTTCAAAATTATTCTTTGATACAAACTTTGTCCTGATAATTAGGTATACAATAAAAAGTGAATCAGTCAAGCCAGTCGAGTAGTTATCAAGTGATGCTTTCACGTACTTACATGTGACAAAAAGAATAAGGAAATGCTCAAGATAAAACAAGCATGGTTTAAACGACTTACCACAAGTGATAGTGCACAAAACTGAGATAACCACTAGAATATAAGTTAACAATGAACTCATGTTAAATGTGAACTTGGGCGGCAGTTACAATAAACTGAATTAGTACTGTAACACAGTTCATAATTTGATTAGTTGATTCTTCGGTGTTCCTGCGTAGAAAATTTGTAGGAGTGTCAGTATTTTGTCCTGCTCAGACAAAAATGTTTTTTAATGTTCGAAATTAAAATATATTATGTATATTTCGTGGCAATTGGTAGAAGCAAATTTGATAGTTACATAGGCAATGCTGATATCTGCCACTAAGTATCTGGCACTGCTGACTTCCCCGAGAAACGGTTACCACTTACCAACAGGTGAGCTGTTAGCTCGTCTGCGTTCAGCAGCAATAAAAAAAAGCAGTATAGTGCCATGTGCTAGTATTGTAGTATTCCAGTTTAAAGGCAATTGAAACCAGTGTTATTACTACATATTATAAAAACTATAATACGAAGTTCAGTGCCAAACAGTACTTTTGAATGCGAAGGTCTGTGTAGTATAGTTACTATTTATGGACAAACAAGACGCTACCAAATAATCTTTAGCCAAAAAATCAATGTATATCACTGTGTAAAGGTCATTAGAGCAAATGTAATATTGAGCATTATATTCTGAACCTTTCATATCTCTTTTACAAAAGGCTTTATAAGGGCTGATATTTTTTTTCGTCTTCGATGATGATGTGATTCCAAATTTACTACTTTGGTTTGGTCTTGGGTGGAGCATAAAATCTGTAAAAATGTTTAAGCTGGTAACACTTAGATAGGAAAATCGATGATGCGTAAACAAACGGATTTGCGGGTTATTTAATAGCATGACTTTACTCTTCTTTCTGATAAGTTTATTTTTCTAACCTAGAGCAATGAAATGGGGATTTGATCCCTATTTTTAGCATATATCACCTTCAGCGTTATCACGATGGTTCTAGCCTTCAGGGGCTTGAGGGAGTTGAGATGATTCAAAATAACATGACTTCACTTCCTCGGATGACAATTTATGTTAAGAAATAAAATGGGGAATGTTACAGTGAACTAATTGTTTCAAGTCTATGGAGCCTTTTAAAATATAAACATAGCATGGTTTTTTCTCTTCCGGGGCAAAGTTGCACTCTATTATTGGCAACCATGTTAGATTCCATGTAAAAAGGGATGAAACTATAGCTATTTATTGAGATAGCATTATCATGTCGACTGTCAAGAGGTAATCATCTATCTTCAGTTGACATTCTATTGGATCCCAATCAAATTACCATCAGGTGCTATAATACTATCTTCTTTTTTCATACGGGAACCGCGAAATACCGTACTGCACCTGATGGAAGCGTACTGGGGTCCTTATATGAAAAGAAATGATTTATTTGAATCCGTAAAATATATATATGATGAATGTTGACTGACGATTAAGATAATTATCGCTCGCCAATTGACACAATTATGGCGGCGTGATTGAACCCGATATACAGATCCTGGAACGCGACACTTACGTGGGTCACTATGGCAGGTTTTAAGACCTTGTGTACGGTGATCGCTATCCAGGCGGATACAAAATAATATATAACACCAGCAATCCTCGTATATTCATTGTGGCTCTACCACTTATAATAGGTAATGGCAATACCTTCTTCGAGGTGTTCTTCTCGTAGGAGAGTGCCGAGAGGGATCGGGAGCGGGACAGCATCGCCGAAGGTAGGCTTCTTTCGGTACGCGGAGTCTTTGGAGCCCCTCTCCCTCTCTGAGAAGACTCAGAAGACGAGCCGCCTTGGCGACATCGTGCAGGGGCAGTTGTGGATTACAAATTTGACACTTCCGTCGGAAGTGGCCCACAGCTGTCCCTAACGGATCGATAATGGCCACCGCGGGATTTAGGCCATAGCAAGACTTTAAATATTGACCTGTTTAAAGCAATAAATGCAGTAATTAAAAGATACTCCGGCAATTACTTTCGAATAAAGCGGAAGAGTCACCACTTTTGTTCTTTATATATTACATGTATATTTATATATTATAATATTTATCTTATCTTTTTACATATCTATATGTATATACATATATTTAGTAATTATTATTTGATTTCTAAATATTTTTAATTTTCAACCTTCCTTTCATGCACCTACCATGATTATCTCAGCACGACCCTATGGTTGACTGGTACAGAATGCCCACGTCATTAAGTCCGCCTGTATACATTTGTATATGAAGTGCTAAATAAATAAATTCCAGGCCATTTGTTTGAATTATGTGTTGTTAATAAACTAATTGTAACATACGTAATGCTAATTACGCACCTTCGTAACACTCGCGTAATTACGCTGTTGTTTAGCGAAAGTGTTAGTCATTAATAATTTTATTGTCGCTAGTGTTGTTTTATTGTAATTATTATTCGACATCCGTGGTAAAGTAGGCGATAACTGGAAAAATGAGGTCTTGGGTTCCACTCTCACATTTGCAAATATGACTTTGATTATTTGACGTTCGCAATTTTGAATCCATGGTCAGTTAGCCTGTGTAAATCTTATCCCACGGGCCGGCATAATTTTGGCGGCTGTCGCGCGCTACATCCTCTTATAATGGAACTATAATTATATTACACTATACATACCGTTAGGGGCATACCAGGGGGAGGAGAGCTATCAAATAGAAGAACTTTACTCCCCTTCCAGCATTTTAATTTTATACACTAACAAATCTACTATGGTAAATAACTTATTCCTCTTGTATCACAATACTATCGGGGGAGGGTAAGCTATGCATTAAATATCAGAATCTCTCCCTTCTCTGACATCCTTAGAGTTAAATACAAATTTGTAACATTGTTAAAAATTTATGCAAAATAATATATATGAAAAAAGTGACTCGTTTGGAGAAAAAAAAAAACACAGGGGGCAGTGTAATCAACATACCATGACAGGATACAAATATATTACAGAATTCTAAATTCAACTCCACTCTGGTCGAATTACAATGTAATTTAAAAAATAAGCTAAAACTCAACTTTGAAGAGGAATGGGGAAATGTGGAAAATTATTTATTGTGACTTAAAACTAAAAGAGCCGGTACGGGTCGATTGCTCCGAACCATCGAATGTCAGATATCTGTCACTCTTAGTACGGGCCAGGCCAAAAGTACCTTGAACCGGCGGGAATGCATGAAAAGATTGATGAAGGTGAAGGAAGCGAGAGAACTATGCCAGAATCATTAAAAGTGGCAATCCATAGTCTCTGCCTACCCTACGGTATAGATGCGATACTATGTTTGTATTTAAAACTATAATAAATAATAATTTACGCTTATTAGTGATGTTATAGGACAGTAAAATATTACATAAATCTATCAGCTGCTAAATCTGTGTCAGATTACTAAACGAAATTGGCAGGAAAAGCTAATAACACTGTTCTATATAATTATATGTACACAGCTCTTAGCTAATTTGTTAATATGTAAATGGAAGTGGGAATTTATGTCGGACATAATTGTATGTTGATGATTATTAAATGTTGTGTAAATAGTTAAACGTGATGGCTGCAGTTTAGAAGAATGTGGTGTTACGTAATCTTTTTGTGTTTGTCGAATGTATGTTAGTAACAACACGGGCAACTCGATACTCTGATAGTAAGCTTTTTTTTTAAATCAAAGTTATCTCACTGCACCTGATGGTGAGTGAAGTCCAATAAAATTTCGACTGGCGAGAGATGATTACCCTTCGAAAGTCGCCACAACTATGCCGGCCTGTTAGAACCGAATAGATATTCTGATCCCGGAACGCGACACACTTACGTGAGCACTATGGCCGGTTGTACCACCTTGTGTATGGCGGTCGCTCTTCAGACAGATATAAAATATATCCTACCACCACCATGAGCTCATGAGTATAAATATTAACAAACCTCGCCAAACTTACAATTTCAAAATCCTGCATCGCTATAGACACAAGAAAAATCAAATAACAAAATTATAGAATTAGATATGATAAAACCCAAGTTACGCCATAAAACTGTTTTCATAACAGCATACACCTCTGTCTACTCCTAAACTCATGATACCATCACACTAAATTGCACTATAACGAGTGGTATTGTGTGCGAGTAATTTACGGAAATTTATACTGAGATTACGGTACTATGATGCAACGCACGCGCATCGCACGCTCCGCCCGCCGCGTGCTACGAAATAAAGTTTATGGAACTGGCATTTATAATTGAGCGTGGTTGTTGATTTTATCTTTATTTTGTTCGGGGTTTTTATCCATTAAGGATATGCCATAGTATCTTCTAACCTAATTACAACGTCTAATATCTTATTCTATGAACATACAAAAAGGAAAAACCTTTATGTAGAAGAAATGAGTCCTAACCGTAGCTACTGATATTACATGATATTATTTGACATAGTTTTCTGAGTTGCCTTATTTTATTACATAAATAAAATGTTTCAGAAGTAAATTTTTTTGAATAACAAGTAGCCTTTCTTGTATCCCATACTTTATATTAACTCTATGTGAGAAAAATGCTGATCCGTTGCTTTTCTGCTAGAATGAAGAACAAATCAACAACACATACTTTTGTATCATATTAATGAATGACTCACGTGATAAGTTAATTAGTCTATAAATTCTTTTTTTTTCATATTTATACATGTAAAGTATCTCAGCAGTAAAACGAGCGTCATTCCTTCCATACAAAACAATGTCTAAATGTAAAAGAAATTTGTAGTAAAGAATTAAAATATTATAGAATGATGCTAAATATATCAAAATAATATTATATCCACCAATTAGTAGCAAGCTATTGACATTGTAATTTAGAAATAAATCTATAAATTTTAGATCGTGTACTCCACCTTTCAACAAAACAGTGTAATAAACGATATTTGACGCATCTAGCAATTTTATCTCTTTATTCAAACCCACCTTTTTAGTAAAGCGAGTTCAAGTTCAACTTAAAATTCTTCATGCACTGAATTTGTAATCGTTTTTAATGTTATCTAAGGAACTAGCGAGAATGTCCCCATTATTGTTGATTGTAATACTTTTGCGGATTGTAGTTGTACTAGTTAGATGGAGTTATATTGAATGTAGGATATAAGAAAATATTGTAGAAGATTTCATTAAGGTTGCGTGACGATCGGGGTCTATCATCCAAATTTTTTAATGTGTTTTTTTTTATTCAATTAAAACTTACAATCTAATAACAAATAAATAAAGTGAGTTTCATTAACAGGCTAAAATTAAGTTGCTAATGACAAATTTTCACCTAAAAAAACATAAAGGGTTACCGTAAAATCTTAGTATCGTTTTCGAAACATTAAGTTTAGTTATAAGAACTGGAAGCTTATCCTGAAAAAACAAAATTATAAACCGCCTCCACGGAAACAAAATATCAAATTATATAGCAATATATTTTTTCATCCCTTCTCTTAGGACCGATTTCTGCATACATTAGATTTAATAAAAAGTTGATACATTTTTACACTATTTTTATACCTGGCTAGACACAGTAATGGGACTCGAATACGAGCTAACACTCCGGCTGGATGTTCCGGTTCTCAGCTCGAGCTATCAATCGGGATCGGAGTCTTCCGCGTGCGCTTTCTCCGATGGATTGTTTGTACTTAGTACTTAATCGAGAAAATTGTTCTCTGATATCGTACCTATTGATTTTTGAAAAGTATTAATCATGATTCGTTAGGCTTTTAGAAAGCTGAAGATTTTTTTGATGACTTTAATCTCTAGAAATACTACTCTGAATCTAAACTTCATCTTCTAACACTACTATATTCGTTCTGGGAAAATATATTAAATTCTACCCATCTAGTTTTCAATTCAAACCTTTTTAAAATTTGCGTGATATTTACGTGTTTCGAATTACTTGATTGGGCGATGGTTCGGAGGCTCGTACTAAATTGGCTATTGTGCGCATGCGCCGCCTGTTTTATAATACATGAGGTGTCATGCCCCAGTTCCGAGCACGAGCCTTCTGAATTCTAGTTTGGTTAGACACGTTCTTATTAGGACACAAGTTGTTTATGACTTAATCGTTTCTTCAGTTATACAAGCGGAGAAGATCGAATATTGTTGATTTGTTAATAAAATGTTAGTTAATAGGGACCATACCCTCACAGCTGACACTGAAGTTACTGTATGTGAGGAACATCAAGAGCATGCATTCAAATAACACTGAAAATTTAAGCTCAACATGTGTTTAGGAATATATAAGTTGTTTCAAAGCCACGCTTAAATTATTGTCCCGTTTCCACCCTGACAAAGCTAGAGGCAAAATGTTAACTATAAAAGCAATTTCTTTGATATTGAGATTTCCAAATTTGAGGAGATACACTGTAAAAATAAATCCCTGAGTCCTTCAGCGTTTTATATTAAACTAATGAACTACAACTGCCGCATTCTTCAACAGGTTTCCACGAGGCAATTGGTGAGACTATCGCCCTGTCAGTAGCGTCTCCTCGCCATCTCCAAACCCTGGGTCTCGTGCAGCGGTCCGTGGATGACACAGCCCACGACATCAACTATCTGTTCACGCAAGCCATGGACAAGTTGGCCTTCCTGCCATTTGCCCTGGTGATGGACCGGTGGAGGTGGGACGTCTTCACAGGAGACGTTAGGAAGGAACAGTACAATTGTCATTGGTGGAGGCTTAGGTTTGTTGGTTTTTTTTTTTATTTTTATACTGCTAAATCTTATCTTGAACTAAGAAGTTATCATCGGGTGAGCGAATTGCAGGTACCATTTTCTAGTCTATTGAAAAACCGAAAGAATACAATTTCTTAAGGCGGCCAAAGCATTAACAGGTCACAGCAAATCGGTGTCATAAAAATTGACCGATGCAATCAATGCTTATAATGTAATAGATACTACAATAAAACTAGAACTACATGATGTTGATTCCTTAAGTGATATTAATGTCCTCAGTAAACAAATAACGTGACATAATACTTACGGTCTAATGGACGAAGAAATTACGCATCAGGACGTAACCTGGACGCTCACTTCATAATCAATAAATTCATTATCTATAATCATGTGGAATTAAAATGTTATATAATGTTCTAGTAACAGCAATGAGCAGCCAACAATGTGTGAACATTAATGTAATTAAGTTTGATGGAAATGTTATTTTAATGTGATTGAAATGAAGTGAAATGATTTATTTGAACCCGTGAAATGTAATACATTATTCAGATTCCATCAATATTAGCTCTACCACCAGTTCGGAAAGCAGTACTCACCAGAGAAGAACGGGCAAGGAAATCTGCATTTAATTATGCTAGGAAAAACTTTTATAAAAATAATAATGAGTTTATTTTAAGATATTACCTAACATAGTAAACAAACTCAAACTAATTAGTTTAGTTTATTTTAGATGGAAATATAAATAGATAGTCAATCCACAAACTAAACTTAGAGAAATTCTGTTGATTCAACTAGCACACAATTTGTCACATGAGAAAGATCTTAATTTCCCTTATACCATACTTAGCATCAGGCTTGTTCCTCTTTCTGGGTAGGCAGATGAAATTTTATCAAATGTTCAAAATAAATGACGAGACGACAGGCGAGGGTTTACCAAATCCACATTTCGCCACGTATAAGTTCGATGTATTAAGAAGGCAGCATGTACCAATACCACAGTCTAAAAATAAAAGATCTTCCGCATTATACGAAGTACAAACCGTTTATAACGTAACATTGATAATAGGAGAGTGAACTGGTTTGTTTAAAAGTGATGGTGTTACTCAACCTTGACTTGCATATAACGGGTTCAATTCTCGGATGAAAGCAAAAGTAGCGCTCCAATAGCTAGGCCTTAGCGGGTAGCGGAATTCTCTTTCCTTTTAATTCAGTACTAAATGAAAACAGAAGTAGTTTTTGGTAATACAGAATACATTGAAATAAAACTATTCTTCATCATCATCACGGCGGGAGGGAGAAGGGTCACTTATGACTATCAAGGCTGCAAAGTCTTCGAAACATCCGGAAGAAATTATGATATAAAACACCGCGAAGAAATCCGTAAAATAGTTTTATTTCAATGTCTAACATTCGCGTAAACATAAGAAATAATTATAATACATTACAGAAAGTTTTTGAACTTACTTTTTCATTGAAACCTTATATATTCTACAAGAAGTATATGATTATACTAATTACATCTCATTATTAGTTATTGGCCTTCTATGGATAGAATTCCGACTATTTAGTCCACCATTATTTGTAAGTCTTTTGGATCTCGCTACAACCACGAAGTTATGACGGATCTTATATCTTGTCACTTAACTCCAAGATCATTTAATATAGATAGATCATTTCCAAAACAGCTTTAAAACCTAATATATTTTAATAGGTTATACCTAATTTCTTTCTACAAAATATTGAACTCATTTCGCTATTGGCATTATTGGCACAGTCTTAATAAAAGTAAATCGACGAAGTGCGTTCAAACATCAGCCATTATGACGTAATGCAAGCCGAATTAGCCAACTGGCCCAAATTGTCTCATGATTGTTTTGACATAACATACTTATACTTGCAATGCGTATTAATATTTCATATTTTGCAATTACCGTATTATCTAGATCGAATTGCGTGCAAGATGATTATTGGTTATATTATTGACGCGGTGTCTATATTTTTTATAAGTACAAAATCATACTAACAATAGGTACTTAATTAAGTTATCAATCATGAGAACGATGAGGCTAAGCTTTCTAAAGACTCAGACCAAAAATATGTAGTACTAAAACAAAAACAGACGAAGTTAGGAAGGTACACTTAGACGATAGGGTTAAACATGTATAATATATTATATTTTATAATTTTCGAGACATCACTTACTATGAAAAGAGAAGAAAAACGTAATTCGTGAAATCAATATCTGTATCACTACATAGTATAAATCAAAGTCGCTTTCTCTGTCTTTTTTAATAGATAGAGTGATTCAAGAGGAAGGTTTATATGTATAATAATAACATCCATTAAATAGTCAGCATTGCATTGAAAAACTCCTTCACGCGAGCGAAGCTGCGAGCAAAAGCTAGTATTAATCATAAGCACTTCGACTGCGTGTACATACTTGAAACACATATCTACGATTTTTTTTGCACGGGAAAAACTAATAATATAATATTTTTATTCTTAGAGAACAGTATCAAGGCGTGAAGCCGCCAGTCCTTCGCTCCGAGTTGGACTTCGACCCTGGCTCCAAGTACCACGTGCCTGCCAACATCCCGTATATAAGGTAAGTCAATATTTCAGCTTGACGATAATTTAAAAACTTGAAGCCATCTCTTTTTTAGGACTGTATTTTTATACGTGAACCTAATATGTTTGATAACATATCTTTTTCTGACACAGGCATGTTAATTGGATATGACTATGCATAACCAAATATGAACCTAAATATTTAAAAAAATATTAATTGCTTATAATTTTGGGCAGTATTTTTATAATTTAAATACAGTACAATTATTTAAACCATAAATTTTCGACAAAAATACATTACAACTGCCTTTTCCGTAAACAACTTAATTCTAGTTTCTACTTAAACATCAATTAATGTTACGCAACAAAAAATAGGAAGTCAGTCCAACCACAATATAGAATTCATGTCACATTGCTTAGATTATTCCAGACCTATAGGTTACGCTGACTTTCCCTAGAGGGCGAGAGATATTTTTATGACTCCAGAGCGTGTTACGTTCAATTACCTCTTGTGTAATGAGGATAAAGAATGCTGATTGAGTGCTTTGTGCTTGGAAAAGTTGAATCGGGAAATATAGTTGACATGAAAATATTTGTTGAGTAATAAATTTATGATCATGATATAAGACGCCTAATGTATTTGATGGCGGTAGCATGAGTTGCTTTTGTAGTATAAATCTTACTGTTGCTTGAAATGGCTAAATATCTTTATATAAAATAAAAAATCCATATGGCCCTTGTTTACGTTAACGGCTAAATTAGTAAATACAATCTTCCAAGGTACTCTATAAAACTTAACAGAACTTTCTACATCGATAATAATTTAACAGAATACGTTCTTAAAATTCCTATAATTGATACCTTTCTAACCGAATTTCGGCCACGGTGACCAATCTTGACCCAGAGGAGCAGCCAAGTACGCAGGAAATATTACAGTGCAAAATTCCTATGAACAATTTATGATGCTATTAACTAAGACTTCAATGAGGGTAAACAACTGGAGTTAGTTTTTAGTAAATTATATATTAAATCTACCAAATAGATAGACTTGACGGCGATATTCTTGAGAGAAGATCAAATGATTATATTACTTGGTTTTACAATAACCACGTGCCATCGCTGACATTATATAACTGTTATATAAGAAACAACGAAGAATCTTAATGATGTAGTGATTATTGAAGGAAATTGAAGATCTAAGCTCTTATGTACTTCAATGTAGGCCGATAGTTGATGAGAAAAAGATGCTATTATGTAGTTCCTATGTATACAAGTAGAAGAACAAGGATAAGTGTACCAAAATAAGAGTAATTTTCTAATTCAAATTAATTTAGAGCAAAACTAGCTTGTGTAAAATGATACTTAATAATAAATATCGCAATTGCTAATTAAGAGAAAAAAATATTAACGATTTCGAGTTTTTTTCTTTTATTTGGATTGACAATTGTCACATTGAAATCTTTAAAAAAAGATTATACAAATATCAAGCTAAATGCTGAACCACACTAAGGCAACCACTTCACGCCATTAGGCGCATAATTTCAGTATTTTATAATTTTCTATCAGAGGACATAATATTATGGCGTAGAAGGGTATTTCTTAAATTTCTCATTCATCAAAGATTAATTATTACTAATTAAATACTATTATAAACCTTTATCATATATTTAAAACTTTATTTTACACCATAAATATTAAAAAAAAAACAAATATGTAAACATAACATTTTTAGTACCAAATAGCAAGCAAGTTTTCAAGGTAAGATGCTATAAGCATGCTTCTCTGGTTCGAAGAAATTTTAAGGCTACTTTGAAATCCATCGTATCTCAATTCCTCACTCATCAGACCATGTTTACTAACACATACCGCCTAAATTTCGCAACATACGGACCATGTTTCCGCATAACACTACGTAATTGTATACTCATGGACGTTCACATTATAAAGTGTTATGGATTAAGATTTAATGATTGTCATCACAGGTGATGAAATTGCTATGTCATTTATGCTTGCCTTCTTCACGATGTTCTTTTTTATACAAGCACTGCAATGTGAACTTACTGCACCTGATGGTAAGTGGAGTTGGGTCCAATAGAATATCGACTGACGAGCTGATTACACTTAGATTGTCGACACAATAATGCCGGCCTTTTGGCACCGGATACACAGGCTGATTCCGGAACACGACACACTTACGTGGGCGACTAAGGTTTGAACACCTTGTGTGGGTGGTCGCTATCCGCGCGGATATAAAATATATCCTACCTATGTAGTGAAAATAGTTTGAGAATAAACTATGTTACAAGCTATTCTGAATTCTGAAAACACCACGTCTAATCTCAATTTTGTCAAGACTCGTTAAGAGTTAAATAAAATCATGAAGATAAGTCGAATTAATTGTGGCGACCGTCGAGGGACGCCACCAAGTTTTGGTCGTCAAAAATATTTTTATAGTAGATCTAATAAGTTCTAAAACATCAGCGAACTTTTTATCCTCGGAACGAGACCAATTTAAAAAAAGAAGGATTCCTATTCCCAGTACAGGGAAGGTTCAAAACAAAAATAATATAACTTTTAAATGGTCATGACCTTAAGAGAAAGAGGTCATTCTAACTTAAACTATGAAATGAATAAAATATAAATGTCAAAACATAAGTATTGAATGGTTGATGCAAGATTGCAAATCTTCTTTATAATGATGCATTATTTCGACATATTTATTATAAATATACATAACTGTCAAGCACTTTGACAAATTAAAGTTGATTTTTATAATTAATTCAAGGCTATTTGGTTTAGATGATATGTTAATTTATGGTTGAATTATTTTTGCTTATTATATAATGCATTCTTACAAGAAGTTTAGAATTATATTTTTTTCCATCATTACTCGCGTTTCAGGGTTTTATTTTGTTCTTAATCGAATTTATTTATTATTTTCATCTTTCAAATTCAAAACTACTACTATTTCTTTCTTGTTTCAATTGTTACGTAGATTGTCATAAGAAGGTTTAAGTTTTGTACTTTTAGATTTAATAATATGTTTTTATTTATTTAATTAGGACAGCCAGTAGTTATTTAATTATAACTAGCTCCAATCATATATAACAGTAATAATACACTTTAATACACAACATTCTAAGGTGTCACAGCATTCATCGAAAAAAAAAATAACATCAGTATATTTGAACTAACATACATTTAAAGCTCATTGTACTTCTCATTGCTTCAATACAATAGGTATGGTATAGATAATTGGCTATACGTTGATACCTAACAAACAAAAAGTTCCCATTAGAATACAAGACTTGTTCCCACGTATTCAATGATATAGAGAAAAACTCTTGCATATTGGGCCAACCGTTCCCAAGCTGTATCGTATTTAACTATGCATGGTTTGCTGCACACTTGTCAGACTGCTGCGTAATTTCGCTGATCAGTCGTAACTTCAGTCATGTAATTCCATACGGCCCTGCCTGACTGAAGACAAAATACAAACATCCAGCATTTATCCCCGAAGCGGTTTGCTCAGGCGCAACCAGGGCAACCATTTTTCACCACGTGTGTTCCGCCCCATGATGTGATAGTTGGCGAGCCTATCGCCATATCGGGCACAAATTCCAAACTCAGGCCTGATACTTAACAGAAAAATCAGTAATGGTTAAGCACAAAATATAGTTGTATACTAATTTCAAATATTCACTAGTAAATTTACGTTGATATAATTTTGAAAATGGAACATCCATAACATTTTTGTTAAGTTTTTAGCATTTATTTGCCTAAGTATGTACAATCATATATCTATCCTTATTTGTATATGTCTGTATTCAACTATAGCTATACAGGTGAGGTAATTTTTTTCAATTAGCATAAAAAGGAAAGTGAATCCATTTAACAATTTTACGTTTTCTTTACGCTGAATCGAAAACCAAATTGCCCAATTTTTTCTAATTATATTATTCTTCTGCAACAGGTTTCCAATTGTTTATTCAAATTGTGATTTTTCATTAATATTTCATGTTTCGTTGATACTTTGACCTCGTATTATGAGTTATTATTTATGTATGAGCGAAAGTATTTTGTTTGCAAAAGACAACTTTATACTATAGGAATACCATGCGAAATTGTTATTTGAAATACGATTAATATTTATCAAATATGTATAAATATTCTAAAAACAATACATTTTAAATGCGAGAGTGTGGAGTCTGGTTAATATGGCCTCCACTATTCCCCAACACTATTTTAATATTTTATTATAATCTTTTAAACATATAGGCTATTGATATTTGTGTTGCAAATATTTGAATATAATATTTAATGTTTAAATATTAATACGTGTTGCATAACAAGAGATACATTTCTTGGGATGTTATTAAAATTTCAGTAATCTCAACAAATTGGAAATTATTGCAATAATTTTTGCGTGTCGACCATTTCGAAACATAAAAATAAACTTCGTAATGCGAGTGATATTGGAGTAAATACATTGATTTCTCCACTTTGTGAAAGTGCAATAAAACTTCAAAATAAATTATCACAATTTTTATAATTAATATTTACATAGTAACTCACGACAGTCGTGTGTAAAACAATACTAAACACAAGATAACATTTTAAAGCTAAAGGATACGAAGAGATCAGTTCTTTAATGGTGGTGGTGTTCGTCGTAGCCTCCCTCGGAGCCGCCGTGGCCTTCGTCGATGGCCTCGTGCACCTCGTGGTGATGGCCTTCGTGATGATGCTCGTGTTGGATCACGGGCACTGCCACCTTCACTGTGTATGGAACGTGCTTTTCCACATAATGCGGCACATGCTTCTCAATATGCACGGGGTAGGGCCTGTCGACCGGGATCTTCACCGGGATGGGGACGTTCTTCTCAACCGGGTAGGGGATCACTTTCTCAACCGGGTACGGCGCTGGCACGGGCACCTTAACTGGGTACGGCACCGGTTTCTCAACATGCACTGGCACTGGGTTATCGTAGGGTACCTTGACCGGGTATGGTACTTCCTTCTCAACCGGGTAAGGCACTGGCTTCTCTACTGGAACCGGGATTGGCTTGTCGACGTGCACTGGTACTGGGTGGTCGACTGGTACCTTGACTGGGTAGTGGATGATCTTCTCAACAGGGTATGGAACGTGCACCTTGACGGGTATCTTCACTGGTACAGGAACATGTTTCTCAACGGGGTAGGGGTGGGGGATTGGCACCTTCACGGGCACAGGGATGTGCTTCTCCACTGGAATTGGCACATGCTCGTAAACTTTCACCGGGACAGGGTTGTCCACGTGTACTTTTACGGGAACTGGCACGTGTTTGGTGACTGGGTAGGGCTTGGGGATGTATTCTGGCACCTTGATGTACTCCTTGACTGGGAAGTGTACGGTCTTCACGACTGGGTAGGGGTGGGGGACCGGGACCTTCACAGGTACTGGGACGTGTTTCTCTACGGGTACAGGGATATGCTTCTCCACGGGGTACGGCACAGGCACTTTTTTGACAACAGTGATGGTCTTCACGTGCTCTTCATGTCCGTGGCCGAAGTCCCCATGTCCTCCATGACCGCCGTCGAAATCGCCGTAGTACTCTGACAGACCTCTCTTGTCCTGCTTCTTTGACTCTAAAGCCTTGGTCTCCTCAGCCTTTTCCTCTGCCGAAGCCAGGCTTATTGCCACGGCCAGGAATAAGGATGCCCTCTGAAAAACGGAAAAACAAATTATAAACACAATTTTTGCAAACAGGATGTTCGTTGAAGTCTAAACAATGAGTTGCAATTAGAGAGCTTTGAATGATGACTGTTACTTTTAAATATGAATAAACTAAATCAAAAACGCAATATCACTACAACAGGGAAGTGCCGTTCTATGTGGGTTTCGAACAATTTGTACACTGCCGGCCAAATTGTTATGCAAATCAGGAAATTTTCAATTACGCAACGCCGATCTAGAAACTTATGTTTAGCTTTATCATATTTTATTTGCGATGTTTATACATGTCACTCAACACAAATCATACACATCACACACTTTTCATACACTTTTTTAATTCACATTTTTTTTTATTTTTCTACTAACCAATAGCTTCATTTTCGCTTAGCTTGTTGTTCAGCGAATGTAATGCCGGAGTGTGTTGTAAGCCGGCTGCTCTCTGATTTTATACCTCGTGTAAGTAGTTTCATATATAAATGTTGCAAACGCTTTCGCTTGTTGTGATTTGACTTTACGTGTGTGCGTTGATTATTTTTTCTTTCATCCGAAGATGGGGCGGGAATTGCGACGGTCCGATATTGTTGGAGCAAAGTGTATTTGCATGTATGATCTATTTTATACGTAATAGAGTTCAAATCTCGTTTCTGGATAACATTTTACATAAGAGACAGTCTGGTCTTGTTTTAGATGTTTCTGTTTGAATTCTAATTGAGTGGTTGGATTTATGACCAGTTTTCTTCGTTTGTTATTCTGATCGTGGAATTCCTTATTTGTAACAAAGACCTAGTTTTTAAAAATCGAAACAATGGGGAATTAAAATCTTTCCACGAAATGTACACAGTTTTGCGTTTATGATATTTCAAGTTCACACAATATTTATGCATATTATATTTATAAGAGTTATTTTTAATCAAAATCATTTTGTAACATAGCTATATCTTATTAAATATGCAAAGTTTTGAAATGTTTTTCACTTTTATTATGCTCCAATCATAATTTATATGCAAAATATTTTTAGGCAGTTCAAGTCAGTTATAACTATAATTGTCTTAACATTTGT
Organism: Manduca sexta; assembly: GCF_014839805.1. Taxonomy (NCBI): domain Eukaryota; kingdom Metazoa; phylum Arthropoda; class Insecta; order Lepidoptera; family Sphingidae; genus Manduca; species Manduca sexta. Next base: position 9,372,604 of record NC_051134.1, on the reverse strand, counting down.
TTCTCATTGATTTAATTTTGTATTTGAGTATTTCAAAAAACATCCTTATTATCTATATTTAACTTTTATTTCGCTTTTGTTCATTCAATTTTACTTTAAACATAACATAAAAATAAATCGTATTAAAAATACTAAAGCCGGAACCGAACCTAATACGTTGCGTTAACCACTACACTAGTGTCTGATTATACCGATATCCACTTTCACAAAACACTAGATTAAGTAATTTAGTATTCCTAAGCCGTTCAGACAACGAAACCTAGTTTACGACATTTAATGTAAGGAAGGAACACAATGAGAAATACTTCCTTGTGAAGTTAAACTATGCGAGAGTAGGTTAGATTTAATTGTCCAAATTCTTAATTAATGCAATCATTATTTTTTTTAATAGGTTTGTACGAGCGAATGGGTTCCGATACTTAAAATACGAAAAAACTGTAGAGGTTGCTGCAAGTCTTAAAAGAAATGAATAGGGGAATGATAGAAGGGTTGTAGGCGCGGTATCAGAGCAAATTAGCAAGTAGGTCATTAGATGGTGAGTGGTCATTGTTGCTTAGAACATCTATAATACTTGAGGAGTTACAATCGCCTACTTTGAAGGAAGGAATATTTTTAAAGGTTCATAAGTTTTTTTTTATACGGACAAGGCAAAGTAACCGCCACACCTGATGGTAAGTAGAGTGGGGTCCAATAGAGTGTCGACTGACGAGAGATGATTAGTCCTTGACTGTCCACACAAATTCCGGGCTGTTGGAAATAAGTCTTGAAACTCTGATAGCATACTACGTATTTATAAATCATTACCAGCCCAGGAAGCTCACTGCTGAACATATGCCTCTGATAATTATTTCAAGACCAATGTACTAGAAGCGGCTTGTAGAGATTATTTATCGTCTCTAACGTTATTGCTTTTTATAATTACGTTTACGATTTCAGTACCTTTTGGTTCTTGTAACATGTTTTGATATGACGTATTAGACAGTACCTGTAATCTATTGATAACCCTTAAAAGAAGGATGGTGGTAGGATATATTTTATATCCCCAGGATAGCGACTACCGTACACAAAGTGTCAAAACTATAGAGGCCCTCCGGTATCAGCATGTGTATATCTAATTAACAAACAAAACATTAACATCCAAACATTTTCACTAACTCTAGCATTTATGATATTAGTAATACAAAAGTAATATAATCAAAACATTTTAAAACAAAATCAATATTCTAATCTTTCATTTAGGATTAAGAGTTTAAGGATTCGTCATTTAAAAAAAATTAATATGACGATGTTGAAAATCTCACAAACATAAAATGTAGAACAAAGGAATACCGTCTTTTGTGTTCTTTTAACAATTTCTCAGCACTTTATTATCTACATTCTTACTTTAGACTAAGTTGAAACATTTTATTTTTGTATCGAAAATAACTTGATGGTTACTAAAAGCGGTTCAAATATTACGTTGGCTTACATTTAATTTTACGGTACTCGAAATGATGTTTGCCAACAAGAGCTAATTGTGAAAACTACTGCTCTTAATAAATATGCGATATATGTATGCTATAATCAAACAATAAATATATATCAATACTACAATCGAATAAAATTTTCCATTCTATCAAACAATTTGGGAATTCCTTAGAAACTACAATCAAAGGACAGATTTCTTTTTATATCTCGGTCATTCGATAGATTAAGTAATAGTTTCATAACTTTTTATGTATTAGTACGTATTGTAACGAAGGTCAATATGCGCATAAATATACTAAAATCCGCTGATGACGTTAACTATTGCAGATATTGTGTCATTTTTAATTACAATTGTGATTGTCTGTTCTAGATAGAACAGATTGGATTTTTTGTACTTTGAAATGGTAGCATAAATAATAAGAAAGTTTGATTAAAACTCCAGTTCTGGAAGATATGATAGCTTGGATTTTTTGTACATTAAAATAGTAGCATAAAGTTTGTATAGACCTCCAGCTGTGGAAGATTGGATTTTTAGAACATTGAAATGGTAGTACAAAGCTTTATTAGGTCTCCAAGTCTACTGGCAATTACTTGATGAAGTATGAATCACGTATGATATTCTCCGTTGAAATTAATAACAAACGGGATGATAGAATTATCGCGTGTGACGTCACGAAATGAAATAAACTTACGGCGAACCAGTTTCCGTTCGAAATTCACTTTTAGCATACAGTCTTGTATACAAAAATCCCTGATGGATCTATGAGTTGTCTTCTATGAAAAACCAGGGTCTAGTTATACTTGTTTACTTTAGTTACGTTTGTTGGATGAGCCGATAGGGGTCGACCGCACCGAACCTTCGAATGTCAGATATCTGAGATTCTTAGTAAGGACCAGGTCAAAGAACCCTGAACCGGCAGGAATGCAGGAAAAGATTGAATTGCAACTAGAGCATCCACTTTTCGCCTCTGTGTTCCATCCTATGATGTGATAGGGAACGAGACTATTATCATATCGGGGACAAATTAATGACTCCGGGCTGATACTGAGCAAAAAAATTCAGTAACACTTCGCCTGACCTGAGATTCGAACTCGGGAACTCAGAGCTTTTTTAAAATTATCATCTACAATTATAATTAACTATTGCTTTAAAAGTCCTTATAATTACTATGTTATAATAAACATTTACCAATATAATTCGAATGCAATTCCCATCAGCTTACGTCTTACATTGAATAATCCCGCAATAAAATAATTACAGGCGCGGCCAATAAAACCGGTCGCTATTATGCATATACTAGTAATGAATTAGCGCCTAGATGCTGCCACGTAATGATGGTTGCGTGTGCGTATGAGTGACGTCCACTTCATGCCAACTGGCGTACACTTGGTGGCAAATCGATTGGTCATAGATGTAGTTTGAAACGTTGTTTAACTGGCATGATTCGTGAAGTCTTTTATTGAGTTTTTTTGGCGCTGTCAAATGACGTCATTGGATGTGTTAGATACAGTGCATTCCAAATAATGAAATATGTTGCATATAGGCCCAGACAATTGGTTAAAGACAAACCCATCACACATTTTGCTTGACATAAGATTCGAACCCAGAACGTTCTAGTCTACTGACCAAAAGTATAAAACCCTTGCTTGTCATAGTTCATTCCTTTTTACAATTATGTGTTTTAAAACCCCTAGCTGATTTTAAATAAATTATATTATGAAGTTAGTCGGCATAAAACGCTGTGGGCTCTTTAGCCGCCATTTTGTGACACACAATACTATTAATTGTAAGGTTTTATTACAACTGCTTCTAAATATTACAGGATTGTATGAATCTAAGAGATAAGCACCTGTAATTTAATAGTGCATACATTTCTTTTTGTAACAGTATGCTGTATCTAGCTTTTTATATGATAGGAAGTAATATCAGTCAACCAGAGCAATTCTCGGCGACAGTGCATGGCTTAATGATGCGAAAATATCAATAACACAATACAATTGGAAACAAATTTAGTGAAAACTAGGCCTGTGTTTTTTGTACTGTTGAGTTGTCATTATCTTGTGTGATTTTATTAAGGGAAATTCAACGTCTTGTAGGATAGACATGTGGATGGGAAATATATTAATTCTTTTCTCCACAGTTTCCGAGCTAAAATGGTTCTTATAATAGTAACATATATGGTTTTCAGTAGTAAAACGCTGGTTGGTAGATGTATTTATGATTATTATTTATTTTTTGTACATATCAGTTTGTACTCGAAAAAAATGGATACTTAACTAACAATCGGCGAATTATTTCTTCAATTCTCTGTGGATTCCATGAAAATAATCCGTACAATATATTATTGTACATTTTGGTAACACTAAACATTTGACCAACAGTGTAAATTAATTCAGGTCACACCACATAGTTTTCGGCCGACGTCCGTTACAATTACTTTGTTTTGTGCATGCGTAAAAAGTTGCGGTGCCGCTGCTTAAATTAGCTTAATTTTAATTTCTCAAATCATTGCGTTATCTTATTACTTTTAACTGACATTTGCAAACCCTCAATATGAGTCTATTGAAACACGAATGAAGTAATTTAATAGTTTTGCGAAAAATGTACCTGGAAATAAATCATAATTGTTTGAGGCTTTAAATAAGGTAAAACAGTAAGACTACCTACCTAAGAGTGACGTTCGAATCCCGGGTTGGGCAAAGTGATATTCGGGTTTATCTTCTCAGTATCAGCCCGAAGTCTGAAATTTGTGCCCGATAGGGCGATAGTCTCGGCTCTTATCACATCATGGGACGGAACACACTTGGCGAAACGTGGGTGCCCTGGTTGCGCCTCTGCATACCCCGTGGGGATAAACGTGTGATGTGTGAGTGTTTCAAAACAGTAAGTGACAATAAAAATAGGCAAACGATGCATGATTGCCGTAGTGACGTCACATTGTTTATATTGCGGGTGTGCGAGGGAGATGGGTATACTTAATAGTTACCTATTCACACTCGTGCCAATATTCGAAATATTAATTGCCGCTTTATTTTTCAATACATTTTGATGCTGTTATATCCAATTAAATCAGTTATAATTTACAGTTATAGCAGGTTTTTTACAAATATTTGTTTACGTAAATAACAAGAAGAATTATTACAAAAGATATTACTTATTTGCATGAGATATCTAGGTTACGCGTCCAAAGGTATAATCTATAGGTTATTATGGATATAGGTTTGCAATTTGTCACGAGTGATTTAGGTACAACATCACAATACCTGGAATAAGAAACTTGATTCTAGCTTATTTTGATGTAGTTTTGTAACATTTCCATTGAAATACGGCTGTGAAGCAAGCAGTTTGATGAATAATGGAGGTGAAAGATTTAGGATGAGAAAAGTAAAAAAAGGATTTGACGGCTTGACGGACAAAATCTTATAGGGTTTGACGGTTTTGCTGATTGATAGAGATATTTTACTTAATACAAACGAATGGGTGTCTAGCTTCAGGTAAGTGATCAATATTTACGCTTTAAAAAAAATTACACGACTTTCTGAGTAACAAAGTAAACAAGGTGATCTAAAATCTCAGGCAGTATAAATTCGTTAAGTATTGTATAGAAACTGTTCTTCTGAACGCGGAATAGTAACGAGATTGTGTAAGTTAGTTTATTATACCGCATTGTGTGGCTTCACTTACAGCGGGCAATGTCTACTTGTAACAATAATAATAATATATAATAATAAGAGCCGTGTATTGTATATAATGACCACTGTTGGGCAGGAGACTCTTTTACTAGTGAGAGGGAAGAGATCGTAGTCTACCAACTTATATGGCATGCAGATATCCTCACGAAGTTTTCCCTCATCTGGTAACAATAGAAATAATAAGAATACCTATGTATGTATACATTTTTTAATTATGGAATGCAAGCAGCCGGTTCCTTAATGGTAAATCACCATAAGGTACATACACCCACGAAGTGGACAGATGACTTTATAAAAGTTGCAGGAGATTGCTGGATGCAGGCCGCTTCCAATAGATCGATCTGGAAACAGTGGATGTTCAACAGTAGACATCTCGTGGCTAATGATGATGATGACATCACAATATTCTTGACTATTCTGATAGATGATGTTGATGATGTTCATGAATGCTTGATCGTGTTTGATGTTATTTAAGTATTAAGTGATTCCACTAAAACAACAATATCAAAGCTAATATATTATATCAGTCGGGTTTTTTTTTGCTGCTACCGTAATATTCAATACTGATTCAATGTGGACATTATAGTTATATGGTTCTGTAAAAGAAGGTAGCCCGGTTCCCAACAAGGCCCACCATATTTTTATGTTGTAATGAAAATCCACTTACTTTTGTTAAGTGTTTATGTGTGTTTAATTTTTCTTTATATTTTCTGAGGTTTTTTTTATGAAGAATTTAAAATTAAGAGAGCCATCACTTCTGTTACTTTATAATATAGTATATTAGTAATATCATTTAACCGTCTAGACATGTAACAATTTTATATCTAGATATGTTTAGGCTTACGTTTTTTACTTTTAGGCTTAGCCCTAATAGCTAAAGCAATTGTCAGTCGAATTTCCAATTTGGGAACATTTATGCATTATTTTTAACATAATTCCCAGCGGCCTAATCTCCTAAAGGTTGTTGATATCAGTTAGAACATAGATTGTAAAAACTTGCTCGAATTATTTCTACAATAGGCTTGAATACGTAGGTTGCACCAAACCATCAGTAGGATTAGAAGTATGTATGAAAAAGAGATAATATGAATACCAAAAAAGAATTTTTGGTGTTAATTCTTATTCCCGCTGTCACTCACACCCCACAAAAGCCCGTAGGCATTCACATCGGACGCTATAGCAAATCATTACATGTCGATTGCCTTTATATTTATGAAATCGCGTCCCCGAATCTACGCTCTTTCTAAAGTTCGCCCGTTGAAAATTTAGTGCTCAAATAATTTAAATGAATTGGGTATATATACAGGAGATAAGTTACAGAGTAGAATTAGCAAGGTTCGATTCAAGATTGTTATTACTTTGAAAAAAGATACAGTAGTTTTTCTCATATGATTGAATTGATTATTTGAGTTTGTGAATATTTATGGATGTTTGTTAGAAGTAAACGCGGAAATTACGGAACGAATTTATATAAATTTGGGCACACGGATCATGTCCTGGATTAGCATGTAGGCTACTTTTCATCTTTATGGTACCGTAGGTTTTTTTTTGTCAATAAATGACAATTTTGTCATGACAATCGCGCTATAGATAGCTATAGAGATCAATGGACATTTGTAAAGGAAAACGATTATTATTCAGGCGAAAGCAAAAAGGGTGTGAGCAACACCTAGTCAAAATTATTGGATGTAATACTATGCTGATATCGATAAATAATATCATTATACTAAATAATTCATTTTAAATTAAACAACAATACTAATCAGCCTCAAGATCAGCGAGTGATTCGTTATTTTACATGCATTACATAATGTTTTAAGATATATAAAAATGTAAGGAAATAACTTTCAAAATGAAGATAAATTATAATTTATAATATATTAAAAATCGAGAATGCATTGGCCTTCAAAATTTTTTAAAGTAATAAATAGTATGAGGTGACAATAATTAATGTGTTTTAAATGATACCATTAAGGTTTTAACTGAGAAAATATACATAGAATTTATTATTAGTAAAAATAGATACATTTTCAATTAACAGATTAAATTCTTTGAAGAACTACGCTCATAGAATTGTTAACATAGAGGTAAGCATTAAAAACCAACAAAACAATCTGTTTATTAGAAAAAGACCTTAGGGACATAAAATTGTGTTAATTTGATCACGAACGGTGTTAATACATTGTCCGTAAAGCAATCATAGGTCATATATTCATAGGAATTACACCTACAATGTAATTAGTAATGGGGTCTAAACAAAACATTTATTCAATCACTATAAAAGTCCAAACATTATCATAACTTTCATATATAATACATACAGATATAGCATCACACCATTCCCATTTCAGGGGTAGAGTATATCTCGTCAGAGGGATCCCGTCACGAATAAAGCATGTTGGAAAAACGCACATACATACATACATTTTTGTCGACGGTTTACATATCTTTAAAAATCCGCATAGAATTATGGTTAACTGTCGTAAATCTAACCCTAAATAAGATTAAATATCAAGGTGCCCAGTTAAAATGTTAAGTAAATCAAAATAATATATGGAAAATATTTCAAGGAGAGTGCACTTAAATGCATTTCTAACATTATGCACTAGCATATAAAATATGTTATTTTTCTATTGTAAAATACAATATTTGATTGTAAAATACTTTAATGTTCTTGTCATTTTCTTGATAAGGTTAGAATTTATTAGTTGTTTAAAATATTATTTTTAATGTTAGATTATTTTGAAATCAAATTTGAATATAATCGTTATGAAAATTACATAGGAATCGAGTTTTGGTGTTTATATTTATTTTTATTTATCTATTGCCAACGAAGTTAAACTATAAACTGCGAGGTTTTGAGTCCGACTCCCGAGTCGAGCAACAGAAAGTTGTAAGAGTTCTTACCATACGAAAAAACAATCCTGAGCTACCTTCGAGTATAGAAGCGTGAGGTTATATCCGACTCCACACACACACACATACACACGCGCGCCATTTATCTCCGTAGGGGTAAGCAGAGGCGCATCTGATGCAACCACTTTCTACCGTATGTATTCCGTCCTATGATGTGATAGGGGCGTGTTATCGGGCACAAATTCCAGACTCCAGTCTAAGTAGAAAAACCCAATATCACTTATGTTGCATGCACCATAATATAACCTAGGTACGTAAAATAAAAAATAGTTTTTACGATTTAATGCTTATAAATATTTTAATTTTTGATAATAATAATAATAATAATATCAGACCTGTATTATATACTTGCCCACTGCTGAGCACGGGCCTCCTCTACTACTGAGAGGGATTAGGCCTTAGTCCACCACGCTGGCCTAGTGCGGATTGGTAGACTTCACACACCTTCGAAATTCCTATAGAGAACTTCTCAGATGTGCAGGTTTCCTCACGATGTTTTCCTTCACCGTTAAAGCGAACGATAAATTCACAAAGAATACACACATGATTTTTTTTAGAAAAGTCAGAGGTGTGTGCCCTTGGGATTTGAACCTGCGGACATTCGTCTCGGCAGTCCGTTCCACAACCAACTAGGCTATCGCCGCTATTTAATTTTTACATGATATAAAAGAGGTAAAATTGGTTGGGAAGGGGTACTTTATCGTCTCGCATCATTCAACACTATATGAACCCTATTCCACTTACTATCAGGTGCAGTGACGTCACATTACCTTGACACCATTAAAAATAGTAATATACGCCTGCATAACCCCTTCCGCAGTTTCATAGCATAAAGACGAAAGCTCTTATGGTATTATTATTGGAAACATGCCACTAACATATACTAGGCACCTGCTGGTATATCTCTACCACTCTACCTTAGTTTGACTGGTAAACAATGTCTTTTATACTAATTTATCTACATACGTCGCATATAAAATAAAATATCTAAAAGAAAAAAATATCTAGTAATATTTTATACGCTTCGAACAGTTCGCTCTCAACTATAGGCTTATCAAGCCCGAGTAAGAATCAATGTCTCATTTCCTAGCAAGTGACAAATTGTACAAAAAACTAAACGATGTTAATTTACTTAAATACATTCTTATTTCCTTACTTATGCAGCGGTATCAGTGTGCAAGTGAAGTAACTGAAAATATGTGATTTTACCGATCTAATGCGAAATATATTTGTCTTTTATAAATTTACCTAAAGATAAGTTAAAAGTGTACGTATTTAAAGACTTATATAACACTCTCTGTTTGTGTTAAGTCTAAGTAGTTTTTATTTATTTATCGCGCACGGTCTGCCGGTCCGACCAGTTGTTTTAATTTCAACAAAAAAAACGGTTTTTCCACTTTAGTTCAAGCAGCTATCAAACTATCATTAAATTTCTCATATCTGAATTTCTAGCAACACCAAAACTCGATGACGTTTGGCGTTAAAATTTCTAATAATTGTAATGCAAAACAAACTGTTTTGAATGCAGATGAAATAAATTGGCATGACATTTGAATAATTAATCTCCAATGTCAGACGAAATGTGGAACGCGGGTTTCACCACCCGTCATGTTTAGGAACTTCAAATAGTGATAGGCAGGGGCCTTATTCTCTATCCCGCACGTTATTTTGACAGTGCGTAACAAGCATGTAACACAACCCATCATGTTTAGTACTATAGAAATTTGGCTTACAGAATACCATTTCACACACATTTCTCGAAGATAACATGACACGGCCGCGTTACGTAATTTCACTATCATACAGAATAAGGGCCCAGATTGGTAATAGTTAGATGGCGACGTGGCATAGATATTTGTTGATAGAGCAAGAAATTGTTGTAGAGTTGGTACAAACGAAAGTAGAAAGATGAGTTAAATCAAGCAAGCCTTATTTAATCAATTTGTGATCGGACCGTCAACAGTTAAAATGCTATAATTGGAAAATGTAGGTAGATATTGTAACCTTAAATTATCGGATGACCAAAACCTTAGTCCGCCACGTGACCACGGAGGCTGCAAAGTATTCGAAACGGGAGTAAATTATAATATAAAAACCGCGATAAGATCCATAAAATAATTTTAATTCTAGATTTATATTGTTCAAGTTTTAATACAGGCATACCTCTTCATGTGACCTTACAAGTTAATTTATAACTAAGGCCCGGTTTGTTTTGCTGATATCCGTTGTAACTTTGGAATCGAACACACGCCTCAATGAATCTCTAATTGGTACAATGAACTACCAACTTTTATAAATACCTTATTCTAAGAGTGGACGTAAATAAAATCCATATTTAATAATTTATAAATTGTGACTTAGCCTACTTTGCTTCTCTATGTGAAAAGTAAGGAGAAATCACCATAACGGGTGTCGTACAGTCAACGCCGCCGAGTGTTATGAAAAACATGTACATCTCGCACACGCAATTAGTAGTGCTGTTCTATCGATATCTTGTAGCGATTATCGATTCAATTTTGATTGATGGATTGCGAATATAATTTTTAAAGAACCTGAGTTTTATTTAAAGTTATTTTGATATGTAAATAAAGAAAAGTTATAACTACTTTTGAGACTTTATATTTTTTTATTTTGAAGGAATATAAAGTATTTGACTTGTATTAAACCATTTAGCATCGGAATGTTTGCCGGCAAACATGACAGTTACGTGACATTACGCGTGTCACGGAAAAATAACCTTAATATGTAGTATATAATTTTTTTGGGTAAACTATTAATTCTTTAGTACCTATTTTCATTTTAGTGAATTGCAAACATTTTAATGCAAAAGTAGACCACATTCGAAGCGATATAATTGTAACATAATGCCTCTATAAACCGTAACGGAAGCCTAAACAAGGATTTGTAAACAATGAAACATTATCAAATAAATGGACCATAGCCGTGTTCGAACATGTTCTAACTCGAAAGCATATTCATAGATGGTTAATGCAGATTTGAAGGGAAGCTTGTTCTATTGTAGGTCCAAAATGTTACATTTCTATCGCGTTTAGTAAAAGGGATCGTGACTTGAGCAATGAACGAGATATAACGATTGTCAAGTCTCGATTGCATGGGTTTCCGATTATTGTTAATTTCGAATGTTGCATTTTGTAAATTCGATTTTGTATTAGATTTGCGGAATGTTATGTTGTTTCTGGGTTTATTGTCTCATGGTAACAATCGTTTAGGACAAAAGGTTATTAAATCAGACAATAATTTTCATAGAAACTTTAAAATAATTTTCTCAAGATTGAAACCTTACGGCGCGGCGCTGGGGTTGGGTTGGGATGGGTTCGCGGCGAGCTAAATCTTAACGTCTCTTTTATAGTAATTGTAATTTTAATATGGATGAGATGATGCTAAGATCAAGTGTATTTTATACAATTTATCTAAACATTTTAAATTATTAGCTTTTGTTTGCAGCATCGCCCTCGTGAAGGAGTTTTCCGGGATACAAGTACCGCTATACTAGTATATTTTCCTGTGATAAAAAGTAGTCTATAATCTTCCCAGGGTCTTAAACTATCTCCATACCAAATTTCATAAAAATCCGTCGAGTAGATTTTGAAAAAATCGATAACATATAGAGAGACCAAAAAGGGACTTTGTTTTATAATATGTATAAATGAGTGCGAGAGCTTTTGTATTATTAATCTGATGTTCTATTTTTTTAAATACTTATGTTAGCTAACTAAATATCTTGTCTAACAGCTGATTTAGTGTCTTGATCGTATCATTTATCTTAACTGTCCATCTCCTGCCGCGTTAACGCACAGAATGACTTTCTATGCAAATTTTGTAGGAATACAAATTTAAAAACTATTAATGTTTAGGATTTCTTTATTATTGGGCAATAATAAAAAAATATAATAATATCAGCTCTGTATTATAGACTATCCCACTGCTGGAATTAGGCCTTAGTCCACCACGTTGGCCTAGTGCGAGTTAGCGGACTTTACATATCCTCAAAATTCCTACAGAGAACTTCTCAGGTACGCAGGTTTCCTCGCGATATTTTCCTTCACTGTTAAAGTAAACGATAATTCACAAAAACTAAGCAATACATAGCCGTAAAGCATTCAATTTAGAGCATTATATATAAGTTATAACTGGTCTAGATATTGCTATAGACACATAATACTGTTTAAAACATAATAACTTTATCTAACTGGAACTTTAATGTCGTAAGGAACATTAATCAACCGACTACCATTACGTCGAAGAAAAAGAACAAAACTAATAAACATGTGGTTTATGCAAACTCGGTCTAAATTACCGTTGTTGGTACGCAACGCATAGTAAATACTGCGCTTAAGTAATACTGCTTCGTGCAATATTACTATCTCGATAAATTTTATCGATTAAGTAACAACACTAGAGCGGTTACGCAACGTGGCGCGCGCTCTTCCGATAAATTTAATTGCGGCCGCTACTTGTGTGTAGCGTTGGGTGGTAAAGTGTTAACTGATTTTGAATGCCATGAGGATTAAAGGCTTTCATAATTTGTGATGATTGGCGTTAATTGTCCGTTTTTTATATTCAATACATTAGGTTTTTATTTGAATTAGATGAATCCCTAAAAGAAATATAAAATTAATCTATCCATACAGTAAATAGCAGACAGAATTATATTTTTAGAATTTAAATTTAGTACCAGATTATTTAAATAAATAAGACTTTAAGGCAAATTATTCTTAAAAGAAATGTAAACTATGTAAAATTGGAAAGTGACTAAGTATGTCATATAAATATTTGTAAATTAAATTATTTAAAAACAAACAACTGTTCTCCTAAAGTGATCAATAAAAATATTTATTAATATAAAAAATAATATTAATATTATTTACCCATAGAATTATTATATCAAAAAAACAATCATAACTCCAATAGAAAAAAAATAAATTTCGCGTAACAAACATTGACACTAAAAACGCTGTATCACTTTCACACACACTTTACGTCTCACCTGTACTTACACACTCGCACTGTCACAATAATATGTCTCGTCAGCGCACCGCATGCTTCCCGCTTTTTTATCGATTGTGCGTTTCTCATACATCGATATCATTTATTGAGTATGGAAATCTCTAATTCACACTTATTATTATAAATACAGAAGTAACTCTGTCTGTTACGCTTATACTACTGAACCACTAAACCGATTTGGATGAAATTTCGTTTGGAGATAGTTTGAAATCCTGGGAATGACATGGGATAATTTTATCCTATATATTAAAATCTTTGACACGGGTGGAGACGAGGGAGAAAAATAGTATATTTTATTTAGTAGGTAGTCGTGAGGCGCACGACAGCTAAAATAACTGTTTTCAGGGACATGAGATGTATGAGGTAGGCAGATGAATTACGCTGCAGTGGCGAAGGATGACATTAACTGAAAGAGAACCCCACACAATATACAAGTGATATGCATAAATGTAAATGCAGTGGTAATTGCTGTGTTCACCTATTACTAGCACACATATCAGATGCTGTACCTTATTGGTTTTATAATATTGATTGATGTAATATGTAGTGCTGTTGGTGTACCTTATCACTACATAGTATAAAACAAAGTCGCTTTCTCTGTCCCTATGTGTGCTTAAATCTTTAAAACTACGCAACGGATTTTGATGCGTTTTTTTTAATAGATTCAAGAAGGAAGGAAGGTTTATATGTATAACAATAACATCCATTAAATAGTGGAGAAATACTGTTATTTTGTTATGTTATACCCGTGCGAAGCCAGAGCGGGCCGCTATGTTTTTATATACAACGTTCACAGTTCTTCTGTAGTGTATTTAGTATCAGCATTTCACCCGTGCGAAGCCTGGCCGGGTCGCTAGTTACAAATAAATAAATAAATAACTAAAGGCGGTTTGCAAATCGTTCCAATAATAATAAAATTTTACATGAGCTACGAAAGGGAAGCCGGCAGGAATCGGCTTAAATGGACCTTTCGTCACTGCTACGCTGCGATATATATGTAATCGTTTTCCAGTTTTGATTCCTTATTTTGCGAGCATATGCATGAACTGCTAAACAACAATAAAAAAACAATTGTATTTTTTTTCCCTTTATCATATACTGTAGTCTATAATTTAAACTTATTTTGAAAAGAGCAATACCAGAATTTCTTGCCCGTTCTTCTCTGGTGAGAACTGCTTTCCGAACTGGTGGTAGAGTTAATATTGACGGAATCTAAATAATGTATAACATTTTACGGGCTCAAGTAAATCATTTCATTTGTTTCAACTTTTGACAGACGTCTTCCTTCCTCAACCCCTAAGCACTTTTAAGGTGAGCAAAATATTCTTGTTTATCGTCCAACTAGACGTTTACAGCCATCAGAAGGATCTCATCAGAACAAGAGATCCTTCTGATGAAAATCTGTCTATACAGTAAATAATAAATAAACCAACATATTTTTATACAATGCACGAAGAGTTCTCTCTTCGAGCATTGTATAAAAATATTAGTTATACATTAGGAATGTCAGTTTTCTTAGATTATCAGCTCGTGGCAAAACCGCTAGTTACATAAATCCTGATCCAGTTAAAAAACAATCTATCAATTCCTATCAGGTCCGATGAACGATACCTTATTCAATTATAAGATTTATGTTGCACTTTATCACACTAACTTGTGTCGTGTTTGTTTGATTCAATATCTCCAGCAATTACATTTATTACTCGGTAATTATAGGAAGTTGTTTCGCTTGTTGCCTAAGGATTTGTAATGGTTACTAGTGAAAACGTATAGTACCTAACTAATCGAAGAGATACTGAATTATGGGACAAGCATTCGTTGTGTAGGTGTTTCTTCTTTCAATAGATACCTTCTTATATATTTAATATACTTTTGTTCTAATTTTGTAGTTAAGCGTTTTGTATTTTGATACATTTTTTTATACGTGCAAGGTCAAGGGACCCGATTACACCTGATGCTATGTGGGGTCCAATAGAATTTTGACTGATGAGAGATGATTACAGGCTGATCTCGGAACGCAACACACGTGGGCCACTATGGCGGGTTTTAACATTTTATGTACGGTGTTCGCTATCCGGGCGGACATAACATATATTCTACTACCAGTAAATTTAGTGTTATGGCTATTCGATTACTAACTTTTAGCTCCATAACAAGTGTGCTATATTTTTTATCAAAAATTAAACCCTGGTCCGTTTAATTTAAATTATATTTTTCATTGAGTCAATTTATTTTTTTATCAGTCAATAACTTCATTCATTGTAAATTATATGATCATGGTGCTTAAATTCCAAGTTGCCATAACTGTCCGCATTCCACCTCGATGTATTGCCTTTTTCATACTATCAGCGCCATCTACATTGTTCTGGTATATCATAATTTAGATCATGTTTTGACAGGTGGCGCCTCTTCAATCCGCGAATTAGTGTAAGCGGTATTTTTAAAAAATCTCCGTAGGGTGATAAAGAAACCAATGTACAGTTGGTATAATTTTACATTCATTAATATACATTAAAAATTGCGTCAATGAAAGGATCTTATCGCAAATTATGTAACAGATGAAATTGCGGCAAATGCCCACACAATTACCGTGGCCGAAACATGGAACGGACTACATACTTAGCAATTATATCATAAACTATTATACTAGAATATTTTATGATTGATCGATAAAAACGATGCTAGTAGAACGAGATAAAAAATTAGACAAGTTTCGTTATTATAATGATGTATTGGGCAACATAACTTTGCGTGCAATAGAACATCGCTAATGCTAAATATTTTGAAATATTGATTTGTATTTGGGGTTATGATCGCTGGTTTTGTATTTATTGTGCAATGGCACGTGTTGCCTTGAGAAATAAAGAATACGGTTTCGTCCTAAGATGTTTTTATTACATAGATACGTTGTCCGAGCTCAATACTGGCAAGACGAAAGTAAGGTAATTGCCCGACTGTACAGCCAATGAGCGTGCGGCACTAACGTTGTTACGTAACTGTCGATGTATATATATCCTTTTCTAACGAATGTGTGCTGCATTTTTTTATTCCTTCTTCGAGCCAATTTGTAATTATATGTATAGGTACGTGAATATAGCAAATAGTGCGCCGTTTTTATGCGTCATTTTGTTAGTGTATGACGTGTCTATTTGTAAAACGTCATTGGTTTCGTCTTTGTCTCGTTAAGAATGATGTATGCTATTAGGTACCTGAAATTGAAACTTATTTCTTCATTATTCCCAATGTATACTGGACTGTAATACCGTCTCAGTTGAGTAATAAAATTTTCTAAGGTTTGAGATGTTAATACATTTTTGCTTAGTGATTAGTGCTTTAGATATGCAGTGGAAGGCCTGTAAATAATTAATATCACAAAGAACGAATGATATATCTTGTATTGTGGGTATCACGAACTATTAAATACTACACACAACACCTAAACCCAAAACAAATATCTGCAAACGAAACAAACATTGCTTACGTCCGGGAGTCAAAACTGTGACTACTGTTACAATCGGCTTATTGAACATAGCATAAAAGAGGGTGACGGAAATATCAAGAAATTATGAGTAATATTTTTTTTTATTTGTTTCAGGTAAGTTTCTTGACACTTCAAAATCATCATTGAGGTAGGTCTCGTTTCTACACGGCACACTGCTGCCACCCACATATGCGGAATATGACGGAACTACGTGTTCATAACCGCTTGTGTCCGAAATACATAGGTATTCACTCTTGTATTTTTCATTCTTTATTCGTTTTAGTTCGTGGCACGAGTTACAGATGGCGCTGATTGACCTTTACTATCGTGCTTTTGTTATATCTAATTTTGAATAAGTACTTTAAATACACAAAGCTTAGAGTTGTAATCGTCATTAAAGCATAATTTTGGCTATTGCCTTTGCATTTACAATAAAATTATATTATACTGACTATAAATTGGGTGTAAGCAAGGGAAACCTCACATGGATTATAATTAGCGCGTGTCTTTTGGGGTTGAAATCGATGTAAAAGACGTAGTGAAAAAAATTGTTCCATATGACACTACGCGTGTGAAGTGTCAGAATATCGAGAACAGTGGCTTACAAATTGTAAGTGACGATACTTTGTAATTCAAAGTGCACAGTGTCATTACCATTTATAAGGTATTTACAGGCGAATGACCTCTTACTAAAAATACAACCAATTAGACGTTCTTCAGGAATTTAGACCGATGTACTTAAGCCGGGAATCAGAATGCATAAAATTACCCGTAAGCAGCGCGTATCGTGCGCCTGCGCAACTCTGCCTCGTTTCCGCCGAATGAAGGTCACGGACGAAAGTAAAATGCTCGAAAGCGACAGTGGGGTCCGAGCTTGAGCTAATTAGCTCAATGACTCATTCTGAGTGGAAAAAGTGAAGTGGGTTTGTTTCTCGGGTAGAGGGTTCTTTTGGGTCGGTATGGGTATATTTTAGGGGTGAATGTCTGCTCAAAGTTATTTGTACCAAAGTGACAAGGGTATGGTTTTAGAGTCTGGGTTAATTGTTGAAATTGTATTAATCGATATTATGATTATCAATTAATAGATCTTTTGCATGCTACGAAACAAAAGGCAACAAAAGGCAATAAATAGCCTTTTGTTAGCTACACTTGAAATGTTATTCTTTTTTTCATACTATACTTTCTTATCATAGTGACAAAGAAACATTGATTAGTAGTTAGTAGCAACTCTATAACCCATCAAGTAAACATAAATTTACAATAATATACATAAAATTCAAAGACAAAACTGCATTTGCACGGAACCGGATTAGTTAAAAAACGAGCCATCGAAGCGTGACACTTATCCGCTTAGCACTAGGTTCATTTCTAATTTAGCTTATTTTAATAGAAGGACATTAGACTGTCACAGATTAGATTCACTTTTTTTTGTGAATAATTCAACTCCGGACAATGTGTCAATAAAAAAGGCATGTAAATTGGCTCATTGAGTTCAAAAAACGTAATAACGGATAACTTTCATAATACAAGTAGTTTTTGTCATGTTCCAAACGAGAACAGGTATTTGGTATCAATTCTATAGCTTTAATTGGGCATCAGTTAAATGTATTTTTACTGTTCCCTTGCGAAATATTTGTTTAACGTAGGTATTTTTGGATTTTATTTTTTTGTATCTTTTCTCTACTTGTAAAACTTTAACCGAATATTAATGTAAACACACATTACGCATTTATCCCCGAAGGTGTACGCAGAAGCGCAACCAGGGCACCACTTTTCGCCAAGAGTGCTTCGTCCCATGATGTGATAGAGGGCGAGCCTATCGCCATAACGGACATAAATTCCAGACTCCGGGCGTATACTGAGTAGAAAAACACAAATATCTCTTTGCCCGACACGGTATTCGAACCCAGGACCTCAGAGCGCTGCCGTACCGCGCATGCAGTACAACTACGCCACCGACGCAGTCTTAGTATAAATCAAAAAAATACCGCTTTATTAATTTCTTTCTTTAAGCAGCGGTGTCTGTATTCATGTTTTGGCTTGAAGAAAATTATAACCCGTGTAATAATGGTATAATAAGGATCAATATTTAATATCTTAAGAACACGAATGCAGTTCAGTCCCGTGTAGAGCTTTATTTAAAGATCAAGTTTATATAATAAGAATAATAATAATATCAGCCCTGTATTATATACTGTCCGACTGTTGGGCACGGGCCTCCTGTACTACTTAGAGGGATTAGGCCTTAGTCCACCACGCTGGCCCAGTGCGGATTGGTAGACTTTACACACCCTCGAAAATTGCTTTAGGAAGAATTTCTCATGTATGCAGGTTTCCTCACGATGTTTTCCTTCACCGTTAAAGCAAGCGATAATTCACAAAGAGATAACTTGAAGTTGATATAACTTCTTTTTGGGGGCAGTCGTATTTACTCACTCGTGATTACCACCATTTACAATAAACGATTCCAATCCGTTTAACAATCTATCTCAAAAATGGACCAATCAGAACAATGATTTTTTTGACATGCACAAATGAGTTATTTTGATAGGTTTATTTGGGATCGGATCGAAGATTGAGATTGTTTTCTGAAAACGGCTACTGAATGAATGAAAAGTTTGTTTTATTTTGATTTGATTCTGTTGTTTTATTGCGTTATTTCTGCAGTGGCAACTTAATGTTTACACGCGTCATTAACTCTCTGATTCATAGTAATTATTTATACAAAGTTGACTGTCGAGCCACTATTATAGACTTTAAATAAACATTTGTAAGCTTTTTTGCACGTTTTGTATTCTTTTTTGTTTTGTAGCACGTTATTTTTTTAGAGAAATTATTTTGTTTATTTTTGTCCTATGTTGTACTAGATAGCCCAGTTAGGAAATTAATGTTATTCCCGAATAAGACACGGTTATTTTTCAATAAAAAACGTACGTAGGTACTAGGAAAAAAATTAAATGACAAATGGAAATATTAATCTCTCTGATCAATTGTTCAATATTTATAATATCCTATGTTCAGACACAAGACATCACTAATTTTGCAATCTTAAACAGTCAGCAGATAGTGGACAAAATTCAGAACCTCTCAACCACTGACATCAAAAAAAGTAATTCAATATCCTCGCGCCATTTCCCAAGCGATTACATAATTTAGCAACATGCATGACTTTTCGCGTCATATAAAATGACCGTAATGAAATGTAGCATGATATAACAATTATAACTGTAACATAATATCAACTAAATTAGTTTGCAAAATTATATGACCTTGTTAATGTTGTGTTGCATGAGTTTTGGTTTAGAATAATCGTGTTTGTTTATGATAGCTGATATAGATCACTGGTTCATATCCGGCTCGAAGGACCAAAATGTCTGTTTTACATTACTGCATTTCTGCACTGTTTTAAATTAGTATGTGCGCATCAATAAGGGATATTTGCAACGATGGCACCAAAATGGCTTCGCGTGTTCGGGATTTACTATGACCGAACATATAGTATGATCGGTAACATCAGTCAAGGCCTATAATCATAAGTAAGGTTCTCTACTACGGATAGAGAGCTAGCCAAAGAGTTGGTAGGATTAAAATATTTTCGTACGAGGAATTCTCGAATTCTACAGACTTCGTCACGAAGTTTTTTAAACAGTTTCTCTGAAAGCTAGTTTCAAATCTATGACCTTCATCTTACAGTTCAGTTTCATCAAACTTTAACATCGAAGTAATACTAATCCAACGCCATTTACATACCCAGATTTCTTAATAAAATGGAAGTAAGTCAAGACTTCGTTTGCTCAATCAAACGCCTAAGGTATCATTAAAGTATTATTTCATTTAGATACGAATCATCAATTACACCGTACAATCATTCCGATCAAAGACCTTCTGTACAATGTCTTTATGCCTTTGCGAATGTGCAAGAAGGGCTTACCGATTACATCGGATTGGAAGTTTATGGTCTAAATTGTAAGGGAATGTTAATATTTCCTTATTGGTGTATTGGCGTACTTGAGCGTGTAGTTTCTATAGTTGAGTGGGTTTTTCTACTTTAAATATTTGGGTATATAGGGTGACTCAATAAGACAGAAATACCATTGTAACTTTACCAAATATGTGAAAATAAAAAAAAGTCTTCGAGGCGAAAAAGATTAATGTGTCATTATGAATAATTTTGATTGCTTCATCCTCGGAATCAGATTGAAGATTGAGATTGAAATCGTTTATTGAAAACGGTCGTATACAGCGCTTCGTGAATTATTTTTTCTGGTTATTATTGAGTTATCCTCATAAATTATAATAACTGCTTCCTACTTTTAATTACATGAAACTTACTAAGGTCATGACTATTGTTTTGAAAACAATATCGTTTTAAATTTAATTGCGTGTGAAGGTTTTGTCCCCATGGGTTGTTCACGGTGTTAATATGATGTTGTGCTGTTAATTTAAATTCCGCCTAAATCATTTTGGGATAAACAGCTGCAATCTATTTTCGTAAATATAATAGGTTATTTGGAAATAATATTTTTTATTAGACTAATATGTCTTACTTAACTAGTTAGATGGAATTTTGAATAGCACACAAAGAATTTTAAGGTTAACTTCAGATAGTAAGAAATGTACAAAAATTAATAAACATATTGAGTAGCAATGTTTATTTTGATAAATAACCTAATTACTGAATAGACTCGCCCATATCATGGGATGAAATACACGCAGCGAAGAGCAAGTGCTCTAGGATGTCTTTGCCAACCCCTTTTAGTGTTTATTGTGTGTGTTTGTGTGTGTCTGGTGGGTATGACATTGATTACAATGGTGCGAGACATTTTAAACAAAGGAAACAGATTATATTTATGGCTATATTATGTGAGCGTTATGTGTGAATTTCGTCAATTACTTAACATAATCCGAACAATTAAAACGTTTGTGCAAAATACTTGACCTAGACTTAACAATGAAACTATTGAAAGGCCAGTGAGGTTGTATGATGGCATTATGATATACGATTATTTTATTTGTATATCCTACATCATTGTTCTGGTGGTCATATATACATCACTTTGAATTATAATTTGCTTCTTATTGTTTCTGTGTGCTATCAGAAATGATAAAAAGCCCCTAAATGCCACCTAAAAAAGAATAAAAAAGGAGTATCCTATAACTATTCCAAAACCCAATCCAAATAGACTAACCCCCTTATTCATAGAAGTTATTTATCTCAGGACGGAGTATTGCTATAATAAGTCTGTTTCTCAGCCTTATTTATCTGACAGCTTGCTGTTTGTTCAGGTCTATTTATCTAATAGCCAACTAGATTAAAGTCGTATCTCAATATGAGTCAATCACAACGGCCCTATGTCTACGCACTGCGAAGGCTGCCATGCCGTTAGCACTGAGAAGCAAACTTGTTATCACAGCAATGCTCCGTGTTTAGATAAATAACGTCTATAAATAACGGGGCAAGAATTTTACAATTTAAAGTCAGCAATGTAAACATGGTCTGTTGACACACATGATCTTTAGGTCAGTGGTTAAGGAATTCCTTATGAGTATAATGGCAGGAGTCACACGCCGGTGCAGATGTGTGACGGACTCGAAAGTGCATTGGCACATCGGGTGTTATCCGTGCCGCAGTTGCCGACGAGAACAGAATGATTAGAATAAACGTAATTTTATAAATTAGATTTTCATAACTCCCATATCGTTTGGTTAATTTGGGGTAAAATGGTCGGAATTTTCTGTTTGTATATTGTACTTGTGCATGAGATGTTTTTGGGAAAATATATTATTTAGCTTAGTCGAACTATTCCACCGATGCATAAATTATTTAAACTGAATGTCGGGCTAACTTCATTATTGCCAATTGTTTTTTTTATGGCAAGCACAAAACACCGCCAGAGCCATGTTTTTATAAACTTCAATGGAGCTTGACAATGTTTTTCAAAAATGCGAGACAATCCATTTGAAATTTTCATATAACCAGATATGAATATAGAATTGAGTTATCTGAACGCTTTTTGCTGTGGTGTCCACTTGCGGACGACGTATCGTTAGACGGCTAAGTTGTTTTGTAACAGACAGAATTCGGCCTAGCCATGATGATATGCGTATTGCCGTGAATGATTGGCGAAAATTACGCCCGAGAACAAACAGCTGAAATATATTAAGTAACTGTTCTGCGCACGCGCATCGCACACCGTCGGTTCCTTGACCTTTGCATATGAATTTCTCTTGGATCGACGTAATTCGAATTCGTGAGTAACACTACTGTACAAAGTTTTGCGAGAATTATGAATGGGTCGGTTTGGCTGTGCTTGCACGGCTGCTAGACTAGCAGTAGCATTCTACACGGTCTTCAACATACATAATGTTAAATTCTCATTTCTTTCTTAAAGATCTCAAACATCTCCTAATCCTCAAATAGTGACTATTTATATTCACTTATAATCGTCTAGGTGCCCACCGTCAGTACAAACATTTGCACTGCAACAAACAGATGCTTTTTGAATTTCGAAATTCTTTCGTCATTCGTTCTGAATGATTAATTTTGCATAGTCATAATCGTCCAAAATAGGTATGACCAATAGAACATAATGGTTCGAAGGTAAACTGGTGGGATTCAACGAAACTATTGCGTTTTATATCCAAAAATGTAATTTGAAAGGATGTTTAACTGGATTATTTAAAAACTCCAAACTTGAATATTTTTGTTGAAAAAGAATGTCATAATGAGCGACTGTGGATGCGTTGATTAGGTTTCGTTAACATTTTATTATAATATATAACACTAACACCGTACTATATAACGTCCCACTGCTGGGCACGAGCCTCCTCTACTACGAAGGATTAGGCCTTGGTTCACCACGCTAGCCTGGTGCGGATTGGTAGTCTTCACACACCCTCAACCTATTATTATGCTGGTGGTAAAAGTAGTGTTCCGTTACTTTTTCAAATTCAGGAGCAATATACTGATTTGTAGTGTATAATTAGAAGTTGAAAGAATGTTTGCTTCATAGGGTTTAAAACGTCTTAATGCTATTAAAATAAAATAAAATACTTTATTTATCACGTGGGCGAACAAAGTTGCACTTATGATACGTCAAAACAAAGAATAAGAATAATTATTATTTCTAAACAACTATTAAAATTACTTATATAACTATGGACATTTTAAATTAGGGATTTATTAATGGGTGTTGACTTTTGCCTTAGAAAACGCAAAAATCTCATGCATAGTCCACATCTTTCCCCAAAGGGTAAAGCAGAGTATTTGATAATTTTGTATACGGATAGAATTAGATCTCACTAAATACATAACATATTGCTGTAACGATTCGTCTGAATTCTAGACATTCTATGTGATCTCTTTGATAGAACAAACTGCCTCCTCTAACTACTTTTAGCTTTTAGAACTATGAAATAGTTGCTCTTAAAATCCTTTACGATACCTCCAATAGTGCGATCGATTAGTTGTACCATGATAAATTATCCAAGTCTAATATTAATGTCCTATGAAGAAAGTTCGTTGAGCAATGTATGCAACATACTCCTGGTGCAAGCTAAATGCAAAATCTTATTAAGATACGTTGCAAATTGTACATGTTAAGTAACAAACTAGATGTACGCATCATGCGGCTGGATGACGTTTTCATAAAAGAGATTTATACAGGGTCAATTTGACATTACGTCACTAAATGAATTGTGTTGGTGGTGGGATATATTTTACATCCCC
Organism: Manduca sexta; assembly: GCF_014839805.1. Taxonomy (NCBI): domain Eukaryota; kingdom Metazoa; phylum Arthropoda; class Insecta; order Lepidoptera; family Sphingidae; genus Manduca; species Manduca sexta. The sequence goes on along the minus strand of NC_051134.1, from coordinate 9,348,290 downwards.
TTGGATAGTGACCAACGTACGGTGGTCAAAACTCGCAATAGTGGCTCATGTAAGTGTTTCGCGATCTGGGATCAGCCTGTGTATATCCCAACTGGCTGACATAGTTATATCGACTGCCGCGGGGTCATCTCTCGTTAGTCTACATATTTTTGGAAACCACTGCACTTATCATCAGGAGTAGAGGGGTCACGGTGCTGTCTGTATTAAAAAAGCGCTATTTAGTTCTAGAAGGAAATTGTACGTATAATCATTGGGCATTATTATCAATTTGATTAAGTACTCGAATTTACTTTAATCAACAACCATATATTTAAAACATCTCTAAAACATTATATAAAAGTATCAAGCTCTGATCTATGACTATAGTTTATTAAGTAGTATCTTTGAGATGAAAGGTTACTATTTTGTCTCCGCTTCGTAAAGTTTGTTTGTCACGATTTTATAGCTTATCCCCTTTGTTGTTGGTTTCTATCATTTTGTTAAGTTGAGACCACTATTTAATAAGTATTTTTAAGCCCCCGTTTTTTTGTTTTCTCTTATAGTTGTAAAGTATCCGATCATTGTTCAAAATCAACTCATTTGTTTTGACTCGTGTCGAAATACCTATCTAAAGAAAGCCATTTTAATAACTTGAGGTTGCTCTGGGATGACGAAGTTGCATAATCAACTATTACGATCATTTACTTGCTTGGAACACTTAGTATGAAAACGCTAACTCCAGTAGGATAAAAGTAAGTATTGTAACGTAAACAGTTACGTAAATGAATTATTTTTCGAAACTATACTTCGCAACCGTGTAGTTAATATCGTCGTAAAACTGTGTTGTGGCAAGTAACTAGTCGGCTGTTAATTTTGTCGTTTAACAGTTAACGTGGCGCGTATGTGTTATTCAGCTTTCTTTGCTGTTTCATCAATAAGTGGTTTTAAGAGTAAAACATGAGGTTTTGGGTTCGAACCTTAAGGTGCAAGTCCAGTCTGGTCACTTCAGACTGGTAGATTAAATCCCTGTTCCAATATAGCTTTTAAGTTAGTATGTCCTTTGTTATTTCAATGATTAAAATAGCGCCTCTTGCAATGTTCAAAAATGGTCACTTCGTTATGAGCACATAAAAATGTAACAACAGAAATTATTGTACACTTAAAAATGCTTCTGTGCAAATAAATAAATAAAATATAAATTGTATAAAAATCATTCGTTTAATCACTGTTTCCAAAAAACATGTGTTTGATAATAACGTTTTTGCAGAAGAGAAGGGTACAGAACGAAAAGAACAGAGGGTAGACCCGTGTATTGCGCATGCACTTATTCAATATAATATCTCCTGCGTACCTGGCTAACTCACCATTGCTATTGGCCGCCGTGGCCGAAATTCGGCTCCTTCTAAGTATATCCCAGCCTAAAGGCAAATCAAAGCCCCAAAGCCGAAGTATGATGCCACTTTAATATTAGGCGGCTTTGGTATTTAGGCGTCTCCTTAAACTGGAGTTCAACCGGCCATAACTTACATTCTCATTGCCGTGGTTGTGAAATTCATTTCGTTATTACATAAAACATCGCATTACTGATTTAAACGTATCATTTACATAACCACTCCATTTTTAGTTTTGTATTTTCTGAGAATATCGTGTATAATTAAGGTCGGGGTCGCACTAGGGCATGTAGCGTTTATGAAGACTAGGTGTTTGACGTGGCATTACCCGCTTTAAATACCTTGTATATCCCATGTAAAAGGCCTATCCCGGTTACAAATATTACTGTATTCTTTCGCAATTAATTAGCTGCCAGCGCCATCTATGTAACAATATGATTGAAAGTTATTTTATTTCCTACGAGAACCCATAACTAGGATAAAATATTTCCTATGTGTTATCCAGGACATGATCTATCCGTATACTAAATTTCATTCAAATCCATTCGGTCGTTTTTCTAATAAAAATAAAAGCATTTTACAACGTAAACATTTATGACATTAATAAGATTATATAAAATAAAAGAGATTTGTAATTACTAATTTAGGAAAGTTATTAGTCTATATTGTATCAGAAACTAATTGCAATGAAAATTGACAGCTCAGTTAATCAATTGGAATTTAGCGAGTAAAGACGTATTTTTTTTATAGCGATATGAATGAAATTACGTAGCTGTCGCTTTGCATGGTGTGAACGCGGCCTTATAATTTCCTTTCCTGGTTTAAATATTGCAAACATGAATTACAGTTTTATTTGGACGAATTTCATATATTATTGGATTCTTTTTAATACATTAATTATGAAATGAGGAAATATATTTATATTATTTAGTGGACTGGGGTCTGCACTGACGAGAGATAATTCATCGTCGGCAGACACAATTATGCCGGCCTGCTGATCCGGAACGTGACATTTATGTGGGCCACTGTGGCGGGTTTTAACACCTTGTGTACGGTGGTTGCTATCCGGATGGATATAAAATATATTCTACCATCAAAAAAAACGTTTAGAAAACATCCCCTACTCGATAGTATCCAAACAAAAATTATTATAGGCCGTTGACCACAAGGTCATATTACCATAAGAAAAACGAGAAAGCATGGAAGCGATGAGTTAAGGAATTTGTAAATCTAAAAAATAAAAAAATAAGTAGAGTGTGTAATATGTATATTTATGCAACATTTTATTATTACAAAAAAATAACGGTGGTCACCATCCGTAAGAAATTGAGTAATACTTGCGAATTACGACTAATAAATCTTAACAAATGTGTTTACACTCGCGTTAAATATAATTGTGTGTTTATTCGCTTTGAAATTTTTATGTTGTTAGGTTGAAATTATTTGGAAATTTTGAATATGATGTTGCCAGATGTCCCGTTTAGTTTTGGTAGATATTAAGAATCATTAATTAATATTCTTAGGTTATTAAGTCACTAATGATGTTAAGGTTTACCATAGACATGACTTGAAAATAAAGGCTCCGTTTTTTTTATTAATAATAAAATTAGTGTTGTTTAACAGCGTTTACTGAGCGGGTAACTATTCCATCACACAAATACAACAAATCCGTCGTATACCTAATATAATTAACTATGGGTGTGTTTTTTTCTATTTGTATTTGTTTACACTTTTATATTTGTTGTTCTTGTGTGTGTGTGGAAAAATAAATGGTTTAAATGGCTTGCAAGAAATTAAATACATGATAAATAGTGTCTTTTGCCTTTAAAACGTGTAATACCGAAAAAATTATAAATGTAAATGCGTTAGGAAACAAATATACCATAACGTCAGTCTCTAATACATCAGGATATATTCAACTATGTATTTTTTTAATATGAGTACGACAAAGTGATCTTACTGCACCTGATGGTGGGTTGGGGTACCGATATAACGATAGACAGTAGGTACGTCCTACCACCAGCAAAATGTCAGCAGAATCGCCTAAATAACGATCGGGTTATGACAAATATTTATAATAATTACTTTGTCTTTCTCTCAATGAATATTTTGGATAATCGTTTTTTATATAAGTTAAGAAATGCACATCGTAGTATTACCGAAAAGTTTATTTACTACATTTTTTTATTATTTGTAGTATGTGCGTATAATTCCCCGCTAAGTGTGCGCCGAACCTTACCCGCAATCGCGTGCTACACCGCGGTTGAGCGGTCACTGTTTGATACGGTACATTTATGCCAATCGTGACCTCGAACTTATGACAAATATTATTTAATTCGCCTGGGTAGGTTACTAATAGTATATATTTTTTTAAGTATGATGCACTGAGTTTTGGTTTGAAAGAGAAGCAGAGTTATTGGGAATTAGAACTTTTTTATTATTGAATATCGAGGCGAGGAAGCTTTCGTGTTCTGTTCTATTTTCTTTCTCCTTCTGTTCTTATTCTATCGTTCTGTTGTGTCTTGAGTGCACATAAATAATCCAGAATATTAAATTATAAAGCCTACAGTCAGCCGCAAAAATAACTGAACAAAAGCAAATTTCAAATTGACTTGAATCGTTTGTGTCCGTATTACCAATTTTTCTATATCTCAAATAAACTTTATACGGTTAACTTTAATGTTTAGAAGCATTTTGAAGTTTTTAATGTGTTCAGCTACTTTTGTGACTGACTGTAAAAGGAATTAAACTGTGTTCGTCATCCTATGTTAAGTGTAGAGTGCAGTAAACGCATTTAATGTTTTTTAATATTTTTTTAAAATTCAAACATTTACATTAGTCTGCTATCGGTGGGCTAACAAATCAAACGATATATTATGCTCCTGTTGTAAATTATAGCTAAATTAATTACAATTTTAAATACATAGTAGGATATATTTTGTATCCGCCCGGATAGCGACTATCGTACACAAAGTCTTAAAATCCGCCATAGTGGCTCACGTTAGTGTGTCGCGTTCCGGGATCAACCTGTCCATATCCGGTTCAAACAAGCCGGCATAATTGTGTCGACTGTCGAGGGGTAATCATCTCTCGTCAGTCCACTTATCATCAGGATTACTTAGCCGCGACCGTATAAAAAAAATAAATTAAAAAAACATAAATTATTAGGAATGCGACTACAATCCAAAATTACTAGATTAACATAAAAAATTACGAAATGTTTTCTAATTATGCATCTTCAGAATCGATATGTTTTCAAGGTTAAAATGTTGATTATAAAGTCGCCACACTAGATATTATTTGCATTCGATCAGACGATAAACTAGAATTAGGAATTAATTTACATATAAACATATAGGGTCGAGAAGATTGATGTGTCTGGGTTGTATAGCAAGTTTCCTCTGATACTTTGTAAAACCTTGATTATAGAATAACAGCTCTGTATTATATACTGTCCCACTGCTGGGCACGGGCCTCCTTGCTACTGAAAGAGATTAGGCCTTAGCCCACGACCTTGGCATAGTGCGGATTGGTAGACTTTACACACCCTAAAAGTTCTTGTAGAGAACTCCTTAGGTATGCAGGTTTCCTCACGACGTTTTCCTTCACTGTTAAAGCAAGCGATGACTGACAAAGAATACCCACATCATTTTAGAAAGGTCAGAGGTGTGTGCCCTTGAGTTTTGAACCTGCGGACATTCATCTCATCAGAGCGTTCCAGTCCCAAATAGGCTTTCGCTCCCGTAAAACGTATTCTGTCCAGCCTGGCTTACTTGGTACTTTGGTTTTCCAACTTGGTACCTACTAGGTACCTTAACAAATTTAAAGAGCCATATAGTTCCTTTTATGACGAGATTAAGAGACTATACTTCGTATCCTTGGTGAAGGCTACTCATGGCTTGGTGCCTCGCATGCTATTAGGACCTAGCATAATTGACAAAATTTTGGTGGAATATCTTTACATACCCTCGAAAAGAGGGAAATTTTATACTGCATAGTACACGTAGTTAAAATTACTTTCGGTTATGCATACGAATCGCTTAATCCCAGATCGAGACCTAACAGGTTTCCACCTAATATAGTTGTCGATAAAAAATCCAGGAAGTCTTTAAACGCAGACCATCCAATAGATCTGGAATTTTTTGAGTTCCATGTTCGGGACATTCTGTGATTGGTAATGCTGGTTGTCATTTTCTAAGTGGAACATCATACGTATTAATCAACTGTCTACCCCGTCGGAGACAAGGCGTTACGCACGCTCTTGCATTCAGCACATTACTTCCTAGTCGTATATCTGTGTGAACGAAATCTACGTGTAGTACATAATCATTATTAAGATGGCGTCTTATTACTTCACTATTATGTTACGTGATTGATTTGGTTAAGCAGCTGATCTACTTTTCTATTACTGTATCCTTGTGCGTGTGTTTGTTTGTGTAAGTATATTAAAAATATATTTATAATGAACTTAGAATTATTTGTTATTTCAATTATTTGACAGAAGAAACTAGCATTATGTTTATTAGTTATGTATTGACGAATTTATGGAAAATAAACTGTTCCAATATTGGATAATACGTGAGATCAAACGCTGCAATATGACTTAGGATTTCATTTTTACCATTGCTACACTTTGGTGAAACTAAATTTCACTTATAGCACATCCAGAGCGCCTGCCCAATTCCTTAAAGTCGAGGACATTTGGAACTTTTCTATAAATCCTGTTCGGGCCAGTTTTAATGTGTATCATCATTCATATCTGAACTTTTTGAATTGAGATTATTTATAGCAATATAACAAAAGGTCATATGTATAAATGTAGTTATTTATGACATAAAAATGAAACAAGCTCTTCTCATGCCAAGTATCAGGTAGTCTTGAATGTTACTGATTACTTAATGGACCAAAATAACACTTATTATGAGATGATTAAGGAACTTTTTAATTCAAAGTATTGATGATTTTTATGCACAGAAATAACACTTATTAAAATTATATATTTGTTCGTTTCTCTTTAAGTAGTAATAAGATTAAGTCCACAAGCAAAGTCGCATGTATACTTCGTATCGTACATTGCCTATATTACAAAACAAAGATCGCCTACTGCGTATTGTCAAGAGAAAATGTTCTATATTTCGTAACAAACATTGAAACCTCATACGATGTGTAATTTTATATTTTGCAAATAGTTATTTAAAGTTACCAAGTGTTCGGTGTTTCTTAACGTCCGACGTTGCGTTTTGTTTTCGAAGGTTTGTGTTGTACCGATTAATTATGGTGTATATTATAAGTGTAATAGGAATCAGATTAGTTTGTACACAATGGGATTGTTAAGTGTTATTACTAATTGGGATTTTAGATGCTATTATATTTTGATAAATGGTTAAAGATCATCAAAACAAAATCTGTTTTCAACATCCATTAAGAATATTGGTAAATTATGAAAGCTCTCATTAAAAATGACTAGTAAAATGTTTTTGTGAACTTCAAGCTTCGTTGTAAAGTATTTTATTTGTGTTTTCAGTGTCTGTATATGTAAAGGGTAATAAAATTCACATATCGATGATACTTCTGGCGTGTACCAAACTTTATTCAGAACATTGTTTTCATCAAAACACATTACATTAAACAAAAATAGACACATTTTTCTTTCAATTCGTAATTTCAACATTTTACATTTTCTCGCAAACTTAAAAATAACAGGTACGTCAACTCAACCGTAATAAAAATTACAACAAAAATTACAATAGAGACTATTAGAGTATTACCGTCAGTGCGATAGACCGAGGGTCGGCGAGCACCAGCTCACAGGATCTGGCTTGCGCCACTATCCTCGTGCGAGTATTCGACGACCCGCGTTCGTTTTATGTGCTAGCTTATAGTTATATCACATTCAGGGGGCTGTCTTCCTGCAGCCTTAGTAGCTACCATGATGACCATGATGTCCATGATAATACTCGTGGCCGTGATCGTGGCCGACGACGATGGGGACTGGCACCTTCACGGGGTACGGCACGGGTTTCTCAACGTGGACTGGTACGTGTTTCTCGATGTGAACGGGGTAGGGTCTGTCCACGGGCACTTGCACGGGGTAGGGGATGTGCTTCTCCACTGGCACGTGGATGTGCTTCTCGACGGGGTAGGGCGCGGGCACGGGCACCTTCACTGGGTATGGCACCGGCTTCTCAACATGCACAGGCACTGGGCGGTCGACGGGTACTTTCACGGGGTAGGGCACGGGCTTCTCTACAGGGTAGGGTACGGGCTTCTCAACTGGGTAGGGCACTGGTTTGGGCACATGTACGGGGTAGGGCCTGTCAACGGGAACCTTGACGGGGTAGGGTACTTCCTTGATCACAGGGTAAGGAGCGGGTACATGGACGGGCACCTTGACCGGGTAGGGCACCTTCTTCTCTACAGGGTAGGGAGCGGGCACTGGTACTTTGACGGGCACATGGACTTTCTTCTCAACAGGGTAAGGTTCAGGCACGTAGACCTTGTAGGGAACGGGTCTGTCGACCGGGACGTGTACGGGGTAAGGTACCTTTTTCTCAACGGGGTAGGGTTGGGGTACATGGACGGGTACCTTGACGATTTCCTTAACCGGGTAAGGGACGTGCTTCACAACAGGGTAGGGTTGCGGGACAGGTACTTTAACTGGAACTGCCACTTTCTTTTCTACTGGGTAGGGAATGTGTTTCTCTACTGGGTAAGGAACAGGGACGTTCTTGACAACCGTGATGGTCTTGTGGACCTCGCCGTGTCCGCCGTAACCTTCGAATCCGCCATATCCGCCGTGTCCGCCTCCGTATCCGCCGTCGAAGCCCCCGTGCCAGCCAACGTCAATCAGTCCACGTTTTTCGTGCTTCTTATCCTCTGACACGGATTGTTCGTCGGTCACTGCCACTTCCTTTTCTGCTTTCTTAGCTTCTTCAGCATAAGCGAAGGCCAGGAGAGCCACCAGACTGGCGGCCACGAGCTGGAAAAAAAATAACCGATTAAACCAGGTCGAATATGATCGATGTCCACATAAGTCATTAAAGTTGACTAATTAAGTACGAAAACTCTTGGAGACAGTAATGATCGAGCTGTCAGCGACACAATGCGCGCACGCAATGTTTCCGCGTTACGAAATGTTAACTAGGACACGATGTCCCTGTGGGAATACGGCACTATCACAGCTCAACACTATCACTTTCAATTTAAATAAAACTGAACACACCGTTGGTCTCATGATGCTGTACTTGTGGTTGCACTGAAGCCAGCAAGGTCCTAAATGCGAATGATGCGTGTTGCTCGTTGCTTCGCTATATATATGCGGTAAGAGCGGCCGAGCGAAGAAAAAAAATGGCGGGCTCTGTAGGACTACGTTACACTTTCGCTTTCGAAGGGGTTCGCGCTCAGCATACAGCCGAAATTGGTTCATATCTGTCCGAGCTCAATCCGCGACCGGTTCGGATATCGACAGATCACAACTTTTGTTCTATGGAGAGCATTATTCCTTCATTACCTAATGACCCAAATACGGAAAATATTGTTTTTATTTAAATTCAAACACCTAATGGGCGCGGAAACGTGTTTCGATCGCAAATCTTTGTTGCTCAATCGACTTAAGCTTTAATAGTAATGTTAGAGATTATTACATAGATTGACATTTTGGATACATCCTGGAATTATTTCTAAGCGCATTTCAATTGCATTATGGGATAAATTTTGTGAATATAATTCTTATTAAATTTTAAAATGTCTTCGTCATTTTGCCACAGTCGTGCTGAGGGCTGGGGTTCAATCCTCGTGTAACATTTTTTTTATTAATATCAACTCGAATTTTGGTATATGTGCCCAATATGGCAATAAGGTCTTCCTCTAGCATATTATATGATGGGAATAGCCTACCTGGGAATAAAAGGCGTGACTCTTTATTATACCTAATCGTAGATGCAAATTGACGCATTTTGATTACGAAATTATTTAATTGCATATTTGTAAAAATGAGACGCATTTAGATATTTTATGCACGATTGATAGCGACAGATGGGTGTGTTATCTAGCATTCGTTTGGAATTTCATAATTTAGACAAGTCACGTGTTCAATCATTGTGTATTTATTTAAATCAGGTTTTCGTTTTATTGTGTGATGAATCCTAAGCAATTCGATGCGGTGATTGCATAGCCGTATGTTTGTAAGAATTCGTAGTAGAACAAAGAACGCTAATAGTTTCGCTTTGTTGGTAAGTGACGGGCGTTTCAGATCATGATAATAGTACTGACATTTTATTATTCGCGTAATAAAAAAATTCATTTCCAAAACACGTGTAAAATTTATATATAATTTTGTAAAATGTCTATCTCCCTTTTCGGAGAAATAGGGACGTTAAAGTAATCGTTTTCTGTTATATGTTATTTCTGAGTCTAGAATTTTGTTGAGATTTGATAATGACGTTTGAAAGTTCTCACATGGTAACACTGTATTGGTTATGTTCTATTATCTATATCATAGTGACCACGAAGGTTGCAAACTCTTCGAAACGTCGGGAGAATACTAAAATATAAAAAAAAATATTTATATCGTTAGAAGATTTGACGAAATAGAAAAAGAACAGTAGTTTGGCCGTAGGTATCACGCAGGAAAAAATAGTGAGTATAAGGGAGATAGACTTCTAGTTATCCTACAAAGAATAAACATGTAGCTAGCTAGCAATAGTATAAACATGAGGTAACTAAGACAAAGCTTGCCCAAGAAGGTTGTAAAATCGTATGGGAATTGAAAACGTATTATTTTTCAAGTAAATAAGTGAACTGATATATTTTTTCTTCATTGTATCTATTTCATACCTTTAAACTGACTTTGAAACAAACACTAGAGTTTATTGTCCATTTTTCTCTGGTGGAAACTACTGATGGCAGAATAAAAATGTATTAAATGAAAATAATATTAATATTTTATTAATTTGAATAAATTATTTTAATTAATTTTATTTCACAAATCATTGGACCATGTAGATAGATAGTAAGTGACCCCTAAGTAATACGGAACTGTGCATCACACACGACACGTTGTGATTGCTTTTTTATTTAACCTGAATCACGTTGACTTTGCAATTTATGAGATACCGAAAATACAGCTAAGAAAAACGAATTAATATTATTAGAAAAAAAAAACAACAATCGAACAAGTTTTTCTGGTTGACTGCAGTTTTTAAAGCGAACGAAGTTACAGCTATATATAATTGTTAAATTTAGGTAGATGTTACTTTGAATTTTCGGATGACCAACACCTCAGTCAATCTCGTGACCATGAAGGCTGTAGTTTTCGAAATGTCGGGATAAAATTATGATATAAAACAGCGATAAGATCAGTAAAATAGATTTATTTCGAAGTTACAACTATAAGCAATATTTTAACCAGTCTGAAGTAAGAACTATATCCGCTTATGAGAATGCGTATTCCTCATCAAGTAATACATTAGCATTATTGTTTTCTAATTGGAAGAATATGAATGTTTTTAAATAGGTAAACTTTATTTAAATCGTGGTTAAGTTTGTAAATATTATCAAGTTTGCAATTACTTAATGGTCTGTATTGTTTGTGCGAATTTGTGATCGGAATTACAAACCATTGTCCTAATCGATGTTCGCTCGATACAATCGTTCGATTTATTCGTACCATGAATGCGTGCTAATGATATCAATTAGAACTACAGTTTAACGGTTTTCGGCACTATGCGGCTATACTAACCTTACTACAAGATTGTCATATGGTATTTTACTTTTCTACCTATTGGTACAATATAAAATAAAAACACATTACATAAATTAAGTAACTTTATTACAATTACATCTTATAAATCGTTAGTGTTATCACCACATCGGAATGATTTTTTTATTGCCATAGCAGGCAAATGAGCAAGCGTTTCACGTGACATTAAGCAACATCCACAACCCACGGACTAAAGCAATGCTATAGGCATATCCACGCCATTGCCTACTGAGAAGTGAGCACTGTCTTTAAGCCTCGTTTAAAGGACAAATCTTAGTACTCGGAGAGCACTAGCAGGGAGTTCATTCCAAACGTGTTATCGATGTGAAGAAAAGACTCCTAGAAATTTCCTATAATTACTCCATCGACATCTATATATATAAAAATGAATCCCTATTTCCCTTGGTCAAGCCATCACGTGTCAACAGCTGGACTAATTTCACTATTTTTTTTATTGTCTTTGAAAATTGCACGGAAAATTAGAAAATTTAAGAAAACTTAACGTAAATATTAATTTTATATAACTCAATTGTTTGAAATAACTGTCAGCGATTGACAGAATGCGCGTTGCAAATTCATAGTTAAGACGGGACAACGTCTGTCGGGTCAACTAGTTTTCAAATAATTGAACTCGAAAGGTGCGTATTATTACGAGTTGATAAATCAACTCGTAATAATACGCACCTTTCGAGTTCAATTATAGGCTAAAGCCTAAAAGACCATTTCTACTGCATAAAGACGATAGATGATGTCGCACTATAGACGCCAATATGGCGACAGTATATAATATCTTTCAATATAATACTAAAACATTGTATAAGTTTAATAAAAGTTCATTGTATCTTCAGTGGAGCGCTACTTGTTCAACCATAACACGTAACCATCATATACCTTAGAGAGATAAGCTGTGGACAAGAAAAAATCCACCAATACAATCCTTTCATTTTACCATCTTCGCTTAGCATTTCTGGTGGAAAGGACATTTTTTTGACAGTGAGAATTTTAGTACAATTTAACTACGCACGTCGTTGGCGTAAACGCACCCTAATGCCCTAATTCTAAGCGTGAAAGGAATGGCCGCAAATGAAAGGACCCAATAAAGCATTAACTAAAGGAGCAATAAACTTCAATACTAAATTTAATTCATTTGTGTGCAAATTTTGATTTGAAGACGTAAAACAATTTAATTTTATAACCTGCTATGATCGGCGATAGCCTATTTGGGTGTAGAACGGACTGCTGAGACGAATGTCCACAGGTTCAAATTCTAAGGGCACATACCTCTGACTTTTCTAAAACTATGTACGTATTCTTTGTGAATTATCGCATGCTCTAACGGTGAAGGAAAACATCGTGACGAAACCTGCATACTTGAGTTCTCTATAAGAATTTTGAGGGTGCGTGAACTCTATCAATCCGTCCTAGGCCAGCGTGGTGAACTAAGGCCTATTCCCTCTCAGTAGTAGAGGTGGCCCGTGCCCAGCAGTGGGACAGTATATAATAAACGATGGTTTAGTACAGATATTGCTGAAATTAACTGTTAAAATATAGATTCTTGATAGTGAAGGAACAGATAAATCGTATCGGTCCGAAAGATTCTTAACTTATGTGATATTAACGCCCCACTATATTTATACATGTAGGCGTGTGAAGAAACACTACGTATACAAAAAACCAAGAACATTATTAACCTATTGATTGAAATAAAACTATTTTTCAGATTTTATCGCGGTTTCTCGTACTGACTTTTCGAACATTTCGCTGTCTTCATGATCTCAGAAGATGATGATGGGATCCCCCCTTCCCCGACACTATGAAAGTTGCAAAGTTTTGAAATCATGAAGAGAAAATTATAACATAAAAACTGCGTTAAAATCCGAACATTTGTTTTATTTAAATATTTTACGTTCGCGTAAACATAAGAAATCATTATATAAATTTATTTTTATTTTTAAGTTGTAAGTTTTCCAAAAAAAAATAATTATCATATTTTTATAAATTCTATAGATCATATTATACCATGAGTGTTCGTGAATTGCAATGTTTAATAGATCTTTCATCACAGAGTACCTACGAATAGCTAATATAATCTAATATATTATTTATAAAATACTATGTTGCAATAGATGTATGTTACATTAATTTTGAAGTTTTAAATAAGATTACTTCTGTATGAACGTTAAATAAAAAAAAAATACTTTGCGTCATTTTTGGGAGTGGTTTCAGGTCATCTATGAATCGATCTTCCGTGCATTAGACATTAGCTACAGTTTGATTCTATATAGAATATTTTCAACGAGCATTTGAAGTTTGCCAATCAATAACATTACAAAACGAACACCCACACAGTAATAAAAACTCGTTCTTATTCTATTTGTATTAAGGTGGGGAATCTGTTAGTTCCATCAGCAAGACGTTAGTAACAATTTATATGCGAATAATTTCTATGAAAACTGGTTGATCGTCTACGCCATTTCTTAAGAGCAGTGAGAAAATGTTCCTTGATGCATTTTCTTCACTTTTCCTCGCTTTGAGATTGCGAAACGAATATATCTATAGCTTTGCTTGATATTTAGTTTTTTAGTTATAAAACAACTCTATACACTACATATATTTATGTAATAAAAATGTCACCCTTTTATTTTTGAATGGGTAAAAAGCGGGCCAATTAAGTTATATCTTATTATATAATTTTGATAGTATCAGCCCTGTATTATGTACTATCCCACTGCTGGGCATGGGACTCCTCTACTACTGAGAGGGATTAAGCCTTAGTCCACCACGCTACCCTAGTGTGGATTAGTAGTCTTCACACACCCTCAAAATTCCTATATAAAACCTATCAGGTATGCAGGTTTCCTCACGATGTTTTCCTTCACTCTTAAAGCAAGCGATACAAAGAAAACACACATAATTTTAGAAAAGTCACAGGTATGTGTATGCCCGGGGGATTTGAACCTGTGGACATTTGTCTCGGCAGTCCGTTCCACACCCAACTAGGCTACCGCCGCTCTTATTTATCTTGTATCGATTGATCTAATTTCTTTTCCATGAAATGATGAGTCTGAAACCATATTTAATTCTGACTAACTCACGTATATTTTTAACGATAACATATATTGTGTTTGCATATCTTGGGTTTTGAACCCTAGTATTTAAAGGCTAAGCGCTTTATTACGCTACACGGCCACTCAGTGATGTAGCTACCACCATATCAGCCTTATCAATGATACGGACCCCCTAGCTTTAAAGGCCTTTCTTGGGCCATACCTTCATTACACTATGCGGGCAACGAAAAGTTTGCAGTGCCCTGAAGAGCCCCCAAATTTTCATGTAGGGCCCTTCTAAGGAAAGCTACACCACTGCGGCCGCTAGTATATAGAAGTAATATTCATAATTTATGATAAAACAAAGGTTTAGGAATTCGATTTATTTTATAGTACCAATAATCCGGATCAATAAATGTAAACAAATTCTCACATAAACTTTAAAATATAATTCTCAAATCCTGATATAATTGTATATTCATGAATATTAAATAAATATTGCAATTTGATAGGTATTTATTTAATAAACTAGTGATTTATATAATTTTTATTTATATCTAATTTTAAATGCATTAAATTATATCGTCACATTAGTGTGGGTGCTGCGCAGACGCAACCAACCGGTGCAGTAGACATACGATACAAAGTTTCAGGAACGAGCTATCATTATAATATCACAATCTCACGAACTACTAAAGCAATTTCGATTGTTTTTCACTAATTGGAAGCTACATTACTCCTGATTGCTACAGTCTACTTTTTAAACTGGGAAAATATAGCCGCGAGCAATTTATTGTAATTATTAAACTAAGTGTCAATTAATCCATTCTGTTAAATATATTTATAATATAGTAGATACTAGAATAATCTTTGATAATATAGACCCACAGCGCTTTCTAAGACTATGACATTTTTGCTCTACTATATTTATAAATATAATTAAAAAAAAACAAGACCCTAATCTTCTAGCGAACTGTTGTGTTCAATTAATAACCATACCGACTACAAACCCAGAAAAAAACTCCTCTAACCACTTAAGGTTATAGCTTAAGGTCTATTTTTCATACATTTTGTTTCACCTTTAATCTGGGTAACTAAACAAGTATTGACAAGTAAAGAATTTAAATTCACGTCTAGTTAGTGATTAGTTCTCGCAGTTGAAAGAAAAACGTAAAAATAATTAATATACATGGATATTTCGGCCTTTAAAATTTCGTCATATTAAATTTTAAAGGCCGAAATATCCATGCATAACGTAGAGGTAGATAACCTTTGGATTTGCAATCTAAGGCTAAAAATATTGCTTCGAGTGCGGATAACACCTTTCAACCAATGTCGAATTGCCTAGGCAGGAAAGAGATGAACTAGACGAGGTTTGATTACGTAATTCTATTTTCAAAATACTCTTCGACTTTTGAAAGCGAAAGGGTAAATGGTTTCACAAGTTGGTATTATAGCAATATTTAATATTTTATACTCTTCCTGAGAGCCTTGATGTCGTAGTTTTATCGCGTGCGCGGTACACCGCTCTGAGGTGCCGATTGTGTTGATAGTCGAGATAATTATGCCGGCTTTATCATTTCACCTATTTTTTTTTTCGCCATAGTGGCCCACGTAAGTGGCGCGTTCCATGATCAGCCTGTGTAATGTGTATATTCCGTTCCAATAGGCCGGCATAATTGTGTCGATTTTATTGGAGCCCACTCTACTTACCATCAGACACAGTGGAGTTACTTTACTGTGTGCGTATAAAAAACAATCATAATATCACTAAAAGCGATTTCTGGGACAACCTTCACATAGAAAAATAAATCAGATAAGTATATTGCTATGAAAGAAATATGGACAAAAAAATGATTAAAATTCTTTTTCTACTATAAAAGTCGTGACTGGAGGTATTAGTAGGCCATTAATTGATCAATCTGGCATCAATATAATCAGTTACCTTGATAAAATTTATATGATTTTTTCATTCAGAAAAAATACAGCTAAGGAATCTCGCAGACGCTGTCAACTTGTTGCACAGACACTACGCCATCAGTTTCATATTACTGTTCATAATTTTCCCGTGACAAATTAACAGCGTCTGTGCGGTGCCTAATTTGCTCGATGTTGGGATTATTATCCAACGGCAATAGAAGAGTGCACGATAGCCTAGTTGTGAACGGAAAGGATTGTCGAAACCAAGGTCCATAGGTTCAAAACCCAAGGCATACACCTCCTGGCTGTTCCAAGTTATGTATGTATATATTCATTATTTATCGTTCTTTTTAACGGTAAAAGAAAACATTATGAGAAATACATACTCAAGAACTCTACATTAGAATTTCGATGCGAAGACTGCAAATTAAAAGCCAGCGTGGTGGATTAAGGCCTAAACCCTCTCAGTACAGGAGGCCCGTGGACAACAATGGGCAGTATATAATACATGGGAAGAATTATTATTATATAACATAGTATTGGTGGAGTCGCCCCTATCACATAAGGGAGATATAATCTTGGCTAAATGAGTACCAGTTGCTATTCTACCTAACCGTTTGGGTATGGGTTAGGTTAATTTAATAATACATAGTTGATAAAGGCCTGAGGATACTATTGACATTATGTTTGTAAAAAACTGCGAAGTAGACGCGTGGGATGTAAAAACAGCCTTGAGTCTATGATCCTTAATGATATTATAAATATAAAGAGTGTATTTTTGTAAAATAGTTGATGGTCTGGTTAAACCTCTGCCTATCCTTTCGGTAATAATAGCGTCATGTATATGTGGGCAAACTGTGTAATTTCTGAATTATTCTCTTTTCACGTAGCAAGTTTTTAGTGATATGATGCAGATTTATTCTGGAATATTATTAACATTACGTTTATATAGAAATGAGGTTAGGGAAGAAATCAAATATGTAGTATATAATATACCTATTGCCGGTGATTTACATGGTTTGTGTGTGACTTATTCCTGGGAAAATAATTAGAAACATTACAAACAACGGATGTAAATTGGTTATGAACCACTAAAACCGCTTCACTTGGAATCTCTGCTTACAATCCCAAAAGAATGATGGATGATTTGCCAGCCTCATTGAAAAGGAATAGGGATGAAGGAAGGATTTATAATCCAAAGAGTAAAAATATTTGGGCTTTCGGATGTCAGTGGTTGTTCTATGAACCAGCACTATTTGTTTTATGATTTTATTATATTAAATTCTAATAATATTCGAATTTATTTATAGTTATTTGACATTTACAAGTTACGTGATTCTAACTTTAAAATTCGTTATACTAACGTATTCAGTTGATCCGTTTAATGTTTATAATCATTAAGAGGCCAGAGATAGATCCTGGAGCTAACCCTGTACCAAATGTATTCGCTTAATTCCTGTGAATTATGCCTGACCCTAGAACGCCGTCTGACGCAAAGAGTGTAGCAAGTTCATCACAAGGTGGTGCTCCCTTATAGCTGTTTTTGTCTAGCTTTTTAACGGAGATCTCTTTCAATATCAATCATCAAGATCAAATGCTGGTGGTAGGATATATTTTATATCCGCCCGAATAGCGACCACCGTACAGAAGAAGTTAAGCCTGACATAGTCGCTCACGTAAGTGTATCGCATTTCGGGATCAGCCGGCATAATTGTATTGACTGTCGAGGGGTAATCATCTCTCGTCAGTTGACATTCTATTGGACCCCATTCCTCTTACCATTAGGTGTAGTGGATCACTTTGCCGTTCTCATATAAAAAAAAAATGATTGGCATCCATAGTATTGTGACGTGTCTTTCTGGATGGTAAAGAATACGCTTCACATGATCCACGTGTTTGCATGGCTTGCAATAAAGTATATTAATTAGCTAATTCGAATGTTGTAGGAATTATCTGACCTTTGAGCAGCAGGATGTGCGAATTCCTGTCTAATTAATATATTAACAAGGTTGTTACGGTTTCTTCTTTCAAATTTTGATTTTAAAAGTAAATGGTGAGATATATGTATCACTAACTGGTGGTAGGTCTCTCATATATGAGAATCCGCCTGGGTACTACCGCAATGTCTATTTCTGCCGCCAAGCAGCAGTGTGTAGTCACTGTAGTCTTCCGGTTTGAAGGGCATTGTAGCCAGTGTAACTACTGGACATAATAAGACTTAACATCTCATGTCTCAGGATGGCGAGTGCAGTAGAATACCACACAATAATTTGTAACTCAAGGTGTGGGATGGTGTTTCTGTTATTTATAGGCGGTCGTATCACTTACCATCAGGTAATGGCAAGCTCGCTCGTCATTCAAAGCAATAAAAAAAATCTTCCTAATTATATCATTGCTAAAGGGAAGATTGGTTGTTTGTAAGGCACCGCGCAGACGTTGTCAGCTTATTGCCAAAAACGCTATTATGAAACTCATTGTTGCTGAAGTTGTTGGTGTTGCTGAACCAATTGTCAATATTATAGTACAACTTAGGGTATGTTTTATAATGAGTCCCCCCGTGACCATGAAGGCTGCAAAGTCTTCAAAACGTCGTGAGAAAAGTAAAATATTAAAACCGCGATAAAATCTGAAAAATAGTTTAATTTAAATGTCTAACATTCGCGTAAACAGAAGAAATCATTATTCATTATGTTTCATAATGTTAAAGTAAATGTTTTTTGGCCAGTTAGCGGATACTGGACAATTATTGAATTTTCTTATAAAATTTATAAATTTATAATAATAATAACACATAAACACATAATAAAATCATTTCAAACCTATATCCCAGCCTAACAGTTAAAGAACTAAGACCTTATAATTCTTTTTTTTTAAGCATTATTAATCAACTCGTCAAAAATACATTTAATAACATAATTACTGCGCTGACGTTTTTGAAAATCTTTTAATGATGCAATTTTCGAAATGTCTTGCACATTAATAGCCTTTGAAAAGGTTATCTTGTTTGGTTTACTCGTATTTCCTCGTTGAAAATTTAATATATTACGATCAAAATAAAGTATTCGAAGAGCAACTAATAATATAATACTCATTAAAATAAAACTATTTTTCGAATTTTATCGCGGTCTTTTATATTATGATTTTTTCCCGACGTTTCGAAGACTTTGCAGCCTTCATGGTTACGGAAGGGCTGAGGTTTTGGTCGTCCAAAAAGTCAAAGTTACAATGTCTATTATCTATTAAACATTTTTTTTAATTTAACATGTATGTTTTTACAGTTCGATCTACGCAGTATGAGCTTACAATAGGAGATCAATCTGCTTAGACTGACTAGTAGACTACGTTCAACTACTTCTATTGACTGCATATGAAAATCTGTCATAGTGGATCTAATACATCGCAAACTTGATCCTAAACAGAGAAGCAAGCCAGCAAAATTCTAGATATAGTGGCCAGCTTGTGTGCCTCATTAGCAATAGCAAAACATTAAAAAAACTATATTATGCTAGATATTTATTTGGGTATGATACCTGAGAGATAATGAATTATAACGATCTTAACTAGGTTACTAGAACAGTAAACACTTTACGCGATTAAAATTAAAATTACGTAAATTCCGCATTACTTCACATTTCTCTCCTTGTAATACATATGTATAGTACAGTGCATTGACAATTTCATATAGTTCGTTTATCCATTGACGTAATATTACGGAGTTTTCGTAACTCACAGCTATGAATTCGCACTGACGCCTGCGCACGCTTGAACGTTAATATTTGCATTTTGATATATAAATAAAATAATATTATGTTTTACTGTTAAAACTTGAATTTAACTTAAATTAATATAATGTTATGGGTGTAATTATAGCAGAAAGAACTAACAAAATTATACAGTTGTTAGTAAATAATAATCACTGTTGCCTATGTTATATAAGAAAAGGCTTTACAGGGGCGTTTACAGTCAGAAATATGGATAAAGAAGTTGTACGGTTATTTAGAGCTAGCAGCCTAAACAATAATGTTTTCTGTAATAATAGTCATAATATTTTAATCTATAAATATGACTATAGCGTATTAAACATTTGATTTAGCATTTAAATTGTGTGCGAGCATCAGAAATTGATTTAACCTTAAACTTTTTAAAAATAACCAAATATGTGAAAATTATTTTATCTAATAAGGAAAGCATTATGCACTACATTATCTATAAAGCGTATAAGGAAATTGCATTATAATGATTATGAATAAAAACAAACGCCAAAAACAGATTTATAGAGATATTTAAATAATGATTTTCGTGTTTGCGTCATATAAATTTCCAAAAATATCTAATGTAAATTAGAAGCATAAACATAACAACGTAAAACAGTCTTGAAAACAAAAACAAAATTAAATTAGAATATAAACATTGTCAAATACTTCACAACCAAAATTCTTAAACATTTAAAAAATATTGAGTTATTGTTCGTTACTTACTAACATATTATAAATCATTGAATTTATACCATGTAGCTGTGGTCACTCGAATAAATAAATAAAGTAAATTATAAGGCCTTGTTTACCATAGTATATTACCGTAATATCCTACGTAAGATTTCGAAAATTCACATAAACAGTAACTGGTTTTGACGTCAAATCCTTGCAATCTTGCGCTGTAAATGATCCATTACTTCCACATCTTGTTTCGTAATTCGGTCTTGATTTTTAGATATTGGATGCTTATAAATCATTCTGTCAATTACATGTTTTAAACATCGCCCATCTCTATATGATTAGGCAAGACGAGCGCAAGCGCATCGATTTAGGCAATTGTTCCGGCCATTGGTTTCGAGTATTTATTAATTTAACGTTTAGATTTTGTATTACTAAAGTGATTGTATTTCATCTAATTTTTGTTATTGCGAAATGTTTTGGGAAACACGTGTATTTAACAATGACAAAATATCTAGAGACACGAAGGTATCTTTATCAGCATTAATGTGACAGTTTAGGCGGAACAGTTCGTACGTGATAAGAGACTTTCCCGTCTTCACACCCACCACTACAACTCCTGTAAGCCAGGATCAGCAGTGGCACGCATTTTATGACACCGAGCAGTGAAGCTCGGCGAGTCTCAGGGAAAACTAATATGTCATTATCCCGCAACGAAATTAATCAAAATCAAAGATAGGGAGGAGTTGGAAATATTAATATTAATAAGTGAGATTACATCATCATCATCAGCCTATATCTCTGTCCACTGCTGAAAAAGGCCTCCCCCATCATGCGTCATTTTACTCTGTCTATGACCTGTCGCATCCATTTCTTGCCTTACGTTTCGCAGATCGTCACGACACTTTTGAATTTGAAACAGATATGTGAAATATAATTGACCCTGAATTAATTTTCTCTTAAATCGATACCAGCATAATTTTTCTGGTAAGGAAGCGCATGTACAAAAGTATACGCTGCTGCAAAATCAGTGTTGAAAAAATTAAATAGAACATTCCATTTTATTTACTTTTTGTTATTAATGCGCATTCCATATATTGCAAAGGTGAAACATGTATTTTGAAATAGAGATCCAAAAATTGCAAAGTAGTTTGCAATGAGCATACGTATTTCAGAGTCATTTGTGAGATGCTAACTCAAGTATGATGATAGATAAATTATTATTTATTATACAACGTTTCATAAATATATCAATGCCAATAAAAAAATAATGGATATTCAAAAGATTGTATAATATTTATGTGCAAAGACGTCTTTCAGGATTGGTCTTATCTCACTTATAGTAATATAATCGTATTTATATATATAATAAAATGAACTTTTGCACAGATACAAAAATTATAAATGTGTTAATTTGCAAAAGTAAATTATTATATCAATAACATGACACGCTTCTTATGTATAGCGTGCCACGCCATTTTTCACTCCGACCCCGACTCTGAATTTTGAATGCTCTCGCATTACCTCATGAGTTCACACGCTCTTATTGGCTGAGCGCGCATGTCGCATCATCAGGAGCCAATGGCACTGAATTCCCGAAGCAACCCGAGGTTTGACCCGAACGTAGCTATGCCTAATTAATTAAATAAATATTTAAGACATTCAAAATGCCACAAATCGATTCATTGCATTGCATTCGAAGATTAATTCAATCCTCGTGTGAATTAAATGAGCAATATTTCATTTGAAAACGCCTCAGGCACGATGTCCATCCTACTATATTTTTAACAGAGTATTTTAATTTAAATAAATATTTAAACGACTTAAAATAACGTAGGAGTTTCTCAATTCCACTGTTTTTATGTTTCTTACCTACTGAGGTAAGGGAAGCGTTGTTTGTCAAAAGTACTGACTTTTGACAGGGTGAACTCAATAGGTGAAATTTTGATGATTATATTTTTATTTGAAAGCTGGTGCTTCCCGTATGGTCATTTCCCGTAATTTTAATTCATCATCGACTCCACAATTGATAGCCAGTACATAAATAATATTAAATATTTTTTTGGTTTTTAGTGGTTTTAGAAGGAGGTATAATTTTTAATAAGCACCTGTAATATTTATTAATCGGTTTCTGTATATTCGTTTGAATGCCAATTAGAGCGTTCGAATACGAACGCGGCGGTTACGATGTGCCAATGCGAAATAGGCTTAGATACGCACTGCAGTTAAGTGTTATTTCGCAAAACACCGCGGTCGCCGCTCGTTCGGCCGATTGTCGTACACCAAGGTCCTTTTTGTTCTCTGTATAATGTTTTATTTTTATTAGGACCTTTTAATTCCAAATTGCACAAATTCACTGGTTGTTTACAATGTTATATGTATGTTACTCCCATGGTGTATGATCTGTCCTATTTTATTAGAATCACTTGTTTTTAAAATCAAAATTATATGTGCATAGAATTATGAATTACATAATACTGCATGAGATGGTGCCAACTAAATTCGTCATAAAAGACATTGGATATTTTTTTTTATTGGGCCGTGACAAAGTGACCCCGCTACACCTTTTGGTAAATGGAGTTGGTTCCAATAGAAATTCGACTGACGCGATGATTACCCCTCGACAGTCGACACAATTATGCCGGCCTGTTGGAATCAGATATACACAGGCTAAACAAGGGTCGTGATACATTTACGTCAGCCATTATGCGTTTTACAACTTGTGTATATCACTCGTAATACGGGCGGATGCAAACTACCTACCGCGAGCAACCCCAGCCTTACTCAGTGGATTAAAAATAAATTATTTAGTCTGATTAACATGCTCTCAAAAGCAAGTAGGCCACATACATCCAAACTCACTAAAAATGGATTGCATGTGCGTGTTTCTTAATATGTTCCAAATAGATTGCTATCAACGCGTCGGGTGCCTTTTTCCTGGTACGGTAGAGAAACCTTAGCTTATAGGACCAAATAGTTTGATTGCAAATAATATTTGCTTTTCGCCTGGTACGGCAGAAAGAAACAGCTTATAGGGCAGAATAGTTTGATTTATTTTTCCCCTGCCATGATTGTTTATTGTATATAATGGTAAATGAAATGAAATACAAATGCTATACCTAACGGAAACGCAGTACAAGTGGGAACCAGAAATTGCATCGTAGTGAAAATTGGGGTAAATTAATTTGAGACCTCATTTACCATCTAGCAAATATTTACACATAAGCTACAAATCAAGTTTGAAAAGGGTTACATCTAAATCTATTTTATTACATGAAATATAAAAAACGATCTCAAATAATAGTGTTTATTGTGAAAAAAAAATCAAAATCGGTTAAGTATTTTCTGAGATTAGCGCGTTCAAACAAACTTTTCAACTTTATATATAAGTATAGATTATAATATAGTATTTACCTTAGCATAATAATGTTGGGAATAAAAAATAGTCATGAAAACATATAGACAATGAAAATCAAGTCCTTGTATTATAATAATTGTAATATAATAAGTAATAACAGAATATTATAATTCAGAGTTAATTTGAAGTTTTAAAATGTTTTTTCTTCTATATATTTCATTTTGTTTACATTATTTATTGATTCAAACAAAACAGCAGAAAAATAGGTCTATGCTTTTACTGAGCGTTTATAGGTGCTAGCGAAATGGCGGATGAAGCGTTTATCTGAAAAGAAAATATTAATTTAAAAAACTAATAATTCTGGAAGAGCAGGTAGGGGTCGACCGCACCGACCCTTCGAATGTCAGATGTTTGATATTTTTACGCCAGGTCCAAAGTATTCTGAATCGACGGGAATGCATGAAAAGATTGATAAAGGTAGACGAAGCGAGAGAAGTATGACAGAATCATGCAATGTGGCACTCCATAGTCTCTGCCTATACCTATGGGATATAGTTGTGGTACCATGTGTGTGTGTGTGTGTGTAATAATTCAGGATCAAACAAATTACAACCGAAATATTATTCTTATGACAAACATGACGTTTTTGTTTTTTTCACCTCTAAAGCCAGATCCTATTCAAATGAATAATTCTGCTAACTAGCAGAAAAGATTTCTTTAATATTCTGCGCAGCTGATTTATTTAAATAAAAACAATTAGCTAATGATTTGTGTATATACTAAGTAAATAGTATTTTATTTTCATTTATTTATCTTTTACTTAAAAACCACATGAGATGGGAGCGAGTCGTGTCTTACGATAGGTCAGGTCTTGGAAATTTTGATTTCTTTAAAAAGGATTTATAGAAATAGAGCCCGCGTCCTTCATACGTGAGAATTTCAAAAATAACCATTTCTCCACTTTAACGAAGGGTCGAGAGCTAGAGTTATTATTGGAGCATGGTATCATCAGCCCGTACTGTTCTGTGGATGGTGGAAACCGCAGTAACTATTAAATTGACAAGATTACTCAAAGCACGTTGCGTGGAGTAAAGAAATTTCCCCGTTTACAGGAGGGAAGTGGTTCTCATTGGAAGAATTTTTTTTTTGAGAAATATTTTTCCATAAACTGCAGTTTAATACACAATAAGCAAACATATACAAACCTTATATAATTTTATTTTAAGGTACCGGATCCATTGGATTAACTATTTTATAATCTTCATAAAATCATTTCATGAAAATAAAGAAAACCTATGATTAAATTGCATATCTCTACGTATTATAAAATGTTATAATAACGAATAAAAAATTGTAGTATGTTATT
Organism: Manduca sexta; assembly: GCF_014839805.1. Lineage (NCBI taxonomy): Eukaryota > Metazoa > Arthropoda > Insecta > Lepidoptera > Sphingidae > Manduca > Manduca sexta. The sequence continues at coordinate 9,323,036 of NC_051134.1, read as the reverse complement.
GCTTTATAACACAAAAAAATATGAAGGGTGGGCCTCATTAGGAACCGGGCCGTCTTCGGTTACATTAATTCATGCTGAAATTATTTTTGTGATACTTGTAATTTAAATATTGATACTTACCCCTAAAGGTAGATGCTCCACCGCCATAAGCGGCGACGATCATCATGAAACCCAGAAGTATTATAGTTTTCCAATGCATTTCGACTACACGTTAATTCTCTGTCGAATTACTTTGCTAACGTTTTGTGGAATATTTATAGAAAAAATTATGATTTGATTTGACGCGACTGTATTTTTACGATTGTAATTTCAAGATATTCGATATGGAATATTTGACTAGTGACTGTTTTTCGGGTTTGGTTGTTTTTATATTATAATATTCTTTTGACGTTTCGAAGACTTCGCAGCCTTCATGGTCAGGGGAGCTGAGGTGTTTGTCGTCCGAAAAGTCAAATATACAATATCTATCTGACTATTGAAATAAAAACTATTTAAACGGATTTTATCGCGGTTTTTTATATTATTATTTTCTCCCGACGTTTCGAAGACTTTGCAGCCTTCGTGGTCACGGGGGGGACTGAGGTGTTGTTCATCCGTAAAGTCAAAGTTACAAAAACTACCTACATTTTTCAAATATACAACTTTTTAAAATTTTTATCTGTTGACGGTCCGATCTACGCAGAATGAGCTCACAGTGTCTTGAGGTCTGGCAGCCGGTCTTTTGGGATCCGATTTAATTAAATGTAGAACAGGATCCCAGGCTTGTGCAAGCTTCCAACCATCTTCCCTATTGAAAGTTGGGTGTTTTTAATTTCAATAGCCTCGCGAATCATCCTAGGCAGGAATCGGTGTTCTTTGGCAAGGATTTGTGGCTTGTCTAATCGCAAATAATGATTGGAGCCTCCTTCAGAATGTTCAGCGACTGCAGACTTCGTATAAGAAATCATTATCTATCTGACTAATCAATACATTCGCGTAAACATAAGAAATCAGTAGTTCACAACTTTGTAAAAATATACACTGATTTCTCATCTTTCTTTAGTCAAATATTATTCCAAAAGGAAACAGCAAATTGAACATTCTTTATTCTTGAAAAACATGAATATACAGGGACGACCTTATTGATAAGCATGAATGATGCGGTGCGTATAACAATATTATTAAACGCCTTAATGGATTCGCAACGAGCAAATGTGTAATAGAAAATAACAATACACTAAAGAAACATGAGACCATGACAAATATGTTACTACAACCTAAGATGTATTTATTCCATAGATACGTTGTCCTAATATTGGCAAGAAGAAAGCAAGGTAATTGCCCGACATTCATTAGTCAACCTCCAATCATTGTCGCGGCTAGTCGGCTTACTAAATTTTTATATTTTTATAAATAAAATAATAATATAATAATAATAATATCAGCCCCGTATTATATACTTGCCCACTGCTGAGCACGGACCTCCTCTACTACTGAGAGGGATTAGGCCTTAGTCCACCACGCTGGCCTAGTGCGAATTGGTAGACTTCACACACCTTCGAAATTCCTATAGAGAACTTCTCGGATGTGCAGGTTTCCTCACGATGTTTTCCTTCACCGTTAAAGCGAACGATAAATTCACAAAGAATACAAACATGATTTTTTAAAAAAGTCAGAGGTGTGTGCCCTTGGGATTTGAACCTGCGGACATTCACTTGGCAGACCGTTCCACACCCAACTAGGCTATCGCCGCATATATATAAATAAAATGCCTTCCTGTATTTTTAGACCATGTACAAATTTTACATATTTAACCTATTTTTAACTAATAAATGCATTTTATTCGACTGTCATGGCGACTAGAAACTAATAAACTAGATGGCCACGGCGCGGCGGTCGACGTTCGGGCCGTATCAGTGCCAGCTGCTAGGGCTATACAAGTATGTGACTATAATAAATAGTGCGCTGTTTTTATGTGCAATTTTGCTAGTCTATGACATGTCTATTTGTAAAACGTTATTGACTATAACGGTCAGTTATAAAATAAATAATTCGCAAGAGCTAGTATCTCGTTATCAACAGCAGCAGCACCAACTGACGTCTTTTTATTTTATACTTTACCATAATTGGAAAACAAACACCACAAATAAACTTATAACATGTAGTAAGATTGATAGTATATATAGAAGGGGAATACTTCACTGATAAATATTAACCGTAATATCAAATTAAGAGCTAAATAAGTATAAAAGGTAAAACAAGAATTGAGATTGAAATTACATATACATAATAATAAAAAAGGAGCCTTTAAAAATGTCTATGTAAGAAAACCTTCTATTGTATGCATTAAAGACTTTAAATACACATTTGTTTTCAGCATAGTTCGTTCTCACATGAGGCAAATTAAAATAGATTTTTTTTTCTTGATTTTAATGACAATACGAGCCCGCTGTTCGGCTGATGGTAAGCGATACGACCGGCCATCAACAGCAGAAACAACATCCAATACCTTGAATTACAAGGTATTGTTAGGTATTCCACTACGCTCACCATCCTAAGACACGAAATGTTAAGTCTCACTATGTCCAGTAGTTACACTACAGTACTTTGAATTTACCTGTACGTTCATTTGGACATCTGAACCTTAAAACCTTAATAGATATAGACAATCAATATTGCTCAAAATAATTTAAACAAAAAGAAAAATATTGTTGATAAAGAATTTTAGAACTTCGCGATATTCAATCTAACATTCCACTGTCGGTGTTCGTGTAAAAGTTGTCATAATAGCTCATTCCACTGTCGCCTCTTAATTAAAAATCAGATAGGCTGTTATAATTCCGGCGATCAAAGAATGTACACGACGATTCTTGTATATGGATGTAATATATTTTAATGTGCATAATATATTTGCTATCAGGTCTAGGGTCATACTTGTATTGGCCACGATAAAAGCATTGACTGATTGAAATTGTTATGCAATGAAAACGAAATTAATTTGTTTTTGATTCCGTGATCGCTTGAAGACATTTTACCAACTAATTGTGATAGTCGTGATGTTTCCTGAAATGGATGACTTGGTTTTAACAATTCGTGAGTTTTAAGGACTAACTGATTGCTTTTGGCGTAGTATTTATTCCTATAAGTAAACTCATATTTTAAAATTATAAATAGCGACCGTCGCGTGATATAATTTATTAAAATAAATCCATTTTCCGGATTTATAATAATACTAAAAATAATAATATAAAAATCGCGATGAAATCCGTGAAATAGTTTTATTTCAATATCTAGCATTCGCGTAAACATAAGAAATCATTAAGATAATATTTCGTTAAGGCGCTACCTCCAGCTAAACTTCGTCTGTATTATTAGAAGCTATCTACTCGAAATCAATAAAATACTAGCTGTGCCCGCAGCTTGGTCTGCATGGAAATATTGTGTCACAAAGTTCTTCCCGCGTAAATCCGATAAGATTTTTCACAACCACGTGACCTTTTCAACAGTAATTGTTATATATTTTTGTCAATTTACATAAAACGTAATGTACTATTAACCAAAACCTTCATTAAGAATATCATAATCGTAATGTACTATTAACGTTAACTTTCCTCAAGAATTGCATTATCTTTTAGTAAAAACCGTACGAAAATCGTTCAGTAGATTTTGAGAAACTTGATTACATACAGACAGGCAGCTTTTGGGGACTTTGTTTTATAATATGTATAGATATGGAAAAAATATATGTATCATATTTCTGGCATATGTTTGCTTTGGTTGTTTAATTCTTTTTTATAATGTGTACATTGTTTTGTTCATGTCATAATGAAAAATTTACAATCATTTTTGATTTCGTGCATCTCTTAAAAAATACACATAATTTTAATTGGCAACCTATATTATTATATAGACAATTTAATAAGGAATATTTTGGTACTTTAAAATTTCCAAAAAGACTTAAAATGGATTTTTTAAAGTAAGTTATTCGAAAATCTTTGCATACTCCCGCCCGTAACTCGGAATGAAACGGATTGCTCAAGGTCACACGCTTAGAGAGCGACCTTAATATCACAACGACATAGTATAGACACATGTTTTATCCAGGCAGTAATAATAATAATAATATCAGCCCCGTATCATATACTTGTCCCACTGTTGGGCACGAGCCTCCTCTAGTACTGAGAGGGATTAGGCCTTAGTCCACCACTCTGGCCTCGTGCGGGTTGGTGGACTTCACATACCTTCGAAATTCCTATAGAGAACTTCTCAAGTATGCAGGTTTCCTCACGATGTTTTCCTTCACCGTTATATCTAGGCAATACCTATAGGATATCGAAATTAGAGATATGATTGATTCTGTTTTACTTATGCTTATATTTTTGTTTCAGGTAAGAATGTACCCAAGGTATGGACGTTGCTATTTAAACTTCATACCAGCTGCTCCGGCCCCTTCCATTCAATAACAGATGATTAAGAGTTACTTAACTTCACCTTCACGCCGCTGGTGAAGATAATTGGCATGAGGCAATGTCGCTGAGATGTCCACGACGTATGTGGAGCAAAACAGTACATCCTGAGATTGAGTTGGGTGTGGCCCGAGTTAGGAACGGAATGCTTGGTATAACTTCTTTAGGGGAAGGTGGAGCCTATGTGACATAGTTAATATATATGCTTACGACAAAATGTCTTACTTAATAATAAGTTGAATATGGTCCATATATACATAATTATGCCACCTAGTTATCAAAATAATTCTGGAATCATCATCGTGTTTGAAATCATCCACTGAAATTTCTAAGGGGATGGAGGACGATAGAGCTTGTATGGCAGAGGCGAACGCTGATTTTTTTCAAAAGGTAACCCGATGCAAAAAAGAAGTTGTCTTAGTTAATACATCGCAACCAGCAATTTAACAACAAAACAAAAACTAAGACAGACATAATTAAACCTAAAAGGGAAGCCGATAGGAATCGGGTTGTGTGGACGCTTCGCCACTGTGTATGGGGGAGTAGATATTATTATAATGACCATGTTGAGGTATGGGAAGAATATGAATATATCAAATTTAATAGTAAACTTAGAATGTTTTTCTATGTGTTTATCTATCATTGTATCAGATAATTTAAAAACTGTAATATTTGCCTGAACTGTGATTTTTACTCTTTTACAGCCCCTTATGATAAAAGATCTCAAATGCTCACTTCGGAATAATGGCACAAAAAAACAATCAAAACATGTCAACAAACCTTATTCTGATTTATCAATTTTCACTATCAAACGTTTAATCGGAATCAAAGAACAAAAATTATATTTCCCGCCAAAACCCGTCAATCGCGCCATAAATTAGCAAACGCAAACGCATTTGATGCAGAATCATTTTGCTATTATGAAACCGTTTTATTGTTTCGCGCGGAGTGGGGCGTTGCGTTCATTGATTGAAAAATGTTAATTGTTCGTCGTTGGGCAAGTGGCCGCCGGTATAATTGGGACGAATTGTAATTAACATCATGGCGTCCAAGCTACACTTATTAAAGAGTGCACATATTTGCGGTTTTATTGCTTTCTAATTAACAAAAGTGCTTCCATTTGGGACGGTGTTGTGAAAGACATGCGTTAATTTGTTACTACAACTAAATGAGCAGTTTACTTGCGTGATGGTAAAGGCTTGTTCATACTAGTAACAGTTTTTAAAGTATCGAATTAGAAATGCGAGACGTTAAGGATATAGTTTTAAAACTATAAAACATTTTTTTTTTATTAGAAGAGAACAGTGCTTGGCTACTGGTGCATGAAGGCAGCAATAGTGCTAAGCAAACTATAGCATACGAAAGTTTTAACTTCTCACTTGTTAATATAATTTGCATAAGATCCAAGATCACATTTCATTCCTCATTACTTAATAATTGAATCAATTCGATTGCAATAAAGTTGTTAATGAACCAAGTTTTCAATTTAATTACATTTACGCCGACAGTAAACATTCATATATGGTTAAAGTTACGTAGTTAATTTTAATTGTAGTTAATATTTCTGGTTTAATTTTATTTCGTAAATAAGTTCATCGTTACGGCACGTCTTTTAAACCTTTAAGCTCTGCAAAATTTGTAAATATAACTTCATTACCAACAATGCCGTTACTAAGGTGGTCCCAGCGGTGCCCAGGCACAGGGCAGAGTCCTTGGAAGACCGCAGACATTACCAGACCAGGACCAAGTTTTGGGTCATGCTTGTAGAGATTTGTGCACTATGGGCTTCCTCTCTCTCGCTTCATGGGACGGAACATATGCGGCAAAAAGTGGATGCCTTTGTCTACTTCATCAGGGATGAAGGTGTGATGTGTGTTTTTATAGGTTTGAATCTAAATCGATGGTCTCGAAGAACAAAATCTCATCTGCTAAATGCTCATGTTATGTCAAAACTATTGATTGTTATCAATATTACTTAATTTCTATTTTAGGGTGCGTAATTTATATTTATATTTTTATTTAACTTAAAACCTTTTTTACTGCAACTAGAATATTTTGCAGATAAGGTTCTTGGGGTCTGTCGAAATATTCTTTGTTATAAAACATCTTATTATGACAATCTATTCTCCTTAACCTAAACTCACGTTGATCGAATGAATTTGCAATTTCGAATAATTTAAAGAACATTATCCGTAACCTAAAATTAGATCCTTTCTTTATCGGTCTTTAACCTTGGGCTGAGTACGTGTCTAATTATAACAAATACCTATATCTCCATCTATTACCGTATTATCTGTTCTCGGAGCTACTGCGCGGTTAGTTGGAAAGTAATTGTGGCAATTTAGTAATAGTATGAATTTTATCACATTTACCTAAACTACATCCTCTTTGATTATATTAAATAAAACTACGAAGTAGGTACTTATGGATTTCAAATAATTATAAAGGGCAGCATTTAATACGTCAGAAAGTAACAATAGAAAAGTATTATTTTTTATTTTATTTTATTTTATTATATTTTATTTGGGAAACTTACAGCTAGTACAACTCATAGAAAAAGAATACACAGGCCAATTACAAGTTTCCACTACTAAATTATATAATATAAAAAATAGGAAATACTGTGGTCTGCTAACTAATAAATAAAAGTAAGATTATAATTAGTTTTTGAAAAAATAACTCGCAAGTAGCTGCTTCAATTTTTTTGGAGGAGTATTGTATAGATCTATATCCATGAATGATGTGATTTTATTAAAAGACCTGCTCGCTCGCAATAGGTAGGAGTTTTGTCTGTAGTTAGTTCTCGCTGCTGGGACATTTAATGTGCAAGGTGTTCGAACACCTTGCACATTAAATGTCCCGTGTGTCGTACGCATCCCTTCGAAGGGAGGCGTACGACACACGCAGACCTAGGCGCTCTAGTAACTCGGCATTTTTTCTTTATATAGGCATAGCAAAGTGAGCCAACTGCGCCTGATGGTAATTGGAGTGGGGTCCAATATATTATCGACTGAAAACAGATGATTACACCTCGACAGTTTACACAATTATGTCGGCCTGTTGGAACAGGATATACACAGGCTGATCCCGGAACGCGACACTCACGTGGGCCACTATGACGGGTTTAACACCTTGTGTATGGTAGTCTTTATCCGGTTGGATACAAAATATATCCTACACCAGCAAAAAGTTTGTTCTTAAGTTCTAAGTTGACGAAGACCAAATGGAATCTTAAAAGGCCGCCAATAAATGAACAACGCTTTAGATTTTATCTAGCTTCCTACGGTAACAGTATTTAAAAAGATAAAACTAATTGAGACAGCTGTTGATAAACTTCGGAGATATTAGCGATTAATTATTTTTAAAACCCGCAGATAGTCAATCGGTTTTTGATATTAGGAACCTTTATTGTTTTGTAGAATAGGCCTCCAGAATTTCTCTATACAAAAGCCCGTACCTAACTATGGTCTTTGACACCTCTACAATCCCATTCGTATTAGCTCAATCATGCTGCAGACCAGTTGCGAAGGATGACATTTTCCGAAAGGGAACGTAACACAACCTATAATAATAATATCAGCCCTGTATTATATACTGTCCCACTGTTGGGCGCGGGCCTCCTCTACTACTGAGAGGGATTAGGCCTTAGTCCACCACGCTGGCCCAGTGCGGATTGGTAGACTTCACACACCCTCGAAATTCCTATAGAGAACTTCTCAGGTATGCAGATTTCCTCACGATGTTTTCCTTCACCGTTAAAGCTAGCGATAATTCCCAAAGAATACACATATATTTTTTTAGAAAAGTCAGAGGTGTGTGCCATTGGGAATTGAACCTGCGGACATTCGTCTCGGCAGTCCTTTCCACAACCAACTACGCTATCGCCGCTTCCGACACAACCTATAGGTACTAATAATATGCCTAAATGTGGTCTGGAAATTGTTCCAATAATAGATTTTACATCAATTACGAAAGGGAAACCGGCAAGGATCGGGTTATATGGAATCTTCGTCACTGTTATAGACTCATGTGTAATTTTATTTATTTTATTTATTATTATTAATCAAGTAACACAGACTCATTTGGGGTTAGCAAAACAATACTTATATTTATATTGGTAAGATAATTATGAGGCGATAAACAATAATGCGGCCACTACTGCTCTCCTCATATCGGAGCATGCCTCCTGCAGCAGTGATTCACGTAGGCACAGTCTAGCCTATTTGCAAACATGATCAAAATGCTATTGGTGCTGATGTATTACATCAATGTTATTATCATCAATTACATTAGTAATGCCTATCTACTTCAAAGTTCGTTAGAGATGTTTCGTTCTTATTCTCCCACAATGGAACTTTAAATATTAACATGGCCGATTATAATCGGATTATAATTGTAATATTATATTGATTCAAAATATTATCCTCAAATCCAATTCGAATATGTACAGGAAAATAAACTAGATTACATAATATTCATAACGACATTCTAACTGTAACAAGATCTAACGAAATGTGAAAGTCTATCTGTCGTTTCGAGTGGGTCTCTCACTCTTTTTATATTCAAGAATGTTTCGGGTATCGTATTAAGATATAAACAACTAAGTCTAGCACACGGATTGGCTTGTGCTGAGGATCTTTGCAGAAGTAAAATTCTAATGTACATTTTTTTTATTTGCTCATAATATTATGTTAATCCTGATGATCTACCTATGTGCCTAATACCATCTAAATTCATTCAGTGGTTTCTGTCTATACTTCTAATAAACATCCAAACATCTTCCCAAACTTTTGCGCACTCACATTCAGGCCTTTAATCCCCCAAGGGGTAGGCAGTGGCGCAACTGATACTAACACCATCCGCTAAACGTATTCCGTCTCATGATGTGATAGGGGGCCAGCCTATCGCCATATCGGGCACAAATTCCGGGCTGATGATGAATAGAAAAACCCAACATCACTGCCCGACCCGTGATCAAACCCGAGACTTGAGCATTCCAGTCGTACAACTCGTAACACCTCCGAAGCAGCCAGTTTTGCATTTATATCAGTAAGATAAGATGAGGGTTTATGATACACGTGAATTAGTCAGATATCTATTATCCCTTACATTAGAGTATCAACAAATGGGAGTCACGACTGTGACGTTTTTATCGCAATTAGTAGCATCGATTGTAGTAATCGATTTATGATTTATTTATTTAACAGTGTTCAATAAATCAGCATTAATGGTTAGGTTTTATAAGCCTTAATGCATCATTCCGGAACACCATTAGAGGCCTAATCGTGTTTCTAAGACCGTGTTTTCTACGGCGCACAGGCTTTTAATTTGTACCAGATACATGGAACAAAATGTATAATCAGTTTTATAAAACCATTTTGTTAATGCCAATTACCTCAATGAAATTGCTTATAGAAAGAAAGAAGAATAAAATGTATGGGAAAAAATGGACTACTAGTCTTGTCATATTGTATATTGTGCACAAGCTGATAGCGTCTGCGCTGCGTCTTAAAGTTTAAATTGAACGAATCTGCTTTGCATATCACCAACGAACATAAATGACAAACATTTATCCATACTTCGTTGAAATATTAATTTAATGGCATAGGCCATAGAGTCGACTCTACTTCCGCATCGACGTTAAATTTCAATGCAGAGTTATTGAATGCTTACAAATTTAAAAAACAGTAAAATTTATATTATTACTTATTTGATCTCTGATCAAAGAATCAAATGCAAAATCTCAAGAACACAGTCCAAGTGAGAACCTACTCAATATGTGACTAAAGATACAAATTCTTGTTAACTTCGTTCAAGAAATGGTCAGATCCTCTAAAACTATCTGTAGGTAAGTTATGCAATTGAGGTAGACAGAAGGTATAAAAATCGGCGACGCATGGCCTAGAGCCGAATGTATTTTCAACGAAAGTTAACCGACTTTTAAACGAAGGGTTATTTATTTAGATATTTCGGCAATGACGATGAATTGAACATTTCGTAGTAGCGACCATAGATGCTTTCTTGGTTTAGTGGCAGCGTGTGCGTGTGGATCAGGAAGTTCTGGGTTTCTTTTCTCGATCAGGTAAGACTTGGATTCTTATTAAATGATTATACTGGATATCGTAATTGGGTCGATATCCGGCAAGCAGCCATTCGTAATAATGAAGACCAAATGAATGCTCTCCCTGATGGGGATCAAAATTCAGGATAAACATGCCCAGTCCAAGCAGAGTCGCCCGTCGGGAATCGATCTCAGGAATTCCTAGTAACTCCTAACTCTGCTACGCTAAACAATAGTACTGAATAAAAAATTGGCTACAGTTATTATAAATACAATTAGATGGTGTCCGATTATTATAACTGCGCCGACCATTCGTCACGCACCCGGTGACTTGGTAGTGAGAGTACAGTTGTACACAAAAGTTTTAAGAAATTATTAAGTCCATAGGACTTGCGAATATCAAGTCATTATGAAGTCCATACGATTTGAGTAGAAAATTATGGGTCAAGCTTTTTTCCGTCTATGGGAGCGAGTCTGTCTTATTGTAATGACAGTATATTTGAAAGACAGCTTTGATAGCCGTGTAAATAGGGGCTTTTTTACTCTTTTACCTATACGGTTGTCAATACTTTCTATCGGTCAGAGCACCCGTAATTCCAAAAGGACGCTATAATTATAAAGAAATCCCTTGAGATCTTAATTTTTGCTTGCAAATCCTATTTCCAAGTGACGAAAAGCGTTTACAAGTCATTTCGCAAAACACAAAATATAATTTGCTTATCGTGCTATAATCTAAGTAAATGCTGATTTTTTTCTAATTTTATCGTTAACTAGGCGCGTAATGTCTTACTTTTAGAAAAGTAGAGACTTTATCCTAAAAAAAAGTATTTTTTACCCTGCATAAACGCAAACCTCGGTACATCTGTGTACTTATCAAATGAATACAAATCTATCCTATGCACGGCCAGGTAACAAATATCTGTAAATAAATATAAACGAAAAAATATATGCAGTTGTGTCGACGAATGTACAGCGTGAAAGGTGGTTCCACAACATGTTGCAGACGAAATAAAAACAAAATATGGCCTATCACCAATTAATTTAAAATGATGTAATGCAATGCGTGTGTATGCGGTCTAAGTAGAACTTGTGGGGGGAAACGGTATGGTAACGCAATGAGGGCAAAAGATTATTTTGCCACCAGAGCAGCGTCATAAAAGTGTTGCTACATTATCACTCTTTAGTGTGTTGGCGCTTTTATTTTGAACTAGGCTTTGCTCGTGGCTGAGGACGCATTAACGCTGTTTCCTGGAATACAAACAGCCTTTAGCACTTAGGCATAAAGCCTGTTATTAGTAAATATAGTAACATCAGCCCTGTATTATATACTGTCCTACAACTGGTCACAGACTTCCTCTACTACTGAAAGGGATTAGGTATTAGTCCACCACGCTGACCTAGTGCGGTTTGGTAAACTTCACACACCCCCAAATTTTCTATAGAGAACTTCTCATATATGCAGGTTTCCTCGCGATGTTTTTCTTCACCGTTAAATCAAGCGATAATTCACAAAGAATACACACATCATTTTAAAAGCGTCAGAAGTGTGTGCCCAGATATTTCAACTTGCGGACATTCGTCTCGGCAATCCGTACCACACCCAACTAGGCTATCGCCGATCTTATTAGTAAAGGAATTATCAAAGCCGGTTTCTCCATCTCACCATATTATTTAACAACCAAAATATAATGCTCTACAAATATTTACCGTCCATTTCCTAAGTGAAATAGTTAAGAAATATCTAATTATGGTCATAATGTATTGGTAGTTCATACATGGTCAAGTCACGATTCACCGTAACAGTCCTTGAATAATAAACAGAAAATAGTCTAGTATTTACGTTCAAATAAGTTCGTTCACGTAATTGTTACAAAATTATGTTACAAACAGTTTTGTTGGTGTTCATTTCCTTGATCGAGCGATGGTAAATACTAGGAGAATAACCGGTATTTATACCCGGAAGGGATACTGTATTTTAGATAAACAAAAATAAATGCAAATCGGCTCATAAATCTTGGATAGATCAGTATAAATACATAAAAAAATATAAACACACGAATTAAGGACCTTTCTTTTTTGGAAGTCGGCTTATCCCAAGGGCTAGTATTTTGTTTCAAACTACATAGTGAGTTTATATGTATATTCTGTGAAACCTGTGATAATATAGGAGTCCCAAAAAGTTAGAATTCTTCCTAAATTCTTGAAAAACTGCTTAGAACCTTTTGGCACAATCCGTTTATTAAGTCAATCAGACTGTATCGGTGGCGTAATTGCATTTCGTATGTGGTATAACCACCGCTTTGAGATGGTAAGGATCGCATCCAGAGTCTACCATCAACGATATTGGATCTTTCTCATCAATATAAGCCCGGAGGCTGGAACTCGAGCTTGATATGGCGATAAGCTATCACAAGATCCCTATCACATCATGGGATGGAACATACAGGACGAAAAGTGGGTTTTATAGTTACACCCGTCTACCCCTTCGGGGATGAGGGCGTGTTGAATGTGTTATCAATCCGTTTATGCTGATGAAAATCATACTATTAGGTAATGAACTTCGAGAAACAATTTCTTATGCCCTTATTACAACAATAATTACTTAAATTTATCATCATCATCATCCACAACCTTTAGAGTTCCACTGCTGGGTATAGGTCTCTCTCATATCATGACACCTTTTCGGCCTGGAGCCAATCGCATCCAGCTTCTTTAAATTATACAAACGTAATTGGAAAAGTCAGAGATATTAATTCATCGTAATTTATATTACTTATTGGTAATTATTTATCATACCCGGTGTAATCACTTCTTTGAGCCAGAAACCACTGGTCCTCACAAAATGTCACATTACGCAAAAACAACTATTAACAGATCTCAGGATTGAACCCAAGACATCGATTTCACTCACAAGACAGAGATTAGAAATTATTTTGCAGTAAAGTATTAGTCTTCAAGCATTGTTGTGTTCTATTTTGAAGACCATTAAAATTACATTAATTATGGGGCTTTATGAGATATAATATTAATTAATGTCTAAAGATGATGAGCGTATGTAGCATACTGTAATATTCGAAGTTCTCGCCTATATTCTTATACCAATGGGTCCAAGTGTTATCGGGTTAGTAACTAACTCGTTGCTTCATTTAATAAAATAAAATATTAAAACACTGAGTTAATTAACGTAGCAATAAATTAAATGACTCGCTAGAGTGAATTTGGCCCTCTATCGGCGTCCGTGAGAACTCCATAAGTATATGTTAAATCAGATAAAGAAATCATGCACGTATGCGCTGCGTAACATGTTGAAAACACATTACTAAGTTGATTGTTTTCTCTCAACAGATTATAGATGGCGTTAGTATACTTATTTTTAATAGATGGTTTAAATTGTATTGACCGACGTTGAGTCATGCGCATAACAGGGCTGTATTTAAAAGTGATAGATTTATTAGCGTTTTATGTTGAGGAAAAATTAAGCTTTTATTTTTGGATAAAAGCTGAACTTTTGATTACATTATATTCAGAATAAAACACTAAAGCTATGCGGTGCCTCCAGTAAAATGGCACGCTAACCATATTTTTGGAGCTATGTATTCGAAATTATTAAACATATAGAAAAAACTAACATCACAGATCTACAATATGTTATCTTTATTTGGTTGTTTAATTTTTTTTATAATATGCATATTGTTATCTAATTCCATAATGCAAATTTCATTAAAATTTGTTAAACAAAATCCACTCAGGTTATGTGAAAACTCAACTTATTCGAACTTACACTTAGAAATCTTAGTTCGCCTGACAAATCTCTTCCCAGTAACGCAACGTAATATATGACTAATGTAATCGGTCGACTTTTTTCAATTTTCACATGCATTTTTAACCACACACATTAAACATGCATAACACGACCTACACACCTCTTGGTATTTCGTAACAAAAACAACTGCGAGATTTTCTCAAGAGCCCGCTAACTTCGTACAATCGTCGACAGCGTGATATCTAGAGTATTTTTTGCTATTGTCATGTCTTTGATAAAGTAATGAGCTACACACATTGACTGACCGTTTTTGATATTTTTTTCTTATAGTTGTTTATGTAAATGGCAATAAGTCTGCTAATTGATTTTTTAATTATTATATTCTTTGTGTAGTCAAAAGCGGAGATAGCCTAGTTGGAAGTGGAATAGGCTGCCGAGAATGTCTGCAGGTTAAAACCTAAAGGCGGGTACCTCTAACTTCTCTAAAGTTATGTGTGTATTAGTGAATAAGCGCTTATTTTACCGATGTGAGAAAACATTGGAAATCTGCATGCCTGAGAAATTCTTCAAAGAATTTCGAACGTATATGAATTCTGTCAGCGTGGTGGACTGAGGCCTAATTACTATCAGTAGTAAAGGAGGCCCGTGCTCAGTAGTGGGGCAGTATATAATATTATTATTATATACATAGCTAAGTATGAACATAATTTGCTTTAACGAATCACCGTTACTTGGACTAAATAGTATAGGAAGCCAGTGGCCAGAAGTGGGATTATATATAAACTATATTTGTTTAATAGTATTAGGCTAAAGCCGTAGCTAGGTTATGACCAAAATCTTCCTAAACATGATAAGTTCCAAGTGGCTTTAAACAGATGGAAGTGTTCCTAATTGAAGTATCTTAGATTTTATAGTTTTTCATAGATCTTGACATCAAAGACGCTACACCTGAATCTCAGTAGTAGAGGATTACTATATTTTATGAAATTTCTTTTTAGAGCTGATTTTTCTATTTGTAGTTGACAAATAAATTATGAAATGTGGAAGTCAAACAATTTACCTAATTCTATACAACTACGATTGTAATTTGTATGCGTTATATTTTATTTTATAAACGACTTTTACCTAATGATTGAAAAATCAGCCCTGAATAAATGACGTATGGAATTGTGGACACAAAATATTTTTTCTCCACCAATATTTATCCATACTCGATTGAGTTACTTAATAGACGTTTAATAGCGTCCTTGCCTATAATAACTTCATACAGTTTTTGTTCTCGACTGTTCGGTGCGTGTGACTGGTCCTACAATGGGACAATGAACGCTTTGTCTGTACAACATAACTACGGTAACCGCGTTCCTAGCTTGGATCACATCTGTTTGCGAAAGAAAATGCTTTCTTTGTTTTGGATATAAAATGCTTTTTCACACACGAATGCATTTCATTTTTAATTGAAAGGGTGTTATATTGGTAAATCAATTTACTAATATTTTTTTGGAATAATACACGTTAAATAAATAAATAAATTTTAGTTCACTATCTACACGGTTAAGTTGCATCTCTATTCAAAAAATGAAGCCAGCGATGGTGTAAGTGAAAATATGAAAGTAACAGATCTACCATTCACTAATGTTATGCACGATAAATCTATCGCAAAACTAAATTCAAACACTATAACACTTTATCAAAAATGCATTATAAGCAACAAAAACCGGAACAGAGAAAGTAGTACTTAAATATGTCAAAATCGTGCAATGCTGACTACAATTCCTGTATTCCTTACGAAATACAAGCGTGATATAATATTACTTACTTGATTAAATAATAATATCAGCCCTGTATTATATACTTGCCCACTGCTGAGCACGGGCCTCCTCTACGACTGAGAGGGATTAGGCCTTAGTCCACCACGGTAGCCTAGTGCGGGTTGGTAGACTTCACACACCTTCGAAATTCCTATAGAAAACTTCTCAGATATGTAGGTTTCCTCACGATGTTTTCCTTCACCGTTAAAGCGAAGGATAGATTCACAAAGAATACACACATGATTAGAAAAATCAGAGGTGTGTGCCCTTGGGATTTGAACCTGCGGACATTCGTCTTGGCAGTCCATTCCACACCCAACTAGGCTATCGCCGATTAATTACACAAATACAATCTATAACCAGCCTCCCAAATACGCGCCCAAATAAAATCAAATACACTGCTCAATTTACAAAGTAATTCATTTGACCTAGAAGTCAAGACCATTCATCATGATCGATCAATTTCGGCTACAATTGAGGCGACATTAACCGGCAGATGTAACCTACTCCACTTACTATAACCTGAAGTTACGTAAAACGTAAAACTACTGCAAGTGTGAACTTGGTTAGAATTTTTTTTTTAATAATATATTTATTCATCTATAAAATAAAATACTTTATTTATCACGTAGGTGAACAAAGTTGCACTTATGTTACGTCGAAACAAAGCATAAGAATAATAATTATTTCTAAACAACTACTAAAATTACTTATATAACGATGAACATTTTAAATTAGGGATTATCACTTCAAATCTAAATTATAATTAAGCGGTAGACTAGTTGGGAAATAGTTTTTACTTTCACATATTTCAATATATTATCTCAAATAATGATAATTATTATTCCAAAGTATAGCATACAATATTAATGCGTGCATGTGTAATTTTTTATAAAATCATAAATTATCAAATTTGTAATATTTATTCATATATTTTTATGAATATATGTCGTTATAATTGAGATTAATTAGCAAACATTTAATTTTGTTTTGTTCTTCACGCGAGTATAATCAGTATAAATTTATAAGTAGTGTTTGGTAATAATAGCAAAAATAAGAGTAACATGCAACATAGAAGCAACAGCATTATATTTCCTAGGTATTACAATTTAGGGTCCATTATAAAACGATATACTTTTTTCCATTATACGGCAAAGTTGCCTCACTGCAGATGATGGTACGTAAAGAGATGCCCAAAAACATGTCGACCAACAAGAGAAAAATCCCCGAACGATCGGCACAGTTATGCCGGCATGTTTAATTCTATTTGGACATCAATGCATCATTAACTTCTCCTTTACTATAAATAAACAATTTCCTTATAAACGTTAATTAGAGTATCGCAATTTGAAATTATCTTTGCATCAATAACCTGTTTTAGAAATTGTCGCCTCACTCATTGAAGCTGTCTATCGAGATTGTGTTTTGTAACGATATATATGTTACGTTTATGTAACACAAGGAATTCTTATTATTTCAGTGCGTAGGAGGAAGTGTACTGAATTAGATGACATAGATATTTGAGGAGCCTTGGGTCCATAGTGATTTCTTAAATATGTCGGTTTTGTATTGAACTTTGACTGGTTGAATGAATTTGTATTATTGATTCCGTGTTTTCGATTTCTTGAATGCGATCTATCTATGTGTTCATGAGAAAGGTGGCGTAAAAATTTGTTTAAATAGTTACGATTACATTAAATAATATAATATTTTGTTTAAAAATTATCATTGTCCTATTATTTGATAGTAATCAAAGTCGCATGGTCCTCAAATCTCGAAACGAAAGATCTAAATATTTAAATGTAAAGCGAGTAGTTAATACCTATTCCTCAGGCTTAAACTCAGTACTCAAATTTATATTCCACGTATATATTTTATCCATCTTACTAATATAAATGCAATTGTCATTCCTTTAATATAATAAATAGACGTTTATCACTGCCTTGTTCGTGTGAAATAAAAATCGCACTATGTTTTTTTACACACACGCCTGCACGCAACAGTACTCCCAATTTCGCCACTGTGTTTCGTCCCATGATGTGGTACGGGGAGAGCCTATTTCGGACATAGATTCTAGACTTTGTTTTGATAGATCACAAAACCCAATAGCATTTTGCCCGACCTGAGATTTCAACCAGGTTTCAGTGATATCGTACCAAGCATGCAATACAGTTGTATTAGTAATTACGCCACCAAAACAAATATTTAGTTGTGGCATCTAATTTTATTCTTCTGTTGTATCAGAAGGATACAATTAGATATAGACTTTAAAATACTTTAATAATAATCTTTTAAATTCAAAATTAATAATACCATGTAAGTTATGATGCATGCTGTAGTTTACTGTAAGTAGAGAAACACAGTTATCTTCTACCGTTATACTGCTATATGTGAAATAATGTAATGTGTGTTCTCTCTGTTGTAAACTCTCAAAATAAATAAATAAATAAATAAATAAATAGACAACCACAAAATATGTACTTTACATCTTTATGTGCGTCTTATGTCAGGTCCTTTATAGACAACTGTACGCTTAGAACAAATTGCATAAAACGTATAAAATTTTCCAAATAGACTCGACAGCACTTAATTCGACGGCGGCACACAAAATGTATCTAAAGAAAGTTATTGTTCATATCAATTATTATAAATTGAGTAGTATTTGAATGAATAATACTCGTAGATAGCCAAGATTTCAAATAACAAAGCATCTATGACAATCTAAAATAAGAATAATGTGTAATATTACGTAAAACATGAATAAAATATTGTGTAGTAAACCAAATTTGTCTAGTAACTTTTGTCCGAATTTGCATTTTAACATATTAAAAATCATAAATTTTACATTTTATTGCTTGTTTTTAATAAAAATAAACGGATTAAAAGTAAACATTATTTTTTGTTGCATATATCGAGTTTTAGGTCTTTTTAATGTTCAGGTTTTGACGTTGGGTTTTACAACTTTTTTATAGTTTCCTATGATTTATGTATAGTTTTATAGGATATTCATTATTTATGCTAATACTTCTATAGTAATATATGAATCTAGTTTAAAATTGTACCCTGTATAATCAACTATGTTGATAAGTTTTATATTACTTACAAAATTATTATTTTTTTAAATTATGAATTTAAAGATATAATATGTTAGCTTCCCAGTTTCTGTGGTAGAGTTAGTCACGTGCGTGACTGCATTCACGTAAATCAAAATATTTATTATACAAGCGACCACAACAACCGGCGTGAAGGTCAACCATTGTCACTTATTCATGCCTCTTACTATCTTTTCCGTACCGATGTAAAAGGAAATAAAACAAAAAACTTCGAAAAAGAATTATTTATATTTATCGATAGCTTTTTACATTCGACTTAACCTAGAAAATGGTAACTTTATATCACTACGTACACGTACGCCCATACATACATTACATAAATATACAAGAGAAATTAATGATTTTCATTTTGCTGGTGTCCCGGCCGTCGACAGGCGAGATTTTATAAATAATTTCGAATGAATCATTGAATGACAATTTGGGACTAAGCTACATTAATCTAATGGTGGTAGTAGGAGCCTCCGAGGCTGAGGTGGCCGTAGTCGTGTTCCTTGATGAGGACGGGCACCTTGACGGGCACGGGGTAGGGCTTCTCCACCGCGACGGGCACGTGCTTCTCGATGTGCACGGGGTAGGGCCTGTCGACGGGCACCTTCACGGGCACTGGGTAGGGCTTCTCAACTGCGACCGGGACGTGCTTGTACACGGGGTAGGGCTCCGGCACGGGCACCTTCACGGGGTAAGCTACGGGCTTCTCAATGTGGACGGGGTAGGGCCTGTCGACGGGAACGTGCACTGGTACGGGCACTGGCTTCTCAACGGGCACAGCTACGGGGACGGGCTTCTCGACGGGGTAGGGAGCGGGCACGTGCACGGGGTAAGGCCTGTCAACGGGCACCTTAACTGGGTATCCGACGTGCTTCACAACGGGGTAGGGCTGAGGGACGGGCACTTTCACTTCCACTGGGTATGGCACGTGTTTCTCCACGGGGTAGGGCTGGGGCACTGGGACCTTGACGGGGTAGGGAACGTGCTTCTCCACCGGGTAAGGTTGAGGCACGAGTACTTTGACGGGGTAGGGCCTGTCAACGGGCACATGTACGGGGTAAGGCACCTTCTTTTCTACGGGGTAGGGGGCTGGGACATGGACTGGGACTTTGACGTACTCCTTCACGTGAACTGGCACGTGTTTGACTACCTCATAGGGCTGAGGCACGGGCACCTTGACGGGGTAGGGCACGTGTTTCTCTACTGGGTACGGCACGGGCCTATCTACGGCGACGGGCACTGGCACGCCTTTGACGAGGGTGACGGTCCTGGTGACATCAGTGTGGCCACCAAGGTTGATGCCGTAGCCGGCGCCGATGCCGCCGTCGACGAGGTTGTATGCGCCACCGTGGCCGTGACCTGAGCCGATATAGCCGACATCCAAGCCATCAATGCCGTACCCATAGCCGAGGTCTAGGAGTCCGCGTTTGTCCAACTTCTTGTCCAGGGGTTCTGCTTTGCTCTGCGTCTTCTTCTCGCTGGCAGCCACTGCTGCTACCAGCAGGAAAACTAAGCAAATCTGTAACAAAATATTATGGCATAAATACTGTAATCGCATTAACTTGTCTAAAATGTCTAATCCTCATATATAATACGCAAGCCTACTTTAATGTGCAAATGAGGTTTAGATAATAAAATCGTTCGTTTGGAAATAAATAAACAAGACATGTAAAACATGTTTTGGTTGAAATAACCAGATTTAATCTAAGTAATGTAATTGATGAACTTAACGATGTAGACTATTTAAAAACTAACTTAGTTACAATAATAGCAACAAAAACGTAATCTATCAAGAGTTATTCTGAACATCCAGGAACTTCAACTTTCCAAGTGTCATAAGACGTGATGAAAATGTCTCCAGGGTATGATATTGCGTTAGATTTCCTCGTGCAATGCACGTGTGCGCAATCGTGATGAATGGACTGTATCGTATTTGCCGAGTTATCATTATTATCTAATGCTTGCTCCACTGTATTGGCATCGTTACGATGACCAATACTTTCGGTTTGTTATTATTGGCCGTGAGTGACTTTGCTTTTTGAGCTATCTTGGAATCTTTGTTTAGTTTGACGAATTCCTTTAGTTTTATGAAAATATCCAAAATTTAACTTCAGGCAATAGCAATTTACTATTCTATCGAAACTCACCTAATAAAGATATCAATCTACTAAAAAAAATTAGTTCACAAATTTATCTTATCTAAAAATCCAAACACGAGTCACTATTACTTAAGTTAATTATATGCGCATAGGCCGTCACAACTCATAAATAAATATGTTATTCGGATTAAAAACTGTGTAAATTACAAATTAACACTTTATGAATTCGAATTTAAATAAAAAGTCCATTGAAATGATTGATCGTCAGACTGTGAAAGACAACGTAGTTATTGCATTAATCCATTCATCATATGATAGAATTTAGGACGTGGTACAAGGTTATAATGTTAAGGTAGTAAGACATTATTTATGTAATATGGCAATAACACCTGTTCAGTTAGCACAAAGAAATGTTAAGTAGGTTTTAATATTGACCAGTTTAGTAATCAATATGTTGGATGGAAATTTTTATTTGAAAGGTCTTTCAAAAGAATTGTATTACAAATATTTATAAGACAACTTATATTCCATATTCCAAAAATTAACAAGAAATTAATAATATTAAAAAAAATTTACTATTGAATTGAATTCGATCTAATAAAGAAATTTCAGTCAGTGTGCCTTAAGGACTATTGCACAAATATTCAAATATTAAGTTTATTGAGGCTTGAAATCAAAACATGAATTATTCTGAAGAAATACATTAACTAAATTACATTAAATCTCGGTCGAAAGCGATAAGGCGTATCAAATGTAAAAAAATCACACAAAACTATGTCGCATGAATAATAACATCACGATAATTAATGAGAACCAGCTCACTAGGAAACCTCGAATGCGTTGGAGTCGTTATGTCAGCACATTTGCACTTGCAAAATTTCGATCCACCATTGTCAAAGAATTGAACAAACATTTGGCAACTCGCAGGCCAACATCAAAATTAACACGACCGCGCGAAAAAGCCCCAGTTAAGTTTCACAATGCAAATATTGTAGAGCCATTCAACTCGACCGTGTATGCCAAACGTAAACAAGATTGCGACCTTGAGATGTGTTGACAATAACCTACTTAATTAAAATTTAAAAATGCGACATTTAAAAGGATTTTGTATGGTACTGTTGCAACTGATTAAATGTTGCAATTGGCAAAGTTATGTCATGCATAATTAAATTTTTTGTTCGGATTATTCTTTTGTTTTGATATTTTTTGTTTAAGTAGGCTGCGTTTTGTGTAAGACGAGTTTATAACAATAAATTGCTCCAATTAAAAACTAGCTAACTAATTCGAGAGCTTATTTTTCAAAATAGTGATTTAGATTATATTTTAATATCAGTAATTGTATTGAAAATAAAACCTAAGTCTGTAAGGATTGCTAGAAGAATCTAGTACAATATACCAGACCATCTTCTCCACCAATCGCATCACCTACACATGGCTACTTTGAAATTGTTACATATCTAATTACTGATATCTCCGACATAATTTCGCCACCGTCACACCCACAAGTTACACAAATAGATTTTACTTTTCCAACATCCAATTAGACCTGCTTAAAGTGTTTACGCAATCGAACGTCGTTTAAATAATATGATGGTGAACCGCACCAAATTGCCCTATACTTAAAACGTCTGGAGTCTAAATTGGTAGGCATTACGGGCATTACGGGACATTAAATCCGACGTCTTTTGCAACTATCCCGGTCGCGTACGACGGTCTCTGCGCGAAATGTCCCATTTTTTTCTGTAGCAGTTACTTCATCAATCATTAGGTGCTATGGGAAAGTTCTGCAAAAATGTACCCTCTTTTTCTATCTGCCAAAGACTTGATTTTTTTTGAGATAAGAGTTCGAGATTATTTAGATTGATCTAGATGTATTTTGATTTTACAATAGAATTTATGGTAGTTAAATTCTATGTTATAACAGTCATAGTTCAAGAGTTTTCCTAAAACGATATATATCTAGTAACAGGTTTATGAAATATGTATGCATAACCATTTCACAATTAGATCACAGTGTGATTCACAATGCAGTTTTATAATCTGCAGTGCCATCACGCGTGTGTAAACCGGTCCGCGGGAAACTCGACTTTCGTTTGGATTTTGAATTTTTGGCAACAAAGGATTTTATGTCACGTTATTAAGATCGGTTGCGAAACTGTACCTGTTTAAAGTGTTTTATTTTCTTCGTTTAGATTATTCGAAAATTAGGGCAAATTTAAGTAATTTCGGACTCTGTTTTTCTAGATTATTAGCAAATTCGTGCAAAACAAAAATATTTCGACAATAAAATATTTTTAGCAAATATTATACCAATACTGGTTTTATTAAAAATATAAAGAGTATAAAATGTTGTTGCAAATTTAAAAGGAAAAATGTTTTGTAAAAGTAACTCGTTTCAAAATTAAATGAAACAATATAATGTGTATCACTTTGATACGGAAAATTCGTATGCACATTCGTTGCAAAACATGAGAAAGTATCTGGATGGTTGCCAAGAGTTACCTGATCGTTATTGTTTTTATCCAAATACTGATTTTCGTCTGTAACGGTGCGGAAATCGTATAAATAAAGTAAAAGATATCAACGCGTTGGTTTTAACAATTTTTTGTAACATTTTCTTGTAGGTACTTATTTTACTTAGGCAAAGTAACTGTCTTTAATTGTGATTTTATATGATAAATAGAATCCATGGTAGTTCATTACATAATCAAACAGACTACATGAGGTCAAAATAGCCTAATTAAATTTCTTATTTGTTATTAATAAGTCGTCTCTCTAACATAACTACAATCTAGCCCAATTCGGTGGTCACATATTATAAAATTAATGTCAGTATTTTTACACAGCTGTTATATAAAGATGGAATACTTAGTTAATCTTTTATGACTTCTCGCGCTCCAGCTCTGAATACAAGAACATGATTGTTTTTACGTAATGTTTTGTCAACACATTTCTTGTTTGTAATGTTACATTTACCATTTAAGGAATTTTATGTGTGTTGTTATAAGGCTCATTTAAACTTAATTTAGGTTAGTTATACATCTGTGCTGGTGACAAAAAGCACAATGTAATATGAATTGCATTAGCATATAAAATCTGACGAGGTTTAACGAAAACAAATATGCTGCCTATTAAACATTCTAACAGAGCCTTTGGCAATGGTAGGATAGGTAATTTGCTAAGAATTATAGGATTACTAACTTTGGTCGTGGCTTCGCTTGCATGAAGGAGTTTTTTGGGATAAAGTACCGCTATATATTTTCCCGGGATAGAAAGTAATCTATAACCTTTCCATGGTCTTAAATTATCTCCATACCAAATTTCATAAAAATCCGTTCAGTAGATTTTGAAAAAATCGATAACACAGATAGATAGAAAAGGGACTTTCTTTTGTAATATGTTTAGTTATTGTGCGCCATAATTTTTGGCAAAACATTTTGGTCTTAATTGTTAAGGCTGCTGAGACAAATTTGATAAACAACCTTTTTACTTTACATTTAAAGATACATTTCATTTGGTTTTAGCAATTAATAATGTCGTATGGGGACTAGCGAAAGGCAACGTCATAAAACAATTTTAGATTTTAATATATTTTATGTACGTTTTCCGACAGTAAGTTGTTCATCTAAAAAACCCTTTAAGAATACTCAATTCATAGTTCAATCACTCCTATAATTGTAAAAACCCCAATCTACTATGTACACAATGGGAAACAAAGCAATGACGCTAATTGGCGCGACTACCAAGGTTGCATGACCGTTGTGGGAGTCGACTCCCATGGTAGTCTTTCGCAACTTCTTACCTAATTCACTGTTTGATTAAATAGCCTTCACTTAGTTAGTGCATTGGTACCAAAATGGGATTGAAATCGTTCTTTAAAAGTGGGATACTAAAACAGTACGTTCTTGATGTTCTACTAGTTTTAAAACAGTATAGAATATGAAAGTATAATGGATTTTATTTATAATAGCGTCATGGTTTGATGAATCATCTTTTATCTAGAAGCCACCGTAGAACGGTAAACCGGGACTACGGGTTCGATTCCCGAGATAAATTATGTGATACAAAAATACATTTGTTCCAAGTCTGAGAATAATTAGATCAAAGATTTATTTATATACGAGAAACCTAAGCTTCTCGGAAAAAAAATTGTTTTGGCGGGAAATTATTCACAGTGATTTTACTATAAATAACATAAGTACTATATTCCAATAATAGAATTATATTCGACCTTAAGGGTTTTATTGGTCAGTAGAAGGGCTATATTACCGTCGCCTTGTATTTATTGTAAGTCAATACAAGTATTTCGTTCTGACCTCTATTTGAATACGCTTTTTACGTTTTCCATATTGTAGGCTGAATGTAAGTTAACTTAGGGATTGTTTTGAATTTTTATGTTGTTTTTTTTTATGCGTACGGTAATTTATACCACTGCACCTAATAGTAAGTGTAGTGGGTTCGATAGAACGGCGACTGACGAGAGATGATAATTTTTCGTCAGTATCTATATTTGTTATTGGCAAATCTGTTTGCTCCGGATTAGAATTAGGGTCCAACACGATGCGGGATTCATCTATCTTATTTTAAATATCCGCATTAACTTGCGATATTTCTACTACGCATGTTGCAGAGAAGAGCGTTTTTATCTCTGACAAATGAAATACTTCTACCACATATCTAACAGAATTGTCTTATTATTTTCTGTTATTTAAAAATATGAGAGAAAACTTCTGCTGATCCTATAGTTTTGCATTAGTTAATGAAACAAAAAAGAACTATGATTTTTTATAAATATAGCTGCATTATTGATATATTATGTAACTTTATTGATACACGTAGCTTGGCCACGCTTCCTACTTCGATTCCAGTTGGAAACCTGTCTCGGGCTGTGTCCATTGTGACGTAACGGATTGATGTGCGTCACGGTTCAGCAGTCCTAACACCGTTGGTCATTCGCTTTCTTTTAATTGCACTAATTTTTACTTTTCTTTGATGTGGTGTTTTCGAATAAAGAATCTTTTTGAAATAAGTTCTTAGTTGGTAAACTGAATAAATATTTTTGGGAATTATTTAATTATAGATTTTTCTTAGATGAAATTATGAAAAAAAAAGATTAAGATTATATTCCATCTAATTAATAATTTGATAACTTATTTCAGTTTCTTTTTTCTATAAATTTCTATCAATATATTCGGAACATATTTAAACTAAATCATTATCTTGGTAACCGTTTTATAGCTTTAATAAAAAAAAAAAAATTAAAATATCATGTTTATATATGGCGCCATTACTATGTATGTAGCTCCAAAAAATATCTTAAACCGAAATAATCTACATTCAAAAAACACCCTAATTCACACGTGTCAAAGCGCTGACTTCAAAAAAGTATCACATCCCGTTCTGAATCACAAATCACAACACACACGGGACCGCGAGCGTTCCTTTTTTGAAGTCATCACTTGCTTCACTTCACTTCACTTCACACCACTCACCGGTGTTTTCATTATGCCTCTTCAACTTCGGAGCCGGGATTCGAACTGGATACCACTCGGTGCGCGTTGTGTGTATTTATAGGTGGTTATGTGGTTGCACTTTCGCCACAGCCCCCCTAGTTGCTGGATTAGGCTGTGGACAGTCCGTAGCGAGTCCTTGCTATTCGGTCGGACGTTGGGCGGGTGACAGACGTGTGGCGCGTTTACATATTAGTCCATAAATTCGTGTACATAAACATTTAATCTTAGTGTTTCCGGATTAAATATTTTTGGTGCATTAATTTCGGTTGATTAATCAAGTATTTAAATTCGGTGGGCTTGAATTGTTTATTGTGAGGTAATTAATTTTATAGTCTGATTATGGTTTTGCTCACAATTTTGATATAAAATATTTGTTCAGTGCCCATATTTGGTAAAAGAAATATGACTATAAAATTATATTGGTTTTGCATTGTCAGTTCTACATTTTTAATATATTTTATGTATTTGGAAATTGTATCAGCATACATTTCAATACAAACGAGTTGCATAACAATATAAGTATTTCAAATGTGGGTTTTATTGACATGAAATAAATATTCGGCTTTTCATGCATCAATAACGTAGGCTCGCTCGTATACTAGAAGGAGTAGACAGAGATGGATTCTATGCAGCATACGCTTTATTGATTTCGGTCTTATGACAGGTAGAGATTTTAACCTTATAATATGGAGTACAAATACAAATTCTGGACTGCAAATTTAGACTTATACTACATAACAAGTTATCAAAATATTTTTATAATGCATTTAATTAAGCAACTTTTTAATCAAACAACGATTGCGGTTTTCATGATTCGATATGCAAGCCAGAGCTTAACTAAAGATCGCGGTTCGATTCTCAGCTCGATTAATTTTGGTATGCCTATGACTGGGTCTGGATTCAATCTGTGTATTCGTTGGATACACAGTTTTTGAAGCAATATAAGGTGTATATTTTCTACAAGAAAGATTTTGAAAAAAAAATTATGATTAGTCCGTTCGGATGTGTATATGTGATAATAATTCCATACGTAGAAGTTTTTTGTTAGCTACATAATTTATTAAAATATTTAAACATTGTATTATTTGTCTGTAAGCTTTTTTAAAATAAATAAAGAATAAATAGTAAACTTCATTCCTATCACATCATGGGACAAATATGCGCTCTTCGTACTGCAGATTTATTCCTTGTAGTATTTAAACTCGGGGCCATAAGCATATGGGCTATGAAGAATCAATTTACTACGCAGTTCCTAATCTTCCAAAGTCGGTCATAATTTTACATCACTATTATTTTCTGGTTTGATGACATCGTAGTTTTTGTGATAACAACGTGTAATAGAGGAACATTTTAAAGAAGATTTATTTACCTTAATTACTTATCGAGTTTGTTAAGTAAGCCGATGGATTCGTATTATGAGACTAACGATTGATAACTTTTGAGTGAGCGTAGTGTAGGTAATATTTTGTAGTTGTAATTCAAATTCTATTCGACTTGGCGATAGGCTTTCCCCTATGACATCATGGAATCATGATAAAAAGTGGCCAAACACCTCTGTCTACCCCTTCGCGGATGATGGCGTTATACTCGTATGTGTATTATTCAAATACTGGAATGTTGTTACTCTTTATACGGAATCCTGAATATAAACCTAATTTTTAAGAACATCAAAATTCCTTCAATCAATCATATCCATTAGTTAATGATTAAACAAATAATTACATTATACGCAATACAATGTTTCGAAGGAAACCGCGTCAAGTTAATTTATTGTTATAATTTTCAGTGCAATTAGCACGTGTAAATTTCACGTGTTTACGAAACACTCGTGCTGATTTTTATAGTTTAGTTATTTGGTTTTCGTTAGGTTTTAGATTAATTAAGTTGTCCGAATGTAGGTTAGATCCTATCTGTATATGTATTATCAAATATGCGGTACATATATGAATAAAAAAACAAAGCTATACTTGTTGTAGTTGTTTACTTGCTATCTAAAAATAAATCTTTAATTTTTAATAAATTTCTTGAGCATTTATAATTTTCTCAAAATTAATATTTCAATTTTCTTAAATTTTCTAAGCAAATATAATTTTCCTAATAAAGTTCATCGGGAAGTAGTATCTATAGTATGTATGGTATCTAAACCTTAATGTGTGAATTCAATAATAGAATTTGTAGGTATTTCCAATCCTCTCAAAGTTGCACCAAACAATACAACTCACTCAGTTAATCGCGGAAATCGTTTTTTCATTCAAAGCCATTCAAAGGTTCGGTCCTTGGTGCGATAAAATCGTAGCCAATGATGCGGAAATTGGTGTTATGAGCAATATTCTTAATGGACATACAGTTTAGGAAATAAATCTTTAAAATAATGACTCAGAAACAAGCTGGTCCGGCGACTCTGCGTGCGTTGAAATTTACTTTAAATACTTTTGTTTGAGTTTTATTTATTTACACTTTGTACACATGGTATACAGGCGGATTTAATGCCATGAGCATTCTCTCCCAGTCGACCTTGGGGTGGTGTAGAGGACGGAGGCAGGTGCATAATAAAAGAAAGTGAAAAACACTAATAAGAGTAATAATGATAATAGTTTACTCGCGTTGAACTCTTTTGCCGGGCTATATGTACAGATCATTTATATTTATAGTATCGACAGTTAAAAAGCTAATTGACTTAACCGAAAAAAATTAACTTGGTTAAAAAAAACATAGAAATATGTGCTGATTTTAAATATGTATGAAACTAGTGTCGCACAAAAATGTCGCTTAAATCGATTAGCTTTCAACCGACGATATATATTTTCGGAATAATAATTCAACATTCTACATTACATGGTTTATTTATATCAAATTTCTTAAAAATCCAGTCAGCTATTTACGCGTTAACACGAAACGTCCTGTAGTCTTTACAAATTTTCGTATATTCAGTAAGCCTAATAATATTATAATAGACTATATTTCCAGAGATTTCTTTACAAACACACACTGTCTATACAAACATAAAAACACAAGCTTACTTAACAATTATTACAAAAAAACAAGTATATTAAAGCATGTGAAACTTGTGAATATGCGACATATAATTGCGTGGAAAAAATGTCAAGGCGACGTGGGGTCAAACATTATATAACACGAAAACTGCACCAAAAATGTGAGAAGTAAACAATGGCTTCGTTATATATCTGTTTATATTAGGCCAATGAGTATAACTGATGTAGATTTATAGTTAATTTATGGTTGTCACCAAACAACTATAAACAGGGGATGATATTGCAGGGGAATTGGGAATGACTGGTCGGGAGTAATGGTAAGCGTCAAAGAATTATGCTGTCTCGTCTGATAGTACCGACATTATAAATAGAAAAGATTCATTTATTTTTACAATATACTGGGATGTACACAAACATTACAATAAGGTACAAAAAAGTAATACAAAAAGGGTGCAAGTATGTGCATTCCATAATACTGCCGAGAACATGCTAGTTGAGCATAAAATACCGGGCAAGGTGTGTACTGGTTTTCAACTGGAATCTTCATCTGGTGGATAAACAGTTAATATTGCCACCACTGTGTAAGATCTTTGGAAGTCTAAAAAACTTCATTATGTGCCGCAACCCAATTTATTAGCGTACATAATTCCCCTGGGAGTGGAGGTTGTATTTACTGGTTTCAGAAATCATCGTGCTTCTACTCAATAATAGCGATATACCATAGTTATAATGAAATAGAGCACAAAATATAGTTTAGTGTGGGAACTTTATAAATATACTATTAAAACGATTTGGGTTTTATGTTTTTAACTAGTCATGAAATCAGGGTCACATGTAATAATAAGTTGTAACACCGGTTTGTTTATTTCTATCACCAAACCATGTGCAAGCAATATACCTAAAGGACTTAATATTTATTAATATCTAAACAACGAATACTAGAAGTATTATTTACACTTCATATTTCCTTTAAAGATATTTGAATAAAAACAATTATTATAAAGCAATTATATAGTATCAAAATAAAGGATATTGCGCTATTCCTTTGAAACCGGACTTCTAAGTTATAAAACCAGAGGAAACTGGCTGGTAAGACATGACGAAAATATAGAAATTATAATCTATTAGCTTTGCTCGTATTAACAGTTTCTCCTGGTACTTCCACGCCATTTACAGGTAAAAAAACTAAGACAAATTTGACTCTGCATAAAAATTATCTATTTGCTAGTTCAAATAAACAAACATTTATTGATAAGGATTTGACACGAAAGATGATTCTGCGATGGTAATGCATAATTTAATTAGTTATTTCATTTATTTCCAAATTAAATAATGCAAGTTTATGTACAATGAATGACGACATAGATAGGTCGTCTGATTATAGGCGCAATACCTGTCCGTCACACAAACCTTAATTACTAAAAAACGAAACAAAAACATACATGACGCCTTAATCTCCAAAGGGGTAGGCAGAGGTGCAATCATGGCATCCACTTAACACCATATGCCATGATGTGATAGGGAGCGAGCCTCGTGCCACATCATGCACGAATTCTAGACTCTGGACTGACCGTGAGCTAAAAGACCCATTTAATTACTTACAACTAATTTCTCAATCAACATTAAGCATAGCATCTGAAATTAATGCGATAAGAGATGCCACAACTTATACGTCATAATTTAGGCAAGCGAACCGCCAAGGTGCTTACAAAATGCAATCTAGATAGCAAGTAATTTTTAATCAGAATTACACATTTATTAGCAAATTTTTAAAAAAGCAGACCGGGATCTGTGACGTACTCAGGGAGAATACTATGTCCAGCAGTGGACTACAACGGGCTGATGATGATATTAATGAATAGCTAACTTCGGAACCGAATCCAGAAACTACCAAAACACTAGTCAAACAAAGAGATAATTTCTACTCACATAAACCCGTTTACAAGAGTACTGGTAGTGTTAATTGTAGTGACTATGACGTTCATGACTACTTACTATACAAAGGACGTGATCATACGTCATAAAAGTAATATGAAAGACGTAATATGAAGTGAGTTTACCTTTCCAAGTCATTTCCGTGTAGCCGAGGGTCATTACAAGATCGACAGGTCAGTTTACTAAATATACGACTTTATGCTGGTTAGTATAAAGTGTAGCCTAAATGGTTTGAAGTATTTAATAATGATACGAATGGTGACCTACCTCATTTCCATGCGGAACTTGGCAAAAATAAAAAAATTTATGCGAAAAATATGCATACGGAACTTAGTTAAAAAGGCAAAAGATTGTAAATTTTTAATGAGTTATAAATGTTGATCTTGTTTCCTTGGGAGTTTTGTAAAATATAAAAAATTGAACAAACTGGTATCTGTTACCTGAAACTGGACATTGCTTGTTACCCGTAGACATCCTTATTGCTAAACGAATTGCTCTAAGAAGGCATGAATGGTAGAAGGCAGTTATTTTCTTTGAGTCTTCCAGAACCTTAACAAACGCTTATCAAATAAAAAAAAACACTCAAACCTTTTATTTATTTAGTGCAATGTTACATAATGATTTGTTTTGTTTACGCAAATGTCAGACATTGAAATAATTAAATTTTCAGGATTTTATCGCTTTTTTTAATATTATAATCATCGCCCGAGGTTTTGAAACGTTTTAAAACTTCATTGATTTTAAATCCAATCCCAGAGAGACTAAATCAAAATTTATAACAATATCACGAAGACGACAGAAACCAACAACGAGATATCACAAACTCAAGTTATAGTACTAGTTAAGACATAACTGAGGTAAATATATATTTATAATGTATCATGGTTGTTCAACAAGCCAGGTCTTACTGCTGACTCATGCTGACTTAACATTGCCCACTGCCCCATAATAGATTATGATATGATAGGTATTGCACGCATGAACGCAGCGGAATGAAAACATCTTTTGAAAAACTACAACTGAATATTTCTGGGATAAAAAGATAGAGGTGAGCAGATAAATAGCTATTGACCGTATATGCCTTTTTTATATTGAAATGACGACCGTGCTGTTCATTTGTTAGTAAGCAGTACAACCAGCCATAAACAGGAGCAATACCACTGAATTCGCCACACTGAGACATACGAGGTTATGTCTCATAATGGGCATTATCCTGCTCTGCGTCTTAGTTCCAGCACACAGTGATAAATGGATCAACACACCAGACGAAAATTAGAAACATTTCGTCTCTGCCTTATAAACAAAAAAAAATTAACTTAAGTAATGCTTTTTGGTAATCTATTTAAATTTGATTGACATAAAGTTCAAATTCCACCGCC
Organism: Manduca sexta; assembly: GCF_014839805.1. Lineage (NCBI taxonomy): Eukaryota > Metazoa > Arthropoda > Insecta > Lepidoptera > Sphingidae > Manduca > Manduca sexta. Next base: position 9,289,939 of record NC_051134.1, on the reverse strand, counting down.
TTTCATGAGATCAATAACATTCTAAACTCAAATTTTGGAACTGCAAAACTCAGATGTCCAATCTTGGAATAGGCAATATGTTAATGAAGTCGGTAATGTATAATTACGTATGTATTACCACACGGAATGGAAAGGCGCCGGGTTCGATCAAGCGTGCCTGGTATCGAATCCCGGTGTAGGCAAGGAGTCAGACCGCACGACAGTTCCTTAATCCCGGGATGTTTAGATAGAATTGACGTAAACTTATATAAGAAGGAAGAACATCGAGTAATATTTTTCAAGAAACTGTTAGACTGTTTTCATTAGCTTGCTGATTGCTCTTAGTACTGCCCTGTGAGGTCCATTCTCGAAAAATGATTTTTATATGTGTAAATTCAGAATTATATCGGTGCGTCATTACTGGGCCGAAATCAGATCTAAAATTCTTACATGACCATCTTCAGTGTATAAACGAACAAAATATGGGTCTTAAAAGAAATAAGATTACTATCGTTGCCAACAGTTACTGAAATGAAGGTAAACCGATCTCATTTTAAGGCTAGAATCCAGTAAAACCACATCCAAATAAGTTCAGTCATTATTCTTTCGACACGTAATCCTGCGCCACGGACATCCTTTAACTTCATATTGATTGGTAACATAAATACAAAATAATTTGGAGCAAACAGCTTCGAATAAGGTCGACTATGTAAGTAGGTCATCAAAAAATAATTATTATATGAAAGTACAATGTTTACTGCAGAAATAAATGCAAGGTAAAAAATTACAACAATATAATTATACACTGAAATAAACAAAAGCTGTTAAAATGATATACTTTAGTTGTCAAAGATTATAAAACAGGAAAACCATTTAAAAATAAATATTTATTAATTTAATCTATTGCCTGCTTGACTGCCTCGGTGGCTCGTAGTTGTATTACGGTATTACAATGCTGAGGTCTGGAGTTCGAGCCCGGGTCGGGCAGTGTTATTGAGTTTTTCCATTAAATATCACCCCAAAGTTTACACTTTGTGGCCGATATGACAGGCTCGTACTCTATCACATTATGGGACGGAATACGCACGGCGGAAAGTGGGTGCACCAATTGCGCATCTCTACCTCTTCAGAGATTAAAAACATAAGTGTAGGTGTGTGTGTGGATGTGTAAATTATTACCTAATTGAATATTCAGTATTTAGACAACTTTAGTTTAAGCACCTGACTTCATCAGTCTCCTAAAACTCGTTACGTATAAAATAATAAATCCTGAAATGAAAACGATGTATAATACGATGTTAATATTTTTCTAGGCAAGTATTACGTAATAGCATAAATATGGTCAGTTGAAAACATCCCGATCACTACAAAGTGCACTGAATAAATTTACTTAAATTATGTAAAAATTTTATAAAACGTGATAATGGAATCAAGGCCTTCGAAATCATAAATAACTCGTTTAAATAAATAAGATTTAATTGGAGAATACAAATTGGAATACTAATATATTAAGGAGAAGATTCACTAGACAAAACTGATTACAGAGTGGTTGAAGGGGCTCAAGGGGGCTGACATTGTCACGCAAATCTAAACGTGAATTGGAGGCTAGTTATTGTATTATTAATTGTAGTTATTGTATTATCACCTATTTTTCAATGTCACTTCTACTGCTCTAAAGGCTAATTTCTCACTTTTCTCCTCTCTGTGACGAATACATAATTCCCCTAGCATTCCTAGATATGAATATTGAGCATATTCTATACTTAATATTGTGTTATTTTTTACGCAAGTACTTAATCGAGTATCTGTACACGATCATCTATCTTCAAAGAAATAGGGAGTGATGCATTTAGTCAACGTCGTTTCCAAAGTAAAACATTGACAAAACGCGGGATAAAATTCAGGATCTCACTAAATTACCCTTACACTGCCATTAAACCTACGCATTCAATACTTAAACAGAATGTTTATGATCACGGTAATTGTAATGCGCCAAGCTCCTAGACAATGTCAGCCGACCGGTTCCGGTCGCCGGCAACCTTGAACTTTGTAAACATTGCCCTAAAACGAGTGCACTGAACGCTAAGTCAAACATTCTAACTCCAAGATAATTTATTGACTAATCCTAATACTGTTTCAGGGATTGTGAACTTTCGCAATTTAGGTTTTTTTTGTATCGAACCCCGCAGTCAACAAGGACGTGTGGGGGAGGAGAAAGAGCCTTATTAGGATGGGAGTAGGGGCGAAGACCAGGAAAAGTTCGGAAGCCCTCATAGGCCTCAATTGGACTTACAACCATGAGGTGTACATGCTTAACTGTGTGTCTAGGGCCGGGACAAATGTCCCCCGATGCATGATAGTGCATTCGGTGTGAAGACCGAGGGCACAAGAATTGCCTAGAGGAGGCAATTTTGGGTTAGGTTAGTTCTTTATTTCCCCTTTTCCAGGCCTTAGAATTGTCCCATAAGATGACAGGAATTAGGCACTTTAAGGAGTTGGGAGCTAGGTTCAATTTTATTTCACTTGCCAGAGGTACGAAGCTGCATCTAATATTCTTAAGAAAGAGAGATAAGAAAGCTAAGATATAAGTTTAGTTTTAGAAAAATATATACAAAATCAACTGACCCTGGAGTACAATGGTGAAACTTGAAATATAGCTAAGCGATTTGTTTTGGCAGCGATTCACTTACCCCCTGTATAAGATTTGATACTATTAATTTATTTAGTAATTAGCAGTGAGGGTGGATGACCTTTTTCGGAAGGGAACCCGACACAACAATTATACGTACTAATATGCATAAATGGTTTGCAAATCGTTCCAATGATAATTAAATTTCACATAAGGTAGCCGGCAACAATCGGGTTATATCTACCCTTCGCCCCTAATTAGGCCATTTAAAAAAATATATATTATCTACCGATGCTTCTGGAAATACCACCTATTAGATAACACATATTAACTATTCAAATAATTTAAGTCGTGTGTTAATGAGTTCTAGCTGTTAATTATTTGAATAAAGTTATGGTAAATTACCTGCTGGAATTCAGATACATCTTGATAGCATGCTCACAGATGCATCCACAAGGCCATAGGAATTGTGGATGCGTTATTTATTTGGAAAATATTGCATCGCATCTACCAACTCTACTTAAAATGCAAGATAACTGCTCAACACAAAGTTACTACGATAAAATTGTCAACTCTATCTCCGAGAGCCTTCAAAATTCAAAAATACGAAATACCAACAACAACAAAACAAATATCATCCTATCAGAAAATACTAGAGGACTTATTGATTGGATACAGAAAGCTCAGAGCAGAAAGCGCTGGAAATCTTTGGAGGAGGCCTTTACCCGTCGGGGGGTTCTGGAAAAACCATAATAAAAAAAAAATAAAAAAAAAATTACTGTACTTATCTTTTCTAGAAATAAAAGGCTTTTATTTTATATTGATTTGGAAAGTCAAGAAGGGGAGAGGATTGTTAACTCACCTTTATCTTAACTATATTTATGGAAAGATCGTATATTTTTGCACCACCCCAAGTTATCTGGTAGAATACCTCTATTAGATTAACACGTGGAGAAATGTCGGTAGTAATAACCTCTACTTACTTCTTTGGGGATAAAGGCGTGATGCATTTTGTTGCCTTTACATTGGTTTGCACAAAATTATGGTATAATATAGATTGATATTGACACTCCGATTGTGCAGACCGCTTATGCTTTAGAAAAAATCGTATATTGTTTGGCTTTGAATATGCTTTTAGCAGTGAATTTGTTATTCTATGCTAAGAATACTACAGACTAAATATCTTACATTGTAAATAAGTAATAATCATCGATCTAGATATCAGACCAGGATGAGAATCCAGTTTTTAATATATTCTGTTGTAAATCGGCCACACATTAAACCAAAATTACCCGAATTATCATAGATCAACCAGTTAACCAAATATATATGAAGATAAAAGGCAACTATTAAAACATTTTTAATTTTTTACCGTAAAAAAGATCGTTAACTGTGACATTTAACGTAACAGTTATGTTCGGTTACAATACTCGCAAGGTTAACCGCTTAAAAATTATAACTTGAACTTGAATTAACCATGAAACCTTTCTAACCTTATCTGATTGTGAAGTTGGTTATTTTGTGTACTTTGTGATTATTTCTAGAGGTTTGTGGGACGTCGACCTATTTTATGGTTTCAACGGAATATCTCATTAAGATTGTTATAAGGGACCATAATTGATAGGCCTGGAAGTAATCGTTTTCAGACTTTCTATTGCAGGAGACCATAATTACTATGTAGCTTTGGAAGTAATAGTCTTTGGTGATTTTGTGTACGTTGTGATTATTTTTACAGCTTTAAATATTTTTTGGTGGCGATTCCACTGCCCGTAGTGGGACTTCAACCTATTTTATGTTTTCAAACAACTATCTCATTATAATTTTTAAAAACGACCATAATTGATATGTCGACATGGAAGTAAGTCTTCACATTTCCTATTACAATAAACACTACTACCAAGAAGTAGTATGCAAGCACTGTTATGAGTTTAAGGATTATTAAACAATTACTGGAATATATAACGTCTTTAATTTAGCAAACGCCGCTCGATGCCATCCAGTATTTTGAATTGATACTGTTTATGGTCAAACCACCAAATATGTACTCAACTCTGATTTTGGAGATATTCGTTACAGATGATGCTTTACTATTTACGTCCCCCATATGCCACATCTACCTTTTACGACGATGCTAATGAAGTCATTTAATAAGGTCATAGCCATGTTTGTTTTAAAATCAAGTCGACATTCAATGCCAGCGTTAACCGGGTGAATGTCAGCCATTTCTATTTCTGATAGATTATATTTAAGGTTTAATTACGAAACTGTCATGTCATTATGGCCCCGAAATATGATAACGTTGCACAGAGTATTGTTGCGATGGTCGGATTAGGTTGCATTAACAAAATTATTAGTTAATCTATTACGAATAAACTTTGTTAGTGAGTTTTGCTGGTGGTAATATATTTCATATCTGTCCAGATATCGACCACCGAATATAAGATATTAAAATCCGCCATAGTAGCCCTTAAGTATATCGCGTTCCGGGATCGGCCTATGTATATCCGGTTCCCATAGGCCGGCATAATTGTGTCGACTGTCGAGGGGTAACTATCTATCGGCGGTCGACATTCTATTGGACGTAACTTCACTTACCATCAGGTGCAGTAGTATCACTTTGCCATGGACGTATAAAACAAACCTTTTGTTAATGGCAATCGCGAATCAGAAATGACAGTCGCGATCACACAAACGGCTTCCTATTGCATTTGTATAAATAAGTCTATGTATACCAAAATTAATAAAAATATTTTGAAACGCTCTTTTTATAGTATTAAACATTATATTCGGAACAATTTCAAAATATAATTTTAGACATTTTTTTACTACGTGCAACCAGAGAATAATAGAATAGTCGCCGCGTGAGTTTCTCTTCTGCCAGCCTGCCTGCGCAGCCGAATATTTCCGGAAACACCCGATGTCATCGGCTAGGATAGCGGCGCGTAACAATATTATACAAATCGTATTTCTAGAAATGGCTACAGAACCTTATATCACTAATGCAGTATGCACGTGCTTAAATATGATTCATAGAATAATAAATCACAGTAATTAATAAATAGATTAGATGTACAAAAGACAGATAACAATTTGCGAAGTGTTTGGCCTTACTCGTGAGGTCTTTCTAAAGTGATAAATTATAAATAGAGTTTGTTATTGTACCTTTATATTCGGTAGTTAGAATTTGAAAAAGTTTTGTGTACAGACAGACGCAAAAGTAGCTAAACAAATTTCAGATCATCTTTAAACTTTTGCGCCCTTATCAGTTTCATGTAGAGTAAGGTACTGATTGTTGACAAAAATCAAAATTTCAAATCTTCTTTAAGCTTTTGTACTGTATCATTCTTTCTTCATAAATATAAACTACAAAGGGTTGAATTTATTTAAGATAAAAAGGATATTTCTATTGACTTTAACGTGTAGGAGAGCTTTAAAGTTTGCATTTATTCAACTAATTTTGTAGCTGACTGTACATTTGTTAGATTGACTGCATTAGTTCCAATCGTTCTTTATCGTACCTGATATACATCACTCACGAAATCCTTATATTTATGACCAATTTTCAGCAGTATTATATGTAAATCTGTGCTTATTTTTTCATTGAGCGAGCCATTCTCCGGAACTTCTGCTTCATACAAAGCTAACTTTGTCCTATAGGGTTATTTTTGTCCAGCGAACGAATTTTGTCGAAGATTGTGCCGCGAGCAATCATCATCATCATCATCAGCCGCAGGATGTCCATTGCTGAACATGGGCTTTCCCCAAAGATTTCCAGATTCGCTAGCAATAGTATTATATAGGTAAATAGCAGAACGGTATAAAGTAACACCAAGTAACCGATCGATCAAAATCCAAACCATTTTTGCAATCTGTATGAGAAAATCATTATATTGTGGAACAAAAAAAATTCTAGTGGCATTGTTCTGTCTCAAAAGTTAGGCCATAGCAGCAATTAAACCTTTACTTGACGGATCATCAACTTGACCTCATCGTGTTAAGAATGCAATTTTCTCAACAGAACTCGAAAACTGACTTATTAGTCTACGTTGGTGGCGTAGTTGTATTGTGTGTGCACGCACGGCATTGAGTTCATGGGTTCGAATCCCGGGTCGGGTAGTATTGGGTTTTTCTTCCCAGTATCCGCTCGGAATTTGGAATATATATATGACCAATATGGAGATAGGCTCGTCCCCTATCACATCATGGGACGGAACACACTTGGCGAAAAGTGAGTGCCTTGGTTGCACCTCTAGCCCTTCGTGAAAAAGAATTGTTATGTGTTTGTTTTAATATATAGTGGTCATCACCTAAAAACTAACCTGATAGGATAATTAATTAAGATTATCTACAGCCTTTATCAAACTAATTAGTCTCCTCTTACCCTATTGACTAAAAATGAGTAGAACAATCCACTAACTATAAGTTTTCAACAAAACTTCTATCATCAGGGACCTTATTCTCTATGACAGTGTAAACTCGTAGCACGTTTTACGTTATCGTTTTAAATTAGGGTCGAATGGTATTCTGTATGTCAATTTCTAGTGTCTCAAACGCGTAGTGCTTTACGTTCGTGTTAACAATTGTCAAAATAACGTGTGGCATAGAATAAGGCTATAGGTTAGTAGCAACACTCGCTTAAATTATTGAAAGAAAATAATCGTTTTGTTTTTAATTAATTATTTGCATATGTTTAGTATACATATTTAAAGCAGGCATTTTAGCGCTCATGTCAAGGACAATTCTCGTTTGCAATTTTAATCTGCATAGTCTAATAAGACTCAAACCAAAATACACATGCCTGAATATTCAAGATTGAATTGACTGATAGACTTGGGAGGGATGATGATAATAAAAGGAAAAGCCGTAGAAACGGTCCTTGGGCTGGAGTGGCGAAGGGTGATATTTCCGAAAAGGAATCCAATACAACATATAATTACTAATATGCATGTATGCTGTCTGAAAATTATTCTAATGAGAATTAGATATCACATGAATTACGAAGAGAAGACGGCAAGCATCGGGTTATGTGCAAACTTCGCCTGTTGGACTGAGATTAGTATTTGCAAACATTTATTTTAAGGTACTGTAAGGAAGCAAATACTTAGATAATTAATTATATCAATTACCAGGACCACATAACTTATTGTATGTATTTGGGAGTTAGCATTGTTTGCGAGACTGTTTCGATATCAAGATAGTAAATAAAAAAAAAAGAAACATTTCTTTAAAGTTAATAAATGAATCTAGCCTTGACACCAGCCTCAAACCATCATATTAAATGTAGAGCATTATATCATTAATAAAGAAAATATAAATCACGATATGAATTTCATAATTGCATACAATATTTCAAATCTTTAGCATAATTCATCGATGCAAATGATTTAAGCTTCAATTTTGAAATGTGTGTTTTGGAGGCAACCTTACTTAATACAAATGGTGTAAACGTTAAATAAACTGATTTATACGCCACGCCTTCCCATTAATAGTACAGTCAGACACAAAATTAGCTAAACAAATACTAAATTTTAAATAGTTTAAACTTTTGTGTCCGTATCAACATTAATTTTCTTTACTAAAATTAAATTTTACAAGATTTACTTTAGATAAAAAAAAAGTATTTCAAGTGAACTTAATGTGCAGAAACGTTTTTATGTTTTTAATTTGTTCAGTTACTCTTGCGGCTGATTGTACAAGAAGTGGAATTATAGGTATTAAGCACGGCGGAAGAGCAGATTTATCTAAGACTATGTTAGGTCGATGCCAAGTTCACTTCAAGTCGGAACATAACACATTACTTGATGATAGGCTATTACTCTGAAGTGGTAACTATACAGAGATCTCTTCTAGAAAAGAAAGAAAAAAGGAAAAGTAATGTATTTGTCTCAAATAGAAATGCAAAGGTTCAATGCAGGGAGAAAAAGAGAATTAACATTATAAACATGTACAATTACTAACAAATTTCAAAATTTAACCAAAATCTCTAATTTAAATCTCTAATTATAAATATAATATAAACTAAAATCCCAAAGATTTCTTGTCAAGTCCGTGTCAGGTAGGTGACATCTATCATACTTATAAGATTAACTATAAAACTCTACAAATTATAAAAAAAACAAACACTTATAAAATCCTATTTCGTGATCCGATCAAACGTGATGAGACTCTTAATAATATACAATGCATGAACAAAAAAGAGTCCAATATTTTAATAAAAATATATCAAAATTGACACCACTAACAATGTATAAAAAATTAATCCAATAACTTTTTAATAAAAATATATCCAAATTTACACTACTAATTATGTATTCATTTATTGTCATGAATATTCTTTAAGTTAGCACCAACGGAGTTACATTTTCGGTGCAATTTTTTTATGAAATCCAATCCTGCGTCACAACACAAGGTCAAAAACTTGTACAATAAAAACACATTCAAATGGATTATATACAATTACAACAGCTACTGGATTAGGGCTGTCAATAATTTCTCATTTTAACGAAATTTCTAATTTAAATGAAAATGTAGGCTTTGGGCTGTTTAAAAATTTTTGAACTAAGACTGCTCTTTTTTAAGGTCAGACAGAAATAGACATTATGGTTTTGTTCCCTATTCTCAGTTATACGATCATACAGTCAATACGATCGGTTGGCTTATTCGGCCACAATTTAGTGGCAACCCTACCGTAATGAGTTGAACCAGTGTGACAACAACTATCTTTGAACGTTACAAGAAAAGTGGAATATTCGAATTAGTCACAGCACTACACTGGCGGCCACAAATAACCGGTAACTTTTTAAGGAAATTAATTAACATTTTTATGTATTTTTATATGAGTCTATTTAAAATCTGGTTTGAGTTTTTTTTTTTTTGTTACTTTAATGCTTTTTTTATCAAGGGCGACTATTCTCATGCAATTTACGACATAAAAAAAAATCTTTTTAAAAATTTCCTAATTACCACTTAATAGATACTACTACTATACACGCCTATATATTTTTAATTATGTGTTATAGTGATACAAATATATTTAACTGAATCTAAACTATTGGCCGTTGTAACCATATTTAAATAGTTCAACAATTACGTTAAAAATAAGTAATTCGTAACTGCTACGATTAACTTTTAAGTCAGAGAGTGGGTGTAATAAGTTTCCGCGTAAAAAAGATCTATTTACACTTAATTTTAGACAAAGCAGACATGTTGTAATACTACGTATCTAGATTATCTAGGTTTCTTTTGAAGGACTCTTGTAATAAGTGTTTGTTTTATCAATTATCAGAGGGTAGTTACAGTTTTATGCCATTTTAAATTATCTTAGTAGTTAGTATTTTATACTAGCTTATTGGTATTCGATTTGATCGCGGTAAATGGAGACAGCCGCGTTCAATTTTTGGAGATCCAGAGGATATCATTCTGGTTATTGGACATAAAAATGAGTTCTTAAAAACTTTAACACTCTAAACGACCGCAGATCCGTCCTCACCACGTTTCCTGTCCCCCAGACCCTTCTAATAGTTAGGGCCCACGTGCCGTCGAATACGGTAATGGAAAGAAAGAAAGAAAGAAAGATTTTTGTATTGGGACAATATCAGTATAACATGTAAGTACAATAAAGAAGGGAAAAACTTCTTATTTATGTACAAAAAGCCAATAGTTATATTAAGTAATTAACACACATGTTTGACAATTTAATAACATACACTTAAGGCCCTATAAGGATATATCCAAGGCGGACTGTTAGATTTCCGCGTTCGCTATCTGTGTACCAATTCTCGGTCATTCGACATGTAGTATCGATACTTTGATTGATAGGAACTTGAAGGTCCGTATTGATTACACATTTATTATAAATTTTACAAAATAAATTGAAATTAAAGCAACAATTATAATTTGTTTAGAATAAAAAGAAATGGTAGTATCATGTTGTAGACAATTGTAATTACATTATAAAATGAGCTGACTTGGCGAGATTAAAATCTACTATCGTTTTTTTTTTTCATTCTCAACATTGACTAGATAATAAGACTACCTATCAAAGTACTAGACCGAAATAAGAAGTATAAGCATTCTTAAACATCAATAAATATAATTTAAATACAGGATAGTATGGTATGGTCCACCATGACCATGAAGGCTGCAAAGTCTTCTCAACGTTAGGAAAAAAATATTAAATTGAAAACTGATAAAATCAGAAAAATAGTTTTATTTTAATGTCAGTATGGTGTCATTTTAATTGTTGTTTGAAATATCGTCACTACCATAATACGATGCCAATCGAACAAATTTCACACTCAACAGATATACAAACATTCAGTAATTAACACGTCACTAATTACATCAATCCATATGAGATAATTATTTCATATAAATGCGCATATATAACACCACCGCCCATGGCAGTGTTATATAATAGTAATGACCCTGATTTTATATATCATCATGGGTTAAAATTGATAATATGCGTGTAGGTCACCTGAAAGCGATATCATTCATCTCCTGATGGTAAAATAAGTAAATCAACCAACTGTTCATCACATCAGCAACACTTCCTAAACCTTTTGATTATAGTGAGTTGTGTGGGCATATGGTCCTTTTTTTCGTGTAGAAAAACTGGGGGGAGTGCAATAGTCTTGTTAATTTCACCAGTCTTAAAGCCCAATATCGACACTCGGGAGTATAGCATCATCTGAGCAAATATTGAGCCGAGTCCTAGCTATGAACACTACACCAGCAATCAGCATACCAACCAAAACCCGGTGGCCTTTTTCAGTGCGTACGGGACGGCTCCGGGCTATATTTCTTCTCCCTGGGATATCAATCTCATGTTGCCAAGTAAGACTAAAACGTCTTTCAAACTAAAAAAGAACGGCACTTGTAGACTGTTCGTTTTTTGTAATAATCCGTTGGCTCTTGCCAAAGTATATAAAACAGACTGCCAATGATCAATTGGTTGATTATGTCAATTGCAAATCAAGTCCGCATCCAGCCACCGAACCTATTTAAACTTCCAAAACCTATAATATTGCTTAAAATCATATCCTCTATAATAGACATTAAGGTTGCAATTTCAAAACAACGTTTAAATCATGGAACGGAAGAGAGGTCGCCGCGCGTCCGGCTCGTGGCGCAACGACAGGGGAAAATGCAGCTTGTATGGAATGACGCAGTATTACTATTAGCAACTAATTCGTATATTTTTGTTGAAAAAATAGAAAAAAAAACTATTTTAAGAGATATTGTATGTTTTTGTGATAAAATTATTTTTGTGAAGGTATTTGTGGCACTTTTTGCTACAAAAATACTGAACGTTTGCCAGACTGAGGCAGCTAGTCATTGACTGTCGTATATATTGGTTGTTTGGTAAATTATTTCTGTAGTCAGTGCTACTTTTTATTTTAAATCCAAATCGCTTGAATTTTTTGGATGCTCATATGCCTATTCTTTCAAATCCTTACAAGATCCTTTCTCGTCTATTAGACAATCTTTTATCTTATACCATCCAACAGACATATACCCAAATTTCAAAAATTATATGCCTGAGTTTTTACAACATTCCGGCTTTCTAACATTAACCTCCTTCCAAGAGATTGAAACATTGAAAAGTTGTGTTAAAAATCCATATCATCGCTGTCAACAAAAAGAGACTGACTAGATAGAAGAGGCGATAAGCCCCAATTAATGGCATCCTTTAAGAAAAATGAATGGTGGCACAGTAGAGGCGCCATGTCGCAACTACCAACTGCGTCCGGCCGTAGTGTCCTTCATTCATACTTTTACTTGTACAACGCGCGAGATTTGTGAATAAACTACGACATACACTGCTGGACAAAGGAATCTAGAACCATGAATTGCATGAAAATGCTTGGTATTGTTTGAAAGTAATTGTTTATCATTCTGAGACTTAAAATTACGTTTACGTTACATTTATCGCTGAACTTGATCCCTTATTAGCAACTCTATTGGTTGATCTAAATATTATACGATGATTCTTTTTTTAAAAGTAATAGATTCCAATTTTCACTAGGAAAAGATATTTTAAAGAGTAATGAATTTTGATTATTAACAAAATCGGCTTTAATGTCTTTCGGCATCATTTCCACCTTCAGATTTAGCCTTTTAACACTTGGAAAATTCACGTATATTCACCTATTGTTAAATGTCTGTTTAGTGTATGACAGAAGTTACGTCTTCCATCTATGATGACTATCAATCTGTAATAGAACCATATACTACCAAATCCCTTTTGAAAAACTCCGGCAAAAATTATCTAAAAAATTTCTTCTACCGTTAATTTAATAATCTTTCATAATAGCTATTATTTCTGACCAACACTGCACTAACTACGACGTTAATCATAACATCCTGTACGGTAAAAATGTTTCAATGTTCAATCAAATAGCTCGAAACTGGGTTACCGCCGCGAACGAACCGCTGGGACCTTGCAGCGTATATTATTGTAATGATTTGTTATATTATTGTAATCATTTGTTATTATCCGTCATTTATTTGTTTTCTCATTGGTGTAGTTGAAGCCGTGAACTGTGATGATTAGGGTTCGAATCCTATGGCTAGCAATGTGTGAATTTTCTATTTGAAAAACTCATGATTTCGAATAGTGTAACTACTATTATGTCCAGTGTAACTACTGGACATAATAATACTTAAAATGTCATATCTCAGGATGTCGAGCGCAGTGGAATAACCAAACAAAACATTGTAATTCATGGTGTTAGATGTTGTTTCTACTGTTTATGGGCGGGCGTATCGCTTACCATCAGGCGAACGGGAAGCTCGTCTCGTCATTCAAAGCAATCAAAAAAATAGTATAGTGTAACTGGTATAGTATAATATATAAGGATATCAGGTAGATAACGTGTACTAATCTTTTGCTACAGTTACGTGTTAACAATAGAATAAACATAACAAAAAGTGGATCCGCTAGTTGCTCCTCTGCCTACCCTTATGTAGATAAAAAGCGGCATGTGTGTCGGATTAAGGTGCGACATAAAGATTTCGTAAAAATATCGGTTTTGCTGTCGGCATTTTTATTACATTGATGTGTTTCTGACATTTTCTTGGTTATATCATCTTGTGACTTTAGCAAGCCCCAAATATCTCCGAAAGTAGGGTATAATTGTTTATATTCTCTGTATTTACAGATTGTAAAAAAATACGAATAACTAATATTTTTTTGTACTGGTACAGCAATATGATCTCACTGCACCTGATGGTAAGTCGAGTGTCGACTGACGAGAAAAAATGACCTCTCGACAGTCGACACTCATGCCGGCCTATTGGAAGCGAATATACACAGGCTAATCCCGGAACACGACACACTTGTGAGCCATTATGGCGGGTTTTAACACCTTGTGTAGGGTCGCTATCCGGGCGGATATAAAATACATCCTACCATCAGCAAAGACCAGCACCAGCACTTTATCGTTCGGTGCTTTTATTAGGGAAGTCTGCATATAGAAAATAGCAGAAATATGTATATTGAAAATATTATAAACAAATTCACCATCTTTGTAAGCTAAAGCAAAATGCAATTAAATTCCGTTTCCTAACCAGCCACGAGCCAGTGTATTATAATAATATTATCAGCCCTGTATTATATACTATCCCACTGTTGGGCAAGGGGCCTCCTCTACTACTGAGGGATTAGACCGTAGTCCACCACGCTAGGCTAGTCCGGATTGGTAGAGCTGGTGTATTGCCCAAAAATCAAATCGGAATGTGATAATTACGTCGTCATTTTTGGACTCTAAGTTAATATCAGCAGTGGAATATCAAAGAGCGCAGTGGAATATCAAACAATACTTTGTAATTTACGGTGGTGGATGGTGTTTCTACTGTATATGGGCGGTCGTATCGCTTACAATCAGGCGAACAGCAAGCTCGTCTAGTCATTCAAATAAAAAAAAAAGTCATACGTTTTTAATCAATCGGGCAAGATCAACGAAAATACTTAAAAACGTAATTATTTTACCCAAAATGGTCAGAAGTATTAAGCTATATACGCCATACTTGTCAATAACAGTTGCTATATTATATTGTTATTCTTGTATGCAAAGATTCCTTTATGCATACATATATAAACTAATAGAACAAAATGATGCGTGGGGGTTTGTTACTACATTCAAAATCATTCGAAATAGAAAGCTACTGAAAGGAAGAAATACATTTTAGATACTATTTTAGCTGCGGTGATATAAAAATGTTGTTATTATCCTGATATCGAACCTAGAACAAAAATTGCGTTACGTAAAGTCACAAATAACTTCGTTAAAAATAAAATGAATTATTAACCTAGTGCGTACATTAAATGGAAACTAAAAATTAAACAGCCTGCTGTTTAGATGTATACAAATAATTGAACTGTAAAGTAAACAAACCATCCCTATAAATACAAGGCGGCGGGAAAATAGTAGAGGATTATAAAAGAAATTTGTTTTTTTTTTATTTTACACAATATCGAAAAACATTAACCTTTTGAGGCAGTCGGATAAATTTTATATTAAATTCAAAATCAAGGGCCCATGTACCGTATAAGGCATATAGTAGACATTCCAATCAGTGTCAATTTCAACATAGCGCTCAGTTTCCTTGGGCGAGCTCCTTACGCCACTGCGCGCACGCATACCAGCTCATGTCATTATGACATCTGTCATTAAGTTTTAGTTTTTTACGTTTTGAAACGCATGTACAGAGTTATGCAAAAATGTAATAAAATTTATAGTTTGTTATTACGAGATTCTATCTCAACAAAATTTAAAAAGAAATTAACAAATATATAAAGTATTTAAAAGTTATTACCATTAGTCGTCCGGGTCAGTGCCGGGTCTTCCTGGATTCTTTTAGGGATTTTCCGCAAAAATAACTAATCCCAAAATAAATCAGTCATAAGGAATAAAAAAAACAGCCTACTTAAAGTATGGACACATTTTATTTAAAAAAACCTACATTACCATAAAGCCCATAACAGTCGCGGACAATAACCAACCTTTGATAATAACAAAGCCAACCTTTGACCCAATCGTTGACGAAAATGAAAACGCAAATAATAGCAACACACCGAAGTCGGAGAGAGGCGGCCGGTCCCGCGCCCTTCGCAAAGTCCGGCTTGGTTCCGGTAGTGCTGTTGACCATGGAGCATATCTTAGAATTAGATGCGGTATTAATAACTACATAAATACGTTTTAGAACAAATAATGCGTTGATATTGGATTGAGATAAGAACAGTTGGAAGATTTAGTTGTTGTTCATGGTTTTATCGTTTGTTAAATTCTATCAAATTAATACTTTTGAAAAACAAAGTTAAAGTTACGAAAAATATGTGACAAAAATCAACTCTTTCAAAATCCCAATACAATAATTACAAAGAACAAATCATTTTTTATTCTTTCTGCATTCATAATTTGGGCAGTTGAACCGACTTCCAACGTAGGCACTTTTTTGGGTTTATGTAATTCCGAATATTTCCCTACTCTTTAAAGTCTAATGGAATATTGATGCCCCTTCATAGTTAAATATAATTACACTAAAGAAAGACGAAAAAAGAAAAAAGAAGTGGGGCTATTTTCATCTCGCATACTGTCGGAAATAACAAATTGTACTATCCGCACCTTTTAATACCATCCAAACTCAACGATGCTTTTAATATTCCAACAGCTACTATATCTATTAAAAAATACCTCCTCCAAAAATTGTTTCGCAAATCTCGAATCATATGACACACTGCAATACCTACAATAATAAAAACTCATTCACACACAGATAATCAACAGATACTAATGATATATCGATATTTAAAGCGACGCGGGCACGACTTTTTTAAAACGTTTCTTGAGTTGCCTTGTAATCGAGTATTTTTATGAATATTTAATAAAAGGGAAAGGAATTAACTAACTAGCATTCGGTAATTATTATCGCATTACCATTATGGTGACCCTGTTTAGATTTAACTAGTCTTATTTTAACAGTGTGAGCGTTGCCAAGGAACCAGAAAAAGTGCCGGAAAATGATGCCCTTCTACGATCGTTAATTCAAATAGAAAACAGAAAAATGTATGTAAATAACATAACATAAACGATAAAGTCATCGCAAAGATATGTCATTCACATACATAAAGATAGCGTTAACGATTGCCTTGGCTACGGCCTCAGGTAGTTAAGCGTACTCCCAAGAAACCAAAAAATATTTACCGTAATTTCATAAGAAATAAAGAAGTTTCGTCCGTAGGAAAATTCTTTAAAAAAGATATCAGTTAGAAGCCTATGTTATTGAGATATATAGATTTAATTATTGCGAACACTTTTGTAAATAATTTTACAGATACCAAACAATCAAAAAACAATTTATACAATATTACTACCGGGTTTACCTTAATTCCTAATTTTTTTGCGACCGTAAACGCAATTTAACCTTTGATATGGGTGAGCAATACTTTATCATAACCGAAACAACATCTGCATACCAGAATCATATAAAAAATAACCGCTTGTTCGAATAAATAATAATAAAGATTCAAAAGTAGTTTGGGCTAAGAAACATCTGTAGGGATGAGTCACTTCTGCTAGATGAACAACAAAATAGTTTCGACAGACGTTAACTTTTGGATATAATTCTAATTTATGTAATGTGGTTATCCCAAATCATAAATGCCAGGGTTTTTGTCCTAAACTGTATCAACATATTCGTAAGACGATGTTTCCTAAATACAATAATAAGTCAAATATGTAAATAAATTATTAAAGTGATATCTTATAATGAAAAAAATGATCTTGGATAGAAATTCATGTTTGGAAATGGAATATGATGCTGCCCACGAAATTCAACTTGATCTCTATCAGTATTCAACTCATCTCACGCGGTTGTATATACACCCAAACGTCTTCACAAACTTTCACAGTATTATTGAGGCCTAAATTAGTGTGACTAATGGATCAATCTCCAGTCCCACGCAGCTGTGCAAGCATAGTTTGTTCCGGCCGGAGGACATTGAAGCCAGAGTAATTACTGAACATTGTGACATTTAGCATGTCGTAGGGTAATGAGCGGTCTTTGTATAGTTCTGGGTTTCTTTATAGTATCTGTCGGCTTACATACAAGTCGCTTTTTACCTGGTGGTATTTATTTCAAACTGGCATGACAAATTGATGCCCGCAGAGGCTCACCTGATAGTTTTTCTTTCAAACTGGCAATTTGACCTCACTCACTCTGGATGTGAATAGGCTAGATAGAGTGTCTCACCCAAAATATCACAATACAATTCCAGGAAAATAGATGTAAAGAGAAGTAGGTTTAGTTAGAACGTGGTTAACTCTACGGAAGTTGTACAATATACAAAATTTTACGGCGACTTATTAGTTAGACTTCTTTGAAATAATGGTAATATCCTAGCCGACTCAATCCATTCATGCTAAATTGTATTGCATGTATCTACAACTTCAAATGCTGAAGTACACGATAGCAACTAGACTCGAGTCCCAGAAAAAAAAAGTACCAAAGATAATCTAGGTGTCTATTAGTAAAACGATTTTCATAATTGAGCCACCAGAAATTAAAGCATTCAAACAAAAACTTCAACTAATTTTAATATTTGCAAAAGGAAGTATCCATATCGCTAATAATAAAACGATTTGTCAACAATGACCCAGTAATGAGAAAATGTCAACGCCCTATTACAATCGCGTAATGCCAAGGATCAAGGTAGACACGCCTTGAAAATGTCACATTAAGCTAACTTCACCCAAACTGCTCATAAAATATACATCATGGGAAATTAGATTAAAGGCTTCTCCTAAGTCTTGTACGATCTATATTGATTTTGAAAGTTCTGGATTCTAATCCTTGTGGGTTAGTAAGTGAAGTTACTGTGGGTTTTCGTTTCGTTTCGGCTCCAAGAGTGTCTTCCAGAGGAGGTTGGTATTTGGCATAAGATGGGTCGTAAAAAAAGCTGTTAATGCAACATACTTACACATGTATATTGAGTTGAACTCACATAAAAGATGTGGTAGAGGATGCGCAGGTAATATTTTGATTGATTTTTTTGCTGGACTTGTATTATGTACCTATAGTTGAATTAATATCATATGAGAGACTCTCTCCTAGATGGATAGTGGATACTAAAATAATTTTTTTGCCACGACTATCCCCAATATAGATAAGAAGTCCAACTTAAAGCCTAATTAGCAAATTAGATGACTTTTCGGGCCTTTATTAAAATACATGTATATTTATAAAAATATTTCGTAAATACCTAGCGTCACTTACAAACACTAATTAATAAGTCAGCCATTTGTAGACATTTGAACTATAAAATTTATATCGTCAGGTCAAGATCTATTGACCTTACACTCTGGCCTTGATAAGTGGAGTAACATCACAATTTAATTTTTGTTTATAACAAGTCCAAATTCACGCATTTATATCTAAAATGCCAGTGCTTGTTTACTTTTTAGCTTTACATGCGCTACCTTATTTTGAAAACTGCTGGAATGTGTGATATTTATTGTAATTTATTTTATGGCTAATATTGTTTTGTATATTTCCCGAATATGAATAATAAAGTTTCTAACTTCACACTCCTCTGAATTCATTTACTGCCTACACCATTGGCAAACTGTGATTTTAACACTTTTATGCAATAGGCATGAAGATCCAAAATGGCCAACAATATTATCAAGTGTCAATGCCAGCTTAAGTCGTATTTAATCATCGAAATTTTGCAATTCGGTACGTAACGTTATAAACTGGGTTACTATGTTTAAATTTTGCCGACCTTCAGCGACTATTTTTTAATTACTTCACGTTAGGAAAGAGGCTACGATCAGTTTACAATATACGATGGATGACGATTATAATTTTACTAGTATTGCTGGTGGTATGATTCTGTATCTGCCCAGATAGCATATAAAAAAAGCTTTATTGATAGCTGAACAATATCTCATTTGTTACGATTACGGTTTGGTTTAGGTCAGGTCGCTTTCAAAAGGTCCGTCTAGAAATCTTTGGGGCCTATGTTCAGCAGTGGACTTATGTGGCTGAAGAGGTTGATGATGGCGGTTCTAGGAAAATTGATCTCAATCTAGTGCAAGTATCGCCAAAACTAATCTGTTACTTTAAGTTGGGGGTTCAGTTGTCAGATTTACATTTTTAGCATTGAGATTAAAACTAACATTCCAGAAAAACGCTAATTTTACACACTGGTATACGCTTAGATATTTACATCGACTTACACACACTTACACGTTTGCACAGAGACGATTTAAATTGTACAGTATAAAATCGTATCGTATAAAAGCGACTCGTATTACCGCGTTGTTACATAAAGTATCAGATACAGATGTGCGTATGTTATTACTTATTACGTTTCTCGTTCACTTGATATTTGCCTGCTAGCGTAACACGGCGCGCGACCGACAATTAAATTGCTTTTTTTATTACTTGTTAACTATGCCTCACGATTGCGCTTGCGTTGTACATTAATAGAGTGGGTTTTGACTCGATATTTGAATAAATTGGTGGATTTTGAGGAGATTTTTGTCCCATATTAGGTTCTGGGTCTGAAGTCAGGCCAAAACAGATTTCATTAAAATGATGTCTTGTTTCCAGGAATTTTTCGCCGTTGCCGACCTTGTCTAATTAATTATTAGGAACTGTGGGCAGTGGCGGTTCTTAATTAAGCCCAAAGCATCTTTGCCTTAAAATTATTTACATAAGTACACTAAGCCGAATATGGAACATTTTAACTTTTTCAAAACATTTTTCTTAAAATATAAAACTTTTATTTAACTTCATCGATTGGCCTCGAGCGTTGAAAGAAATAAAATTAAAAAGCTGAGTCGGCGCTGTTACGTAAACAAAGTAACCTGTCAAAATCCGTCACACAGTGACTTGAAATATCATTTAAGGTCATGTTAATATAGGTTTATTAAATAGCGGCTATCCTAAGATGCTCACCTTCATTTGACAGCGTCTCAGTTGGGATCCTCGCAATTTAGAGCAGTACAGAGTGACACCAACAAGATATCAAGATATAAAACGTCCCGTGTCATTCAATTGTTTTCAAGTTTTCTGTCAGATATATAATGCTTATTAGACCATTGAAACCATTTATCAACCACACAATAGCCTCTGACTAGACTAATCTTATGAGGCAACCAGCAACCATCCATACCTCAACATATACAAACATACAAGGTACTAACTCATAAACAGTATACCCGTTTAATAGCATGAGGCAATTTATACATATCGACTTGTAAAAACATTTTCTCACAATTACATACCAGTTAATACTTCTTTATGTATGTAGTTACGGTTATAGTTTATGCTCGACTGCCTTAATGTCTTAGTTCTATTACGAGTGAAGTGTAGAGGTCTCGGGTTCGATTTCCGGGTCGGCCAGTGATATTGGGTTTTTTACTCAGTATTAGATTGGAGTCTGGAATTTGTACCAGATATGGCAATAGCCTCGCGCCCTATAACATCATGGGACGAAATATGACAAGGTGGAAAGTGTACCAGTTGCGCCTCTGTCTACCCCTTCGGGGATAAAAGACGCGAGTGTATTTAATTTGTTGCTTGGAATAAGATGTTTATTTTGAGTGCTTAGTGTCACAATTAGTATTAAGTAGTTCCCTTAAAAACATTTATCGCGTATATACCCCATGAAGAACGAATACAAACATAATATGATATAATAAAATCACAAACAAAACTTAAATACCAAATTATTTTAACCTTAAGATGAAGAATGTACCAAAACCTACATACCTACCCTATTTTTTATAAATGAACAGCGCCTCGAGCAAAACCTGGTACAAAGGAACATAAGGTCTACATCCTTGTCCGCCCGTGACCATGAAGGCTGCAAAGTCTTCGAAACGTCGGGAAAAAAAAAAAAATAAAACCGCGAAAAACAAAAAAAATAAATAAATCCTCCCTAATACTAAACCAATAATTACATAAACAAAGTTGTCCGACCTTGAAGAACCTTTCGAGTAACATGAATCGCCTCTCGCTGTATGATTTTGTTTCAAATTAACTAGAGCATCTCATTGTTTTGAATTTGGATCTATAGACCGATTGTTATATTTTTGGCGGGACTGATTTATTAGTCAAGTCCGTTGGCGAAACTTTTTCATCTTCATACGGACCTTATTCGTATAGAAACGATTGTGTTGCTCCATGTGCCATGTGAACATATAACAGCTACCCACAATTTAAAAAGAAATCGTTGCCTGAATAAGCGTTTTATTCCTTTTAACACTATTAAGAGTCTTTACTTTCTAGAAAAAAGTACCACGTATTATTCAGTAGAAATTTAGTCTTTTATACCGGATTACTCACAATGAATATTAGAATTAGGTACTTGGTAAATTTCTTACAATAATGCCAATGCTTTTAGAACTTTGAGTCTAGTTGAAGCCATTTTCGAAATTCAAAATACTAAATATTTGCATACATAAATAATTTACAGTTTCCAGTATGTAAATTGCCTACAACATTTTGAAATTAGAACACATCAATGTTTTGCCATTACTGCTTCATGGACTAACGGTACCTTCTCAGGGCCTTATTCTCTATCGCACGTTATTTCAATAGTGCGTTACAAACTAACACAACGCATTATGTTTAGGACTATAGAAATTTGGCTTACAGAATACCCTTCACGCATTTCTCGAAGATAACATGATACGGCCGCGTTACGCGTTTACTATCATAATAAGGCCCCTGAATGGTCTTCGCCTACCGCAGACCTGGTCTATTGATTATCTATTAATAGTTACATATGCCTAAAACACAACTATTACATAAAACAGTAGATCTCGGACAGATGGCAGCGTTACGCAAACTTGGTCCTGATCATGATACCAGAATGACCTCGCACATCTGCAATTTTAATTTTAGTACTATCTTATATTGTTTTATTTATAGTTTTTTGTGTTGCCAAACTGACCAGTTGACGCTCTACATATTATGATGGGTAAAATATTTGACAAAGTTGACCAGGATTTGAATATAATTAGAATGGTGCGACCTTATAAGGTGTTTGACGATTTTGATATTATGTAACAAAATTTGATAAGAAATGCTGCACATAGCAATATTTGAGAAATTTCATATTTCAAATATTGCTATGTGCAGAGTGGTGCGAAGTGGGGATATCGCTCCATCTCTTTCTTTCGCCGCATTAAAATTCCCGATGACGTCACATGTAAGTATTTCGCCGCTTTTGTGATTTTTGACACTCACCCCTACTCCCTAATTTTAATGGGTTTGAAACTTGTATATTTTTCACGAGATTTCAATGATTTCTTCTGTTTTAGAATTTATATGACATACATATTTTATAAAATTAATAAATAAAAATTAGTCAAGTACTCTTTTGATACATCATAGTCGTATTATAAGTCAATGCTGTGGACTAAAAATAAGTAAGGACAAACTCTAAAGAATTTTTAATATTATTCTGTAGTTTTACCATCTTGTGTTAATTCCATAAGTCAGTAATCAATAAACTAGTCCCATAAAACACCATAGAATGCTTCCGTCATTTCAATTACATTCACCGGCTTGTGGACACATCAAAGATGTTATAAAAACTTAAACAGATAAATCGAGTTTGCCATTCTATGCAATGAAAGCCGACGTGGTGCAGTGAGTTTTGAGTTTATAAAACGATAAGTCGTGGTTCAATACCTGTGCTGTAATATAAATATATTTGTTGAAATAATGGTTTTATTTATATTAACTCTGGTATCGTCTTTGAAAAATAATCATAATAAAAAAAATAAGCCCAGAGATCTCTCTAAAGAGTGTTTTAGGAATGATTTACTCATGATAGTAGTCTTAAAATCTTAATCTAATAGACATATGAAAGATCTAGCCAATGCCGCGCTAGTATTATGTTTGATAGTTTCTCTACCAAGAACTCTTTAATTCTAATTATTTTTCTTCCAAAAATGTCAAAGTATCAAGAATTGTATAATATATATATATAATTATATCTCAGACGAGAGACGATGAATTACAGAAATTAAAAAATATCTGAGTCGCTTTCCACGTCGTATCAGTACTATCTGAAGATAACCTTACCTCTAAAATAGAAAACCTCATGTATGGACACAAAACTATACTAATAACCTTCTAAAACAAAATCATTCTATAACTTCTCACTGTGAATAAGAAAAGACACCCTGCCGACCCCAGGTCCATACTGCAGAGAATACTAACATCCTGCTCAACCTTTGCGGAACTCACAATAATCGAAAGGGCAGCAAAAGGTTTGTTACATGTGACATTAACCCATCTTGAACCTTGACCTCTTAAGTCAATTTCCTTGTATATATACTTAGGAATCGTTTATACGTATTCAATATATGTAG